>NC_050077.1:33219988-33532398 GCF_009764565.3 Dermochelys coriacea | reverse complement strand
CTTTGTAATGATACCTTACAAGAGACCTTTTGCATGAAGCATATTCCAGTTACATCATATTCACATTCATAAGCATATTTTCATAAAGCATATGGAGTGCAACGTCACAAACATAGCATGCATGTTTTACATAAATTGATAGGGAGATGCCAGGTCACCCTCTCTTTTGCACAGAAGCACTAAAACTCTGGAATTGGTGCACCCCCATAATGTACTCTTAATCAGAACCCCAGAACCTCAGGAGGACACTTATGAGGACCAGGAGGCCAGACTAGAAGAGAAGAGTAGATGACAAATATCTCCTCTTCCTCACCAGATGAGGCAGTAATGCCCCTAGATATATTGCACACCTCCTCCTCTTCAAGAATTGCTCTCTCAGGTAACAAGGCACTTTTAGATCCTGCCAAGGTTATCTGGCAGATACCAATTTCTGTTGCGCCAACATACAAAAGGGCCAACAAGAAGTATTATGTACCCCCAAAAGAGGCAGTCTTTTTTTTACACATAGTCAACCTAACTCTATTGTGAATGCCATTAATTCACGAGGAAAGCAACACTACGCTAAATCGATGCCACAGGGTAGAGACTGGAAGAGGCTAGACTTGTTTGGAAGGAAAGCATGCTCCTCAGGATTTCAAACTGCCAAACCTTAATGGCAAAGTACGACCATATGAATTATGGAAAACTCAGTGCCTTTATTTACCACTTGCCAGAAGCACGAGAACAGTTTCAAGCCATCATCCATGAGGGCGAGCTGGTAGTGAGAACGGCACTACAGACCACACTGAATGTTGCGGATACAGTGGCCTCTCAATTTTAAGGTGGTGATAATGAGGTGGGTTTCATAGTTGCACCTCTCAGGGCTGCCAAAGGAGTACAGATGATGGTTGAGAGCTGCAGACTCTTGGCTGACAAGTCCTCCGCACTCAGGTGTATTCTCCAAGGTCTTTTCTGTCATAGCTGCATATCTGTTAACATCTATGAACATTAAGTATTTATCCATATCTGGACAATTGCCTTCTTCAAGATTCGTTCCTTTGAAGACGCCCTATGAGCTACCCAAAGTACTATGCAGATATTTGCACAACTGGGTCTACAACTCAATATCCAGAAATTGACCTTGACTCCAGTACATTGTTTGGCGTTTATAGGGGCCAAACTCAACACTGTGCAAGCGAGAGCATTCTCTCCACAGCACAGTTTCGACACCCTGACCAGTCTCAGAGATAGCCAACAAATGTCAGCCAGAAATTGCCTTGGGCACATGGCAGCATGTATGTTTGTGACATGAGATGTCTACAGGCATGGTTCAGATCTGTTTGCACTCCAAACAAAGACAGGCTAAACAAGCTGCTAGTGATACTCTCTGGGGTTAAACATTCCCTGGAATGGTGGAAAGCCCTATCCAAGGTCTGTGCACGGATCCTATTCGCGCAACCCCCAACAATCCTGATTCTAACAGACACCTCTCTGATAGGCTGGGGACCCACCTGAACATCTACAGAGTTCAGGGCAAATGGTCCCTCAAGGAAGCTGTACTCCACATCAACCTTTTGGAGGTAAGAGTTGTCAGAAATTCCTGCGCACAGTTTCTCCCTTTCATCAGGGATATTCTCACAAAAATCACGACAGACAACACAGCATGCATGTTTTACATAAATTGTCAGGGAGGCGGCAGGTCACCCTCTTTGCATGGAAGCACTAAAACTCTGGAATTGGTGCATTCCCCACAGTGTACTCATATCAGCCACTTACCTGCCAGGGGTACAAATTATAACAGCAGACGGTCTCAGACAGATTTCTCACGCAAATACAAATGGGAAATTAACTCAACAGTGGTCCACAACGTATTCAGTTGATGGGGAACCCCAGCAGTAGACCGGAACAAGAAATGTCCCTGCTACTCCTCCAGAGCCAGACTGGGGAAGCAGTCGCTAGGAGAGGCTTTCCTTCTTCAATGGGGCAGAGAGTTGCTATGCGCCTTTTCTCCGTTCCCTTTGATATCGAAGGTCCTATTAAAGATAAGGCGGGAAAAAGTAAGTTATACTAATTTTCCCCATCTGGCTGAGACAAGTGTAGTACCCATACCTGACGCAGCTAGCAATGTGTCCTCCAATTCCTCTTCATTTCATTCCTCACCTACTCTCCTAAAACAACAGATCTGTAACCCCAACTTACAGATCCTCTGGCTCCAACCTTGGCTCCTTCGTGGTTTCAACACAGAGAGCTGCTTCTCCAAGGAGGTGAAGGACGTGATCCTACACAGTAGGAAATTGATGACTCGTCGCACTTGCCTGCAAAAGTAGCAACAATTCCTAATTTGGTGCAATTCCAAACAAGATGCTCTGACATCTTCCTCCCTCCTTTTGATCCTAGACTATATACTAGATCTCAAAAGGGCTGGTCTCTCTTAAGGTATGCCTTCACTACCCGCCAGCTCGGCCTGACTCAGCCGGCAGTGATCGATCTATCGGGGATCGATTTATCACATCTCGTCAAGATGCGATAAATCAATCCCCAAATCAATGCCTGTACTCCACCTCGGCAGGAGGCGTAAGCGGAGTCAACGGGGGAGACACCTTGGTCAACTCGCTGCTATAAGGATGGGCAGGTAACTCGAACTAAGATACTTTGACTTCAGCTATGCGAATAGCGTATCCTAGTTCGAACCCCCGCCCCCCATGTAGCCCAGACCTTAGCTAACTCCAAGTACATCTTGTGGCCATAACAACCTTCCACCAGCAGTCATAACAACCTTCCACCAATCCAACAACATGAAGATTCTTCAAGGGCATGAGAAACCTCTTCCCACATACTAGGCGCTCCACTCCAACATGGGACCTCAGACTAGTTCTAAAGGCCCTAACTAGACCACCCTTTGAACTTACGGCCACTTGCTGTCTTCTGCACCTGTCAATAAAGACAGCATTTCAAGTGGCCTCAGCCACTATTCCCCTATTCTCTGTGTGACGAATAGGGGAAATAGTGGTATTGATGGCGCACCCACCCTTCACGGTCTTCTTTAAAGTCAAAATCACTGAGGCTGCACCCAAAGTTCCTTCCCACGGTGGCCTGATCCTTCCACATGAACCAGCTCATCCCCTTCCCCACCTTTTTCCCCCTCAGACCGCAGACAACAGGGAGGCAATACTACATATGCTTGATGTTAGGAGAGCCTTAGCATTTTATTTTGACAGGACGAAGGGCTTTAGGAACTCTCCTAAACTCTTCCTCTCCATTGCAGACCAATCCAAGGGCTTCTCAGTATCAGCTCAAAGGCTTTCCAAATGGGTCTCAAATTGCATTAACTCTTGTCATGCCTGTAACCTGCTGCCTCCATCAGGAATTTGCACACACTCCACGTGATCCATCTCTACCTCTGTTGCATTTGTTTAAAGATATTTCCATCTCAGAAATCTGCAGGGCAGCAACATGGGCCTCTGTTCATACTTTCATGGAACACTATGTAATTACTTCAGACTCAGCTTCTGATGCCAACTTTGGTTCGATGGCGTCATCAATAATAGACTCCATTCCAAAGCCCCAGCCCTCTTTGGAGGACACTGCTGTGAATTCACCTACAGTGGGGCACCCATAGGGACACTACTCAAAGAGGAAGTTATGCACCTTGTGCAGTAATGATGGTGCCTCAGCATGTGTGTTCCTATAGGTACTTTCATGAACCACACTCTTGCCCTCTACTTCGGAGTTTACAAAAAGGGGGCTCTGTTGTAGAGAAGGAACTGAGAGCGGTTTGCCCACACAGCGCTAGGTAGCCTCGTGGCAGAGCACAAGGGAGGGAGAGCGTGTGTGCAGGCTAAACAAACACTGCTACCTAAAATCTTGAATCGGAGCACAGATACACCTACAGTAGAGCACCGATAGGGGGACACACCTTGAAGAACCTGGATGGTGCAAAAGGGCACCTTTACCCTCTCCTCTGCTCCAAGCTGCACTGAACAGTCCTTGGTTGCTGTTGAAGATAAGCCCTGTTTTTATGCCTTTGCACTCAAACATAATGTTAAATTGCACTGAGGAGGAGGAGGAGGACTTGGATCAAAAAATACCAACATGTTACTTAAGGGCCTGTGTAGACAGGCATGAAATGTACAAAAGCAATTGAAGGAAGTTTTGAAGGGCCTTGTCAGATTACAGGCTGATAACACCATCACCATCTCAGAGGGAAATCTGGTTTGGTCTAATTGACAGCAAAGAGCTGGAACAGCACAAGGACAAAACCAAAAAATTATTTAAGGAAGCTATGAAATTAATGACTGATCCCATACACAGAGGTCATACGTTGTTCCCAAACTAGGAAGAAGAGGCTGAAATGTGGCTGATAGAACATAACCCTGACTTTCCTTTCTTTCCTAGCATTTAAGAGTGAAGAGCTAGATTTCTGCCCTGAACATACGTTTGCAAAGGAGGCTGCATCATTGTTGCATTCAAATTTTGGAAGGAAAATAAAGGAATGCAGGACAGTTGAATTCAGAACGTGGTCAATTTTGAAAAGACCTACACTTCTGTCTGACTCCCATCAGCAGCACTTAGTGTGTTTTTAATAACATTCACATGGACTTGGTCAAAATTTCAGTACAAGTTAGATGCTGAAAAAATGAATGAATTGATAAAATAATATTGGTATCTAAAGGCAGAAGCAAGAGAGAGATCATCTTAACTTGTTAGAAGACTGGAGACTTTATTATGTTTACTGAATTGCAAGCTTTTCAGTTTAGATAGTTTTCAGAGTAGCAGCCATGTTAGTCTGTATTCGCAAAAAGAAAAGGAGTACTTGGTGGCACCTTAGAGACTAACAAATTTATTTGAGCATAAGCATTCGTGAGCTACAGCTCACTTAATTGGATGCATTTGACATTTTTTGCACCGAATGCATCCGATGAGGTGAGCTGTAGCTCATGAAAGCTTATGCTCAAATAAATTTGTTGGTCTCTAAGGTGCCACAAGTACTCCTTTTAGTTTAGATAGTGTTTGCCTTCGTGTTTGAATAAATTTCTTACAAAGAATATAAGTGTGTGTATTTCATTTCATAGAATTTTCACGAGTGCTTTTGGATTGTGGAAATCACAACTCGGGGAGGGGGTGTTTTGGGAGGTTTTTGACTTGGTGTTCATGTTTTAAAATAATTGTCAAGGGCGTCTAGTTCCAAAGAGAGGCAATTTTTTGCCTGATCTTATAAATCTAAAAATAATCTGTCCTGTAAATGGGCATAGAAAGTGCTTTAAAAATTATTATTGTTCATACGTAAATTGATCCCTCAGTGAGCTGTGAAAATCCATACTGATGGGTCTTAAAAGGAAATTATTGTCCCTATGCTTGCCTCTACCATTTAATACACAGTCATTATGGTCTGATGTGTCACTGCAGCTGCCTGGCATATGCCCTTGTTAGGAAACTTCTATTGGAAAGAATTGTACATGTGCAGTAGCAAATTTTCTGAATGAAGTATGTAGTAGTCTTAATTTTAAAGCCCCCAGAATGCTCATTCTTGTCTGCACGTTGAGCCTCGGGGCACAGAGTTTCAGAGAAACAAAGCTGTTCGAAGTGATAGAGCTCAAAAAAAATCTGAAATCCCAAGGGCAAGGCAATTTTGTTAAACTCCTAAAATATTGGTGCTGTGTAAAGAACTGTTGGCAAGCTGTGAAAGGTGAAGTGTGCAAAGCTTTTACACAAAAGTTATAATGAAAAGAAAACTGCATAAAATTCCAAATCCTTAAATGAATATATGTATATTTAAATTACAAACACATTTATGTTACTGTAAATTGTTTGAAAATTGATTTTTTTTTTCCTTCCCTAGCCTGACAAGTTTTAAATTCATGCCTCCTGTTTCCCCTGGAGGACTTGATATGCCAACAGTAGTGTGGCTAATTTACATAATTTGGAACGAAGTCTCAACTCTTGACAGCAAAGGGCTTGAGTGAAACAATAGTAAATGGAACAGAGTTTTACAAAGTTTAACATCCTTCCAACATATTTATTGCAGGGGAGTCAGAGTGACAGCAAGAATGCCAAGAAAAAGAACAATAAGAAAACCAACAAGAATAAGAGCAGCATCAGTAGAGCTAACAAAAAGAAACCCAGTATGCCAAATGTGTCCAATGATCTGTCCCAGAAACTCTATGCCACCATGGAAAAGCATAAAGAGGTACAGTCAAAAATACTGCTGAAATAGGAGATAACATTTTTGTAAAATGAGGCTTGACAATAGTTAAGTCAAAACAGGAAGGAACAATGTTTGTGATTGCAATTAGACCTTTATTTTTCTTTTACAATACATATTGAAGTATGTTACCTTCAACTAAATTAATTAGATCGTACCATATTTCTGGTATGGTATAGGCTTTATTTCTCTATTTAAAAGCTTTTATTTCTAAAAGATGTTTTGGAGTTATTTTTATAACCGTAGTCATTTTTCCCATTTACTTGCAGGTTTTTTTTGTGATTCACTTACATGCTGGACCTGTAATAAACACCCTGCCTCCCATTGTGGACCCTGATCCATTACTTAGCTGTGATTTGATGGATGGGCGGGATGCCTTCCTTACCTTAGCAAGAGATAAGCACTGGGAGTTCTCCTCATTACGCCGATCCAAGTGGTCCACATTGTGCATGCTCGTTGAACTACATACTCAAGGGCAGGATCGTTTTGTCTATACGTGCAATGAGTGCAAGCACCATGTGGAAACAAGGTGGCACTGTACTGTCTGTGAGGTATGTGCATATGTGTCTGACTCGTTTTTTTTCTCTTTCCACTCTTCTCCTTCTAAATGTGCCTCCTTCTCACCCATGTTGAATGTTGTCCTGAGAACTGCCCATAGATCCAGGAACTAATTCTGAGCTAGGTTTCGGGATTGCCAACATGGGTTAATTGCCATAGCAGAGTAATTATTCATGCTGTGCATGACGCAGGTTGACCCTAACCCCTGCTGTAGATGCAGCTAGAGTTAACAGAAGAATTCTTTTCAGTTGAGCTGTTGCCTCTCGAGTATTGCTGCAATGGATAAACCCTTTCTGTCACTGTAGTAAGTGTCCATGCTACAGCAGCAAAGCTGCAGCACTACAGTTGTGCCACTGTGGCTCCTGTAGTGTACTATAGTTTCAGTTCTTTCAGGTAAAATATATGCTTTAGCTTCCTCAATATGAAGGTTTGTTTTGGGGATAAAATTTTGATTTAGCGGTAGTAACTAATTTCTAGTCTAACTGCTATAGGAGCAGCTAAATATATACAGCAGTCAAGCAATCAATTTCTGAATTTAAGGTAAATTTAGCTTACTGTTAAATTCTGACTGAGTTAGATTTAACTTGATATTAAAGGATCTAGGACCTTTAGACTCATTGTGCTAGTCTCTGAAGCTGGACTTCAGGAGACTGATCTAATTAGTAGTTAAGCAAAGGAGAGGAGCTAAGGCTTTTGGCTTTTGTTCTGGGTAGCTATCTCTACAGAGTAGGTAGCAGCTCTGGGCTTGCCTACCAGGGGAATTTTAGCAGTATAATTTTACTGCTACAGTTACACTGGTATTAATCCCAAGGGGGATGCTTTTATACCGGAGGTTAGCTTACGTTGACCTGAGATTGAACAGGATACTGGACTAGATGAACCTCAGGCAATTCTTGCGTTCCTTTGTGGAAATATTCATGAGTCCTCTGTACCAGGTTGGAACCTTTTAGACAGCAGGGGCTATGTGCACGCTTCCTCACAGGTCCAACCAGTCGCTTCCAAGATTATATAAGGTGCTACAAACTCAGTTCCTGCTCAGTTTCTGCAGTGGGAAGTCTTAAAACCATGGGCTATACTCTTTATTTCCCCTTACCCTGCAAGGTCTTCTCTTTTGCTAGTTGTTTTAGGTTTTTAAAGTTACAGTTTAGACAATGTATTGTGAGTTCCACTGTTCTCAGCTGTGCCTACCTGACTGATGGTCTTGGTTGCAATCTGTGGAGACTTAAAAAAAACAACTGGTTTTGTATTGGCTTTGGTTAGCTCTGTTCTCAGGCCGTGTTGTTAGACTGTTCTTCCCAAAGTAGTAGTCAAGGTTCAAGAGGAGCACCTCTTGGATTTCAAAATACCCATTTCTGGAGTTCCTGCTGCTCAGCACTGACGCATTAGAGAAGGTTTGGCTCCTGCGGTATTAATGGGTTTAATATCAGCTCTGTCTACTAGAAGGATATTTCTCTCATGTCCTATCCCAGTGAGGCAACTGTAATTGCTGGGGTGGAAACTTGCGGTCTTATAATAGCATCTGAGAAGGACAGAAGGAGTCAGGGCAATTAGTTGCTGGGGATATTATCTGAGTAGCTTCTAAAGAGGTTACTTGCTCTTGAGTGACTTAACTGGAATATTTTCATAAATGGAACCATAGGGTTAGAAGGGACTGCAAGGGTCATCTAGTCTAATCCGCTACCAAGATGCAGGATTTGTTACGTCTAAATGTTGGGTGAGCCTAGCATCTCCTCTCTTGAGGTGGCCCAGTTCCTACAGTCATAGCACTGGGTGTTGGGCCCTTCCAGAATGTGCCTTAGTTGACATTGAGTGGAGCAAGACAGATCCTACCCTCCAAAAAAAAAACCACAGAACAGTAATGCCTAGTTTCACATCAAGAATATGTTGGCATAACCTCTTTAGCCCTTGTAGTGTCAAGAGCTTTATGCTGTATTAAGATGCTGAACTGAGTGGATTTTTCTTTATTTTTAGGACTACGACCTTTGCATTAACTGCTACAACACTAAGAGCCACGATCATAAGATGGTTAAATGGGGCCTGGGCCTGGATGATGAGAGCAACAGCCAAGGAGAGCAACAGTCAAAGAGCCCCCAGGAATCGCGTAGACTAAGCATCCAGCGCTGCATCCAGTCCCTGGTCCATGCCTGTCAGTGCCGCAACGCAAATTGCTCGTTACCATCCTGCCAGAAAATGAAACGGGTTGTTCAGCACACCAAGGGCTGCAAGCGCAAGACAAACGGTGGCTGTCCTGTATGCAAACAGCTAATTGCGCTTTGCTGCTACCATGCCAAACACTGCCAAGAGAACAAATGCCCTGTGCCATTCTGTCTCAATATTAAACACAAGCTTCGGCAGCAGCAGATTCAGCACCGCCTCCAACAAGCTCAATTAATGCGCCGAAGGATGGCTACCATGAACACCCGAAACGTGCCTCAGCAAAGTTTGCCTTCTCCTACCTCAGCAACGCCTGGTACTCCCACGCAGCAGCCAAGTACGCCACAAACACCGCAGCCACCTCCTCAACCCCAGCCCTCCCCTGTAAGTATGTCACCAGCTGGCTTCCCCAGTGCAACAAGAACTCAACCCCCTACTACTGTTCCAACAGGAAAACCTACAAACCAGGTGGCAGCACCTACACCTCCTGCCCAGCCTCCCCCAGCTGCTGTGGAAGCAGCTCGGCAGATTGAGAGAGAAGCTGCCCAACAGCAGCAGCAACTCTACAGGGTCAACACCATAAACAATGGTTTACCTCCTGGCCGTCCAGGAATAGTAAACCCAGCAGTGGGTTCAGTGAACCAGATGCAGCAGGTTGGCATGAATGTACCCCGGCCTAACCCCGTAAGTGGTCCAGTAATGTCCAACATGCAACCTGGACAATGGCAATCAACTCCAATGCCACCGCAGCAAACAATGCAACCGGGAATGCCGAGACCTGTTATGCCAATGCCGCCACAGCAAACTATAGCTGGGCCAAGAATGCCAGGTGTGCCACAGCCACCACGCAGCATTGCACCGAATGCACTTCAGGACTTATTGCGGACCCTGAAATCACCTAGCTCTCCACAGCAGCAACAGCAGGTTCTTAATATCCTCAAATCCAACCCTCAGCTTATGGCAGCTTTTATAAAGCAAAGAACAGCCAAATATGTGGCAAACCAGCCTGGGATGCAGCCGCAAGCAGGCATACAGCCTCAGCCTGGGATGCAGCAGCAAGGTATGCACACCCAGCCTGGCTTGCAGACCCTAAGTGCAATGCAAGCAGGAGGCCAGAGACAGAGTGTTCCTCCTCAGCAGCAGGGAATTGGTGGCATGAATTCCCAGGGGCAAGCGATAAACATTATGAATCCTGGACACAGTCCTAGCATGGCAAATATGAGTCCACAGTATAGAGAGATATTGAGGAGGCAATTACTGCAGCAGCAGCAGCAACAACAAGGAGGGGCTGGCATGGCAGGAGGGATGGCAGGACATAATCAGTTTCAGCAGCCTCAAGGACCTGGAGGTTATCCTCAAGCCATGCAACAGCAACGAATGCAGCAGCATATATCAATACAGGGGGGGTCCATGGGACAGATGGCTCAGATGGGCCAGCTGAATCAGATGGGCCAGCCTGGCATGGGGACAGATGGCACCTCCAACATTCAGCAAGCACTGCAGCAAAGGATTCTGCAACAGCAACAGATAAAACAGCAGCTAGGGTCCCCAGGCCAGCCTAATCCCATGAGCCCCCAGCAACATATGCTCTCAGGACAACCACAGGCATCTCATCTCCCCGGCCAGCAGATCGCCACATCCCTCAGCAACCAGGTGCGATCTCCAGCACCTGTTCAATCTCCCCGACCCCAATCCCAACCACCACATTCCAGCCCATCACCAAGGATACAGCCCCAACCATCACCTCATCATGTCTCTCCCCAGACTGGTTCCCCCCACCCAGGACTTGCAGTTACTATGGCTAGCTCCATGGATCAGGGACACTTGGGCAACCCAGAACAGAGTGCAATGCTTCCACAGTTAAACACCCCTAACAGGAGTGCATTGTCTAACGAATTGTCTTTGGTTGGTGATACAACAGGAGACACACTAGAAAAATTTGTGGAGGGTTTGTAGCATTATGGGAGCATCACTTTTTTTCCTTTCATGTTCTTGGACGTTTTGTACTGAGAATTCAGACATCTAGGTTGTTTTGATTCCTAGATGGAACTGCTACTTCCTACACATGGAAGAATGAATTGCTGTTTAAAAAAACAATACAAAGAATATATTTTTTTGTTAAAGCCAGGCGGTTAAAATATCTGGTCTCTTTTTTGTGGGTTTTTTGTTTGTTTTTTTTGGGGGGGGGTTATTTTTTTGTTCCTGTTGACTCATACCTTTTTTTAATGGGAAAACAAGTTCATTATATTCATATTTTTATTTGTATTTTCAAGACTTTAAACATTTGTGTTTAAAAGAGAAGAAAAATAATATTCAGAAACTGTTTCCTGAAAAATGCAACGTTATAATGTATCCCGGTAACTTTGACATGTTGCGGGAAGATTTTTTTCTATAGTGAACTCTGCAGGCATTTGAAGTATTACCCCTGGAAAAAATAGGAATGGACTCTTGCACACACAAACACACACATTGGCTAATGCCAAAATCCTTGTCTTGCAGATGTAGAAATTGTTGCTTTGTTTATCTGATAAAACTGGTTTTAGATGGAAAAAAATAGGGATGATCACTCTTAGACCATGCTGATTTCAATAGAGAAGAAGCATTCTTTTCTTTCATTCTTTCTTCTATGTGAAACTTGAAATGAGGAAAGCAATTCTAGTGTAAATCATGCAAGCTCTATAATTACTATAAATAAGAAAATCCACAAAGATTCAATCACTGTATAGAATGGTAAAAAACAAAAAAACCTCATTTCTTACTTATATATCATATTGTTAAATAAACTGTGTGCAACAGACAAAGGGTGGTCCTTCTTGAATTCATGTACATGGTATTAACACTTAGTGTTTGGGGTTTTTTGTTATGAAAATGCTGTTTTCAACATTGTATTTGGACTATGCATGTCTTTTTTCCATTGTATATAAAGTATTGCTTAAAATTGATATAAATTACTGAAGTTTTTAACATGTATTCTGTTCTTTAAAATCCATGTAAGAATGTTTAAGGTTTTTATTTATTTATATATTTTTTGGATCATGTTCTTTGTAAGACATGGCTATGAATATTCACTCATTACACTGAAGCAGCCAGTGGCATTGATAGGCAAGGCACGATAAAAGGAGTACTGTCAGTGGCATGTCTGTTTTACCACACCCTTTATCGATTGTTTTTCTTTTTGGGGAAGGGGAGAGGAAGATAATCTGTTTCCCATAGATTTAATACTTACAGGCATTCATCCCAAAGGGTTAACTGGAATAAATTATTAATAACCGTTGCTTTTTTAAAATGCATTGAATTTAGAGAAGGATCACCATTGGGAGAGAGAGAGAGAAAGTACTGAGTTAATTCTAGGCTAATTTATTTAGTCTATAGCAAAATATGAACATAATATGAATCTATTGACTTTAACACTATTTTTCTGCTGTTAACTCCAAGTCTAGATTTGAGGGTTTTCTGTGGAATAAAAATAACTGATCATGTACGTGTTCCCTCTAAAAGAAAAGGAGTACTTGTGGCACCTTAGAGACTAACAAATTTATTAGAGCATAAGCTTTCGTGATCCGATGAAATGAGCTGTAGCTCACGAAAGCTTATGCTCTAATAAATTTGTTAGTCTCTAAGGTGCCACAAGTACTCCTTTTCTTTTTGCGAATACAGACTAACACGGCTGCTACTCTGAAACCTGTGTTCCCTCTAATATCCTGTCATCATGCCCTGATGTTCATGGGCACACTCCACCACCCAATAAATTACTTTGTTTCTGAATTTAAAACTGAGGAAACTCTCCAGGTTTAGGATATGAAAGTTAAATCCACTGTTAGCCTAGGATTACACCACCTTAAATTTTAGTCATGTGGCTTATGTGAACTTCAAAGGGGATTTGCAGCAAATCCAGAAGAACACCCCCTAACCCATGGTCTGATGTTGCTCTGGTTGGGAGCACCTGGCTTGCTTGGCTTTTTACATGAAGTTAGCACTTCCTACAGTATTACATTTTTTTTATTGGGACAGTGTTTTAAGGAAAAAAAGCAAATGTATTAACTTCTGGAAGTGGAAGAACTTTTTGCCCCATACTGTGAAAATAGTAGTGCACCACAGCACTGCTTAATCTTTTTTAAACTGTAGAGGGTCTCTGCTTAACTACTTCTGCAAATCTAAACTATTGTACCAACATCACCATCTTTGGACTCACCTTCCCGTGCAACTGTCTTCAGCAATCAAGATGTCAAAATTCTGGGCTGGGGTGAGGTCACTGAACACTAACCCAGAGCTTGTCCAAAGGAAATTGTTGTAAAAAGGATGGAAAGCCCTGATGCTGTCTCATGCTGTATACATAAAAGGAGAAAAATACTATATTTGTGATCAAAAAGAGGAAACTTGAAATGTGCTGGTGTTTCTAATAAAAACTGGTAAAACTGCTTGGATTGAAGGATGGTTCCAATTGGCTAGTACCCGTTAGGATCAGCTGAGTCTGAACTAAGGTTTAGCTGACTACTGAGTCCTGCTAGTCTGTGTGTATATATACATATATAAATTTTTATTTTTTAAAAATTCATTAGCACTATTTCTAAAGCTGTATAAGCGAAACGTGAGGGAGATGGGGCTGCTTTCATGTTACAGTTCAGCTGGCTTCCAGCTGTGGAAAGTGTGCAAGAAAGTCCTGATAGAAAACAGAGAAACGTAATTAAGTTCTGATATCCCTGTTGAGAGAGTGCTGCTAATACTGTAAGTATGGGGTGGGAGGGAGAGTCTAGAATGCACAGTGTATACTTTGCAACCATGCTTAATGCGATGGCACATAATTTCTCTGTCATCTTCAAATAAATTCAGAAATTAGTTGTGGTTCTTAGTGTTTCTTAGACATAGACTTTGGAATGCTTTAGATAAAAGGGTGAATTTTACAGGTGTGGGAACAGGTGCTGTCCCACTTTGACAGTGGCAGAGCTAGGAATAGATCCTAGATGATAAGGTACCAGCTGCTTTGCTATACACTATTCACTTTAGAGAGCTTTGATTGCAAGTGAATAAGATAGTCTGTATAGGCTTCCTCGAGCTCATTTTGACATGAAGTTCAGCATAAATTTAGTTCTGGAATGTTTTTCAGTTTTGTCAAGCCCTGGATTTGAATGTGCTGCAGAGTTTTGTGCTGGCAATAAACAATTGCATTGTAGAAGTCTTGAGAAATCTAGGGCTTCTGCAATCTGAAGGCATGGGAGGCAGATTTGAGTCTTTTGGCACTGAGATGGTTAGGTCTTTTAGCTCCAAAGAAGGGATGCATCTTTCTTCCCTGTCACAGACAGGAATTGCTTAATTATTTTTGAGGGAAAGGGGCCTTTAATTCTGAATCACCTCTTCCAACAACTTGGTCCGCTTGCCTCCCTCTCTCCACCATGCCATCTATGAAGGATGGATAGTCACATGTGCTGTGTGTTTCAGCTAAAGTCAGCAGAGAAATAGCTATGTTAACAGTTAAGATATTATGATTGAGTTAACATCCGAGATGAATGAGAGCATCTAGATGATCAGAATGGTCCCTTCTGACCTTAGTATCTATGAATCATCCCTTGCAAAGATATTGTTTCAAACCGTTTACAGATTCAAGATAGCTCTGCACTAGTTCATGTTCACTTTGTTTTGGAAGGTTTTCTTGGCAATCTGAAGGGCTAGAAATGTTCTTTTAATGGGAGCTGCAACTGATTCTGCACCATAGGTTCCTGTGTATGGTCTGATGCAGCCCTGCAGCGTACAATCCATCCTCTGGTAGGAAGTTCTGATTCAGTAGTGAGATTCAATTCTGCCTTCCCCTACCCTAAAATGTACTAATAGCAATGTTAGTTTGAGGGCAGTACACTCAAATGATCAAACTGGAGCTGTAGTACCAAAATCAAGATAGCATAAAATACACAGAAAGAGCTGAAAACTGCCACTGGAGTGGAGGGCTGTACTCCATCTGATGTGACTTGTGTACATTATATTCATGATCATGTACTAGAGATAATCAAGATGGATATAAGGGAAGGTACTCGAGGAAAAATCTGTATGTGATAGAAAACAAGAACTTGGAATGCAATGCTGTATAGTCATAGCTCATATACCGTTCTCAGATAGATTAGAGATGAAGCAGGTACTGATGACTACAGTAGCTTGCTCAGGCATTTCTATTCTGAAAGAAAATCTTCAGTTTCTTTTAACTTTCCCGAATTTTCATCTTGCTTGAAATTTTTGATGCACTTGCTTTCCATTAGGAATCCCTTTATTTTTCTGCAAGCTTCACCCAGAACTCTTGAGCCATTCCCAAACGTTGGCAGTCTGAGAACAAATAGTTCTATGAACGTTTTGCAATTGTTTTCTGAACCGCTGATGAACACTTGAAATCTGGCTGAGCTGTAGTCCTTAGGCCACACACATGCTTTTCATGGGTTTGGTAAAAAGTTGGTTTTGATTTACCCACGTTATAAGTGTTTAAAAATGTGCATAGGCACTGCTTTTGTTTAACAGAGTACGTGATCAGTCACTTTTCCATTGGCCCTGTCCAAGCAGAGTGTGTAAATTGAGTGGACATTTCTGCTATACAGATCTCAGTAGTCAATTTGAATTACACCCATGTACATAAAGTTAAGAAGAATGTCAGGTTTAATGCATACAGGCTTATGCACTATAATCTGTGAAACTGCATATTTGATAAGTTATCTACTGAAGAGTCCTTTCCACATAGTATAGAATGAATGTCTGAAATGGTGCAAAGGCCTAGCCTCCTTTATTTCATGGACTGTGTATCTGGTGCTTTACAGCTGTATATGATGGCATTTTTTTTAAAAAAAATAAAGGCTAGGAAATCCCTTATAAAAATCATTATAGTCAAAGAATTTAAAGGTTGCAAAGTGAAGGAGGCAGAAGTTAAGAAATTCCAAATTTATTTCCCATTTGGTCTGCCCCTTGTGCATGTGAATAGTGTCCTCTTTAATTACACTATCCAACTGTTCCCCTTACAATCCTTTCTTCATTCTGTGTGCAAATTAGTTAGTATGCAGTGAGGCAACTGTTTAATATTTATCCATATTGTTAATTCAGTGACTTTATGCTTCATCCACCACACACCTTCCACACTCAGCCATGAATTAGCTTTTTTTTCCCCTTCAGAGGCTTTTCTATAATGCTCTGCATTGTTGTGTATCAGCTCCCTACAGCTATTAATGATTTATCCTCACTGTCAGGTCACGAATTAAGTGACTTGCCCAGTGCCATTAAGGGAAAAGCTGGTTGAGGTCACAGTAGAAACCACTGTTTCATAGAATATCAGGGTTGGAAGGGACCTCAGGAGATCATCTAGTTCAATCCCTGCTCAAAGCAGGACCAATCCCCAACTAAATCATCCCAGCCAGGGCTTTGTCAAGCCTGACCTTAAAAACTTCTAAGGAAGTTCACCACCTCCCTAGGTAACCCATTCCAGTGTTTCACCACCCTGCTAGTAAAGTTTTTCCTAATATCCAACCTAAACCTCCCCCACTGCAACTTGAGACCATTACTCCTCGTTCTGTCATCTGCTACCACTGAGAACAGTCAAGATCCATCCTCTTTGGAACCCCCTTTCATGTAGTTGAAAGCAGCTATCAAATCCCCCCTCATTCTTCTCTTCCACAGACTAAACAATCCCGGTTCCCTCAGCCTTTCCTCATAAGTCATGTATTCCAGTCCCCTAATAGTTTTTGTTGCCCTCCACTGGACTCTTTCCAATTTTTCCACATCCTTCTTGTAGTGTGGGGCCCAAAACTGGACACAGTACTCCAGATGAGGCTTCACCAATGTCAAATAGAGGGGAACGTTCACGTCCCTTGATCTGCTGGCAATGCCCCTACTTATACATCCCAAAATGCCATTGGCCTTCTTGGCAACAAGGGCACACTGTTGACTCATATCCAGCTTCTCGTCCACTGTAACCCCTAGGTCCTTTTCTGCAGAACTGCTGCCGAGTCATTCGGTCCCTAATCTGTAGCAGTGCATGGGATTCTTCCATCCTAAGTGCAGGACTCTGCACTTGTCCTTGTTTAACCTCATCAGATTTCTTTTGGCCCAATCCTCTAATTTGTCTAGGGCCCTCTGTGTCCTATCCCTACCCTCCAGCGTATCTACCTCTCCGCCCAGTTTAGTGTCTTCTGCAAACTTGCTGAGGGTGCAATCCACACCATCCTCCAGATCGTTTATGAAGATATTGAACAAAACCGGCCCCAGCACAGACCCTTAGGGCACTCCACTTGATACCAGCTGCCAACTAGACATGGAGCCATTGATCGCTACCTGTTGAGCCCGACAATCTAGCCAAGTTTCTGGTCCACCTTATAGTCCATTCATCTAGCCCATACTACTTTAACTTGCTGGCAAGAATGCTATGGGAGACCGTGTCAAAAGCTTTGCTAAAGTCAAGGAACAACACAACACGTTCACTGCACGTCCACGAGCCTCAGTCCAGTGGATTAAGCACAAGACAAGCCTCATTCAATATACACCAACTTCTGGAAGTGAGTGAGGCATTGGTGCTCCGGATCTGACCCTTTTCACTACACAACCCTGGCTAATAGACACAGTAAGTGACAGACAAGGGCACCTACAGAAAAACTGTAATTAAACACTATCTCCTGCGTGTGCTCAAAGGAGCAGGGCTAAGATTTCATGGGCACCATCAATGTTGGGGTTTCCTAACCTTTGGTTGCTTCACTTTACAATTCTGTTCTTTAAATGGGGGATGAGGTTAATGGACGATAGAAAGTTTCACATAAAAGTAGGGAAGTTGTGCTGCTGCTCTATATGGGCTTGGTGCCTGTGCAATGGAAGCAGCTCTTGTCCCTGTAGAATAAGCGTATTTAAAAATTCAAAAAAGGACATAAAGAGTCATAGGGTCTGACACTGAGAAGGACCTGCTTAATATGCAGTCTGGAAAGGTGATGCAAGTGGCAGGCTGGGACAAAAGATCTCATGGTGCGAAGTTATTCACGTTAGATGCAAGTGACAAAACATGGAAAGAATGAAGAGATGGCCACACAAGCCTTAACAGTGAGAGCAACAAACTAGCTGGGAAGAAATGGGAGGTACTTCTAACGGGCCGTGCTTACCAGTTAATCTGGGGGGGTGGTAATGAAAAATAACCCCTGTCCTGCCGAGCAAAGAAAGACCACTCTGTGACCCAAGGCCTATCCACCACTCTTGCTGTGTCAATGCATTGGATTGTTTAGAAGTTTCATTATGTTATGGTTTTGGCCTTTGTTCCACAAAAAGTGCTGTACTTTGCTTTACAGAAATTACCACCCTGTCTAGGGGAAAACTTCCTATTCCAGTGCTGGAAAACTGCCCTAACAGTGTGACTGGATTCCCCCAGACCTGGAGGAGATATTGGCTGCCATAGTGATAGCATAGCTAGTTATTTGCTGTGCTCTCTATGTAGAGAACCTGGCACAAGCAGGATGGTGACAGCTGGAGCATGCTGGATTCTGTTAATCCCAGGCTGTTCTAATGAACCCCAGGCAGCAAACTACAAACTGGCAGAAGCAGCCCCCATGGCCTCCACTTCAACTGCACCAAATGGAGCACTAGCACAGCCCATAATCCTTGTACCTAGTGTATGAAATGTAACTGAACTCCCTATGGTTGCAAAGTTCCTGATTATTTGTAAAGAGAAAGGAAAGAACTAGCTGTTTAAGCACAGAATCAGAAATTTAGGGCTGGAAGGGACCTAAAGAGATCATCTTGTCCAGCCCCATGTGCTGAGACAGGATCAAGTAAACCTGGACCATCCCCAATAATTCTTTGTCCAACCTGTTAAAACTTTTAGCGATGGGATTCCACAACCTCCTTTCCTATTCCACCACTTAATTATCCTCCTGGTTTCCTAGTATCTAACCTAGATCTCCATTGATGCAGATTAAGCTCATTACTTTTTGTCCTACCTTCAGTGGACATAGAAAGCAACTGATCACCATCCTCCTTACAATAGCCCTTAACATATTTGAAGAGTTTAGCAGCGCCTCTCCACCCCCACCCCCCCCCCCGGTCGTCTTTTCTCAAGACTAAGGGCCAGTCTATACTGAAAATGTACATAGGCATAACTCATTTTTCAGGAATGTGAAAAATCCACATCTCTTTGGGATGCAGCTATCCCAACCAGATTCTTTAGTCAATCTAGCTACCACCTCTCAGTCAGGTGGATTAATTCCAGCAATGGAAGACCCCCATCCCCTTGCTGTACTGAGTGTCTATACTAAAGCACTACAGTGGAGCAGTTGCAGCGCTGCAACGGTAGCATTTTAAGTGGAGACCTATCCTACGCATGCCCAAGTTTTTTTAACCCTTCCTTTTAGGTCATTTAGTTCCTAAACATTTTATCATTTTCATTGTTTTTCCCTGGACTCTAACCAGTTTTTCCTCATCTTTCTTAAAGTGTGGTGCCCAGAACCAGACACAGTGCCCAGCTGAAGCTTCACCAGGGCCAAGTAGACAATTATACTCCTATGTCTTACATATGACTCTCCTGTTCATACACCCTAGAATTTTAGCTTTTTTTGCAACTGCATCACAGTATTGATTCATATTTAATTTGTGATCCACTGTAAACCCCGGCCCTAGATCCTTTTCATCAGTACTGCCACCTAGTGAGTTATTCCCTATTTTGTAGTTGTGCATTTCATTTTTCCTTCTATGTTTAGTACTTTAGTAAATTTTCTCTTGTCGAGTTCAAGCCAATTTAAGGTTCTTTTGAATTCTAATCCTGTCCTCCAAAGTGCTTGCAACCACTGTTCCCTCTAAGCTGTGCTCATGTGCGCGCGCACACAGATCCCAAACCCTATGCACACGGTGAAACACACGCGCACAACAATTTGCGCAGAAGAAATTTTTTGCACACACTGCCTGTCAAAAATTGGAGGGAATATTGCTTGCAACCCCACCAAATTTGGTGTCACCTGCAAATTTTATAAGAGTACTCTCCGCTCCCTTATCCAAGACATCAATGAAAACATTTAATAGTACCTGAGCCAGGCTGACTCCTTTGGGATTATTGGATATGGATTGCCCAGTTTTACAGCAAACAATTGATAACTACTCTTTGAATAAGGTGGTTGCAAAACTAGTTGAAAGACCGTAAAGTAATTTAATCCAGACCGCATTTCCCTAGTTTGCTTATGAGAATCTCATGTGGGCCTGGGTCAAAAGCCTAACTCAAATCAAGTTATATTACATCCATTGTTTTCCCCCATCTACTAGGCTAGTAACCCTGTCAAAGAAGGAAATCAGGTTGGTTTGGCATTATGCTTGACAAATGCATGCTGGCTATTCCTCATAATCCTTCTATCCTCCAGATGCTTACAAACTGATTTTTTTATAATTTGCTCCAGTATCTTTCCAGGTATCAAAGTTAGTCTGACTGGTCTATAATTCCTCAGGTCCTTGGTGTTCACCTTTTTAAAGACAGACACTATGTTTGCCCTTCTCCAGTCTTCTGGGACCTCGCCTCTTGTCCTTGAGTTTTTTCAGATATATTTATAAATGGCTTGTTTCCTTTCTGGAATTACCAGGTGCATTTGCAAGCTGTTTGGATGATACTAATTATGGGTGGTCAGGGGAGTGTTTCTTGGTTTCATCTAAACACAGTGATTACTTTATGATAGGACAGTGGTTTTCAAGCTGTGGTTCGCAGACTCCTGGGGGGTTTGCAGACTATGTCTAAGATTTCCACAGGGGTCTGCACCTCCATTTGAAAATTGTTAGTGGTCTGCAAATGAAGAAAAGATTGAAAACCACTGTGATAAGACACAGGCAGGGGGGAAACTATGCAAAATACCAACAAAGATGGGTTTTTTTATTAATTAAATCTGAAAACCCAATAAACCCCACCCAACTAGAAACAATGGAGCAGGTCTAGTGCCATTGCATTAAGAAAGATGTCAGGCTAGCTGAGCCATCTGATTAGGTGTAGCATTTTAGGTTCTCTGATTTGAATTATAAAACTGCAAGACACATACACATCCTAGCTATTTTTAATAAAATCAACAATGGCTACATAATCCCAAAGTGGCAAAGAAATACCTGGTAGAGCAAAATTTACAAGAGATTCATTTTTATATCAATTATTCAGCAGTAAACAAGCAAGTAATTAATTGTGACATCAATTCCTCTTTCTAGGAACCAGCCTGTAACCATAAAGACTAGAAAAACTCTTACTATCAAAGGAATGGGAGTGCTCCAGGGTAAGTCACTAAGCCTCTGAGGGGAAAATAAGTTTGTGTGTGTATAGAAAAATGTGTGGAAAATTGTAGATAGTGAAGTGAAATACACAGTCAAGGAGGCCAAGATGCACTGACCTTAAGGCAAAAACCTGGTGCTTTCCACTGCCTGTATGTAAAGAAGAGGAGATCCTCAGCTAATGGTTCATTCTTTGCAGCTGCTCCCTCCTGACTGGGATATCAGGATTCAGGGTTAATCTAATTGGGAATCTCTGGCTCCATTGGTGTTATCAGTGGAATGTTAGATGGGGCTGGGTCCTCAGGCACACCAAGGGTGTGGGATCAGGCACCCCTTCTGAGAAAGAGGAACAGGAACTGGCTGGAGACAATTTCCACAGCAGAAACCTGGCTGCTTACTTTGAAACCTCTCAAAATGAACTTATGATCTTTGTCCAGTTTCAAGAGGATAGATGTGAGAACAAAGGGTTGTTATAAAAATCACCATCACACCTGTCATTAACTGGCTGAGAAACTAAGGGCAACTTCTATCATGATGCCAAAATTGTATGGGCCACATAGACTGAACCCCTGCGAGAGAGCTCCTCTGGGTCACAGTATAGGTATATCACTGAGCTGATTTAGGGGAAACCTACAATGCCTGTTCTAGGACTTAATAAAAGCCTTGGGTCTTGGAGTCAGTCAGGCACCTTCCACTGTGGACTCTACCCCTCTCTCGTAGGTCAGATAGGCTGCCACCTTTCAGTAGCACTAAATTAACTTTTAACAAAATGGGGACTAATCCAATGCACAAACTTTATTGTTGGCACTAGACAAGTACTATCAAAATCATCAGCAAGAATTACTGTATCACCGATGATCAGTATTAACATTTCAATGGTTCATTACTGCATGAGGGACATTCATATTTCTCAGAGCTTTGGAGTTGGGTTACAATCATGATGCGAACAGTTGCACAATCCTGTCTCCGGCCCTCCCCCACCCCCCACACGCACACCAAGTCATAATGGGAACTTGGCATTCTTTGCAACCGTCCACAACCTCATTAGCTTCTTGCTCTACTTAAGACTCCATTTAGACTAGTGTCAAGCAATGCAATGAAGCCTAGTAGTGCCTGTGTCTCTAAAAAGTTGTGTTATTCATTATTTCTATTGTAGGTATAGCTAGAGATCCCAACCAAGATCAGAGACCCATTGGGCTAGGTGCTTACACACACAGCCTCTACCTTGGAGAACTTTCAATCTAAACAAACAAGATAGATAAAGGGTGAGGCAGAGAGGTGAAGGCACTCAGCCAAGGTCACACAGCAGCTTAGTTGCAGACACAGAACTAGAAGCCTGATCTCCTGATTCCCAATCCAATGCCTGTTCACAAGACCAGGTTTGTTTTTTCCACTTAAACCAGGAATCTCACCTTTTTGTGTCACCTGAAGACTGTAGTGCATCTTAACCAAGTTTATAGCATTTAAATCAGTGAGTAAAGATTTAATTGAAAATTCTCAAATTTTGCTTATTTATTGTTTTAAAATGGCATATTTAAGAAAAAAGTCTGTGGTATATCAGTATTTTCATATCTCTTTTGCTAACAAACATCTGGTTTGCTATTGCAGGCTGTGAAAATGCCCATGCAACCTAATTTTTTCAAATGTAATCTAAAGCAAGAAGGGACCATGATCGTTCCTGTGATCTAGTCTGACTTCCTGCATAACAAAGGCTCCAGGAGTTCTTTGAATGTATTCCTGTTTGAACCAGAACATTTTTTTTAAATCCAATCCTGATTTTAAAATTGCCAGTGATGCTGAATTCACCAACGCCAAGTTATTCCAATAATTACCTTTGCTGTTTTAAAAATAAATTAAATACTAACAACAAAAAAAACCTGTGGCTTTCATCCCTCATAGGTTTCCTTTTCTGTGTTTATTGAACAAGTTCCTGAGCTTTCTCCCTGGAAGTTCAGATCTTGCCCTCCCTTCTCTGTGTTCCCAATCCATCACAATCTACAGGCAGGCTCCCTTCAGTATTCCACTTCTCAGAACTCACTGCAAGCCCTACCCCTGCCAAGCTCTTTCAGGATCACTCTCTCTCTTCTGGTTGAGACAGTTCTTCCCCTTTATCTCAGGGCTCCACACAAGCCTTCTACCCAGCAGGGTATCCCAGCTCTGGCCAATTCCATCACAACCTTCTTTGCACCAATTCCTGTTGCTCATTCTTGATTCTCTACTACGAAGAGAGTGGCTGTATAGTTCTTTCCAGCAACCCTCTTCTGCTCCAGACTTCCTCTTTTTATCTCAACCAACCTCCTCTGCAGCTGGGCTTCATCTTTATTTGGGCCTGGCCCACTTTCCAGGTGCCTTGATTGAGCTCACCTGCTCCTGTAAACCTTACATTCCGTTTGTGTCCTGTTCTGGTGTCCACGGTTCAAGATGTGGAGAAATTGCACACTAATCAGAGCAGAGCCATGAGAATGACTAAAGGAATGGAAAACATGCTTATAGTGAGACTCAAGCAACTCAATCTATTTAGCTTAACATAGAGAAGGTGAAGGGATGACTTGATCACAGTCTAGCTATACCTACACGGGGAACAAAAATATAATAGCGGGCTCTTCAGTTTAGCAGACAAAGATATGGTATGTGCCAATAACTGGAAGCTGAAGCTGGACAAATTCAGACTGAAAATAAGCTTGTTTGAGGAGGACAGAAGTTGGGTTAAGGTTGTGCTTTTGAATTGTGATTTATTGGGGGATCCTGGGGAAGCCAAGTAAGTCTCAGCCCTGAGAAAAGGTTAACGTGGAGTGGCTATGGGAGGGGCTTGCCAACAAGCTATGGTAGGAAGAAGTCCAGGGAGACAGCAGCAAGGTGGCTGATAGAGCAGACCTTGACTCCTGGTTATAGGGTCCCTGGACTGGAACCCAATGTAATGGAAGGGCGTGGGTTCCCTACCAGTTACTGGGGCAGGTGGTATTAGGTCTCTCATATAAGGGGATAATGACTTTTGAGAGCCCTCACATGAGAGGGGGTAAAGACCATGGGGCTCAGAGTTGGGGCAAAGACCAGATGTAAAGATTGAGATTATTATTTGTTGGATTTACTATCATCCCCAACCCCCCGAAGGGGTGGAACTAAAACGTGACCTGGCCAGCGGACTGAGTCACAAGAAGAGGCAGACCACCCCAGGACTGGAGCAACCATCAGCCAGAGGCTCTAGAGAGAAAAGAGCTGCTATGCCACACCCAGCCCTGGGGGACCATGCCTGCGGTGAGTGCACCCTTCTACACCTCTCTACTCCTCCTCAATATTCCCCTATTTATGCATCCAAGGATTGCATTCACCCTTGTGGCCACAGTGTTGTACAGGTGCTCATGTTCAGCCGATTATCCACTAGAAATCCCAAGTTTCTTTCAGAGACACTGCTTCCCTAGACAGTCCCCCACCCTGTAAGTATGGCCATACATACAAGAACAGTCAGGAATTCAAGGATGGGGAAGCATATACAAGCCAGGCAGGCTGCACTGGGTGGTGTGGCAATTTCTCTCTGAAGGACCAGGAGGCAAGCCTACCCTGACTCAGACACAGGGCTGGATTCAGGGGCAAGTAACCACCTAGAGTGCCAGGCTTGTGGGGGGTGCCAGGCTTGGGGTGCTATTTGCGACAAAAGGGAAAATAGAATGTTTGAAATAAAATGTTTCAGGTATTCTGTATGTGGATTCATTTTTCATTAACCTCCTAGAATGTTCTGGACCTTTGTGGAATCTCAAGGAACCTTCCAGACTTTCTGAGAACTACATTTTCCTTGAACCTCCTAGAATGTAGTCAGCCATGTCCTCGCAGGTATATGGGGGGGGGAGGGAGGAGGAGGCGGAGAGAGAATGGCCAGCTGTGATATTGTGAACATTGTTTTATGGTGTAAGGGGGAGGAGGGGATCCCGAAGATTCTCCTACCCTGGGGTGCTATTTGGCCTAGGTCTGGCCCTGCTCAGAGACTTGGATTTGGACTGCGTGTTTGGGAGCCCTGAACCAAGGTCCTGATGAACTGTTTGTTGCAATGATTCCTGTCCTAAAACCTGATGAAAAAGGAGACATATTTTGCACATACCTCTTGGCTCCTCCTTACCCTAAAGGTCAGCTAAAGTGAATCTGCTGCTGCTCCTCCATGGGAAATTAAATAGACCACACCGTGCTTCCCCTTCAGGCAGAGGGAGAGAGTTGGGGGATCATGCCCCTCCTCAGCTTCCTACACCCATCGTTCCTCAGCTGCAGGGGCAGGGGGAGGGATCCCTGGGCAGGGAGCTGCTCCCCCATCACATGCAAGACATGCAATCACAAGGCTCAACACCCTTGGTGTGGTGAGCACACTGCAGTCTTCCCATCTCTCATCTACCCAGCAACAAGCTTGTCTCCCTTTTTCATCAGACTCATTAATCTGGGTTACACCTTCTTGTGGCACCTTAGAGACTAACAAATTTATTTGAGCATAAGCTTTCGTGAGCTACAGCTGATGAAGTGAGCTGTAGCTCACAAAAGTTTATGCTCAAATAAATTTTAGTCTCTAAGGTGCCACAAGTCATCCTTTTCTTTTTGATGTGTCTATGTTGCTCGACCACCAAGTGATTCTCAATCACAGCCCACCTACCCCTTTGCTTTTGCCTTTAGCCACATTTTTCCTGAGGCACAGATCCTCTGCTGGTTTAAACTGTCCTCACTCTATTGACTTCAATGGAGTGAAGATGATTTATACCATATGAAGATCTGTACTGAGTATCCACAATAACTTCTAAGTCTACTTCTTCAGGGCATCCTTAAAGCCCTGACAAAGACTATTCTTGGTGATGTGTATTAGCTGAATTTCATGTCATCCTGCTGCCAAATTCCTGGCAGAGCGAAATTCATCCCTTGCAAAACTTGGTTGATTTCAGTGAAGTTATATTAGACAAAATTGCCCCAACTGTGTGCAAATCCTTGTGGAGACTCACAAATTGCTATGCTTCATCAGCAGATTACACAGACTCACTGTCCACTTCTGCCCCTACCTCATTAAAGAATGTTGCTCCCAATGCCATGATTCTTTCCACTAGATCGGCTGCTTTCTATTGTTCATTATTACCATCACCTGATCCTCATAACTGGCTCTCAGAAAAGCACAGTGCCCAGTTTAGAGCAGGAGCGACAACTGAACTTCAGTTCACGCAAAGCTATGCTCTGGGGTCATAAAGAGCAGATCAGTGACAGTACAGTACCTTTTGTTTGAATAACCAGCATTTCTCAAACTGGGATCCGTGGCCCCCGGGGGTCTGCGAGGGTACTCCAGGGGCCCTGCAGGCCCACTGATCAACTCCTCCCCCTCCCTCAATTCCTCCCCTTCCCTCCCAGTGCCTCCTGCACACTGTGGAACAGCTCTTCCCTGGTGTGCGGGATGTGCTGGGGAGGAGGAGGAGGAGTGGGGACGGGGCTCACTCAAGGGAGGGGGGGAAGAGGAAGTGCAGGGATGGGGCAGGAAGAGGTGGAGCTGGGGTGGGACCTTGGGGTGGGAGCTGGGGCTGAGTGAGGGGTTTGGGGGTCCATGAAACATTTTAAATCGAAATGTGGGTCCTCGCGTTGCCAAAGTTTGAGAACTGCTGGAATAAACATATAAAATATTACAAGATGTTAGGGCTGTGGGCTATGGCTCCCATTGTTAAGAAACTACTGGAAAGTTAGAGAGGGGACTGAACAGGACAACAGAAATACTACCAGAAGCAGTGGATATCTCAGGGGATTGATTGTGGGCTATGCTGACCTGTATGAAATAGAGGGGAGAGTCCCAGCCTGCCCCACTTCCACTAAGACTTACCAGCCATCAGTGCTAGTGTGAGCCTGTTGGGGGCCCTAAGCAGGAATACCACCACCCCCAACAAATACTAATAATTAATAAGGGGGCCTCTTGAGCTGCTTGGATCCCTAAGCAATTGCTTAATCTTAGTCTGTTTATGCCTAGCGCCCGCTCTGTTAGCTGTGGAGGGGGCAAGCACTTGACGAGCAGTGGCAGCGGCTTTATCTAATAGCTCTGGCCTAGCCCAACTCTCCCACACGCAACCGCCGCAGTAGGAGAGTGGATTATATGAGTGGACGCTTATTTAGAATGTTGCTGTAAGGATGGGAAGGGAAGGTGGGAGAGAGATACTGACATCTTACTCTCTGTGGGGATGAGACAGAGCAAGAGAATCTGGCTCCCTCTCCTGGTTGACCCAACAGCAGGAGGCTGGATGGTGACGGGTGACAATAGCTCCCAGGGTGAGGCTAAGAGACTCAGAGAAGGAAGGGCTTGTCTTTCACTAGAGCGGCTGAGTGAGTAGGGGAAATACGTGGTAGGAGATGAGAACCCCATGAATTACAGGGGTTATATTCCTCTCCAGTCAGAGGGGAATGGTTTCATAAGAAGGTGGGAAGAGTGTTATGGGAGGATGTGTACACCGAGCACGTATCCTGTGTGTGGATTCCTTGAAGCATAAGAAGTTCATAGGTTTAGGAAGGGTTTAAACAAAGGGAGTTCAAGTTTACGGTGAGTTGCGTTTTGTTGATGTGGTGGGATTAGCGTTAGCCATTGGCTAGAGATTGATAGGGATTTTGCCCTGAAAATGACTTTTGTTGCCTAACTTGGAGTCCTTATTTCGGTGTCCAGCTGCATTGTGTGTGGCTGCGAGGGTAGAACAATGCATGCTGGGGACATCAATACTTGGGGTGGGATGACACTGTCTTCAGGCCTGGTCTTGGCTCAGGTATTGCTCGCTGGGTATTTGGTGCTGCACAAACCAGACTGGGAGATGTTCTCTTTTGCATCTGTGTTTACAAATCTAAATACATAATAAACTCACCAGCAGCACAGACAGCACATTTGATGGCAGTGCAGCAGAGAGATGAAGACTAAATAGGCCCTGGAGAATGATCTTCCCTCTCTCTAGTGATCTCTCTGGGTCAGTGTAGAGGCACAGTGTGGCAGGGGCAATGTGGGGAAGATTTGCATTGCTACTGCTCAACTTGTTCTGTTGATAGAGGACTCAAGGACTATCGATCTGTCACCTTTCACCATTGCTAAATTCACTCTGAAATAAAAAACAAAATAGGTGGAAATCTTCAAAGTGACCTTAGGAGAGACAAAAGTGGTGCCTTATGAAAATAGTGCTTATGAGGGAAGGTTAAGAAAATGCATTTTTTATTTTTTGTGAGGAAGAGGAGGCTTCAGTATGTTCCTAATGGTTTTTATAATAATGAAATCAACCGATCAAGTTTGGAGATCAATGTTTTTACCTTTGTAGGAAGTTTAAAAACACCTTGTAAATAGGAAATTCTGGTAGAAAAACTTCACATTAAGCAAATGAGGGGGTGGGTATGGAAATGGGACAGACAAGCAAGGAAGGAGATTGAAGCAGAGTCAAATGACTTCAGAAGACATCTGTCAAAGGAAGTGATTGACAGCTGTAGAAGGTGGGGCATTCCAACACCCTGGCTACTATATATTGCTGCAATGGCCTTAATGGGTCAATACAGCCAGGATGTAATTTGGGACAGCCCAGACACACTCTGACCTGCATCGAGGCTGAGCTGATGCCAGCAGTTCTATGATGTTTGTGTAGGTAAGTTGTCCCCCTTTAGTGGCTGCATAGGGATTTGCACCATTGCAGAGAAGAATCTGACCCTGGCAGAGAGGGTCATTTTTATTCATGCTATTTAAAATTATTTTTTTATTTTGTTTACACCCACTTGACTCAACTGTCTGAATAAACAGCTGGAAGAAAACCTCTTTTACTAAAGATTCATCATCCCTCATCCCTTCAATTAAGTCTGAGGGCCTGATTCTTTGCTGCCTGAAACGTGATTTAGCATTTATACATGTCCAAAATGTGTGTCAAATGCTGCTGCAGGTGTGAGTTTTCATTTTACACCAAACAGGTGTAAACAAATGGAGAACTGGTGCAAGGCATTGACAATGCAGCCTGGATGGCAGAAAATGAATGTCTGGCTCCTGCAGAAATACTCAGGATTTATGGTGGATTTGACTGAGCATGAAACAAAGAGCAGGAGCTAAAAGCTATGGTTGTGATTGAGTGACTAGAATGTTTTGAAGGAGAATCATGGCCAAGCCATGTGGCAAATACTTAAGTGTAACAAAAATAAGGAATCTGGGGCCTCAGCGAGACACCACCTCTATGTCTACCAATAATAAAGAAGAAAAGGAGTACTTGTGGCACCTTAGAGACTAACTAATTTATTTGAGCATAAGCTTTCGTGAGCTACAGCTCACTTCATCGGATGCATCCAGTTTTTCCACTGAATGCATCCAGTTTTTCCACTGAATGCATCCGATGAAGTGAGCTGTAGCTCATGAAAGCTTATGCTCAAATAAATTTATTAGTCTTCAAGGTGCCACAAGTACTCCTTTTCTTTTTGCAGATACAGATTAACACGGCTGCTACTCTGATACTTGTCAATAATAAAAAAGTGACTTATAGATGAATAAGAATTGCTGATTATATTTTTGGAAGCAGAGCAAATTTCGGCAATAAAACTGACTCAGAAGGTGGTAATGATTCCACAGAAGCGATTAATGGAATAGTATTTCAGTCACTGTGGAGATTCAACAGTTGTATACTTCATTAATTAACCCTTCCTTGCCAAAAGCTGGGCACTCTAGCCAAGGCAGAAAGCATGTTGCATGCTTCCGAGTCAGTAGCTGAACTAAGAAGCAGCTACAGAAATATAATTTTAATACAGAGCTAATGAAAACTGTTTCCTAATGGCAGAATATAAATCACTAACAGGACTGGACATCAGATCAAAATCTATAGCACATCCTCTCCAAAGCTCTGGATTGCAGATATAAAATAATTTACTGAAGCACAAGAGGTGCAATTAGAAAAGTGCTGTTAAAAATAGTTCAGGATGCGAGAGCCAGACAGACCCATCAATAAATATTCCACAGCTGATAGCTACTGTTAAACTCAAAAGGGCGTAAGAAAGGCATAAAGGGCCTCTGAATGCAGGAGGAGTGCATTTCTACCATGAATAATGGCAATTTCAGCACACCAGGAAGAGTACACATCAGAGAGAAACCTTTCAAAGTGGGTTTTAGATGCTGATGCAATTTTTGTAGCATCTGAAATACTTGTTAAGAAATTTACGTGGCTTCTTCACTCACTGACTTAGAAAAGGACACAAAAATCCAGACATTCTGCACATATAGATCCAAGGGCAGAAAATCAAATACTATGGAGGACAGCAGAGAAAGTATATGCAGGACAGCTTTTTTTATATGTTCTTTTTCCTTTCAGGTGCAAAAAATCCAGCAGGGAAAACATCTGATTTAAGCACCTGGAGATTTCTTAGCCCACATAATCCTGACCTGCAACCTTTTTCTGGGTTCACCATTGAGGCCATTTCACATTCCTCGGAGAAGGACCAGTTCACCTAATGCTAAATGAGAAAGTATGTCTGCCCAGCTGCTACCCCCCAGGGTTGTGCTGCAACTTGTGATAGTGTGTGTGTGTTATATATTGTGACAAAGCTCTGTCCTTGTCTCCGTGGGTCCTGCATTTCCTGGTGGATTTCACTAGCCTCAGAGGCTCACTGTGACCCTCCATGTAACCCTTATTTCTCTAGAGACAAGGGTCACAGTCTACTGAGCCATTTTCATCAAAAGCCAGTGAGGAAGGTGAGGAGAAGTCATCCTTCTTTGCACAGTCTCTGTTGTCTCCCAGTCTCAGTGATTAATAAGGGGGCAAAAGGGGGAGGAGCCCAGGCCCACCCACTACTCCAGGCTCCAGTCCAGGGACCCAAATAATATCAATTATGGTAGCTGACCTTTTACAAACATGACATGTACAATTCCTTGGGCTACTTCCTTCACAGCAGCCCTCACTTCCTCAAGCTCCTCTTCACCCTTACCTCAGGGCCTCCTTCCTTGTGCCTGATATGGTGTGTACTACTCAGCTTCTCCAACAGTGCAACTTCCTCCCACAACTCCTGACACTCACCTTACCCACCTGACTAACTGGGAGGCTTTTAACTAGTTTCAGCCAGCCCCGGATTGGCTTCAGGTGTCCCAATCAACCTAGCCTTCTCCCTGCCTTCTGGAAAGTTCTTAATTGGCCCCAGGTGTCTTAATTGACCGGGAGCAGCTTCCATTTCACTGATCCTGGTACCAGGGATTGGTGTAGCGTGGAGCGAATCTCTCTCTCTCTCAGCCTTCTAGCTTGGAGGGAGGTGGGAAGCTGCTGCTAGGCCCTAAGCTCTCCCTGCTGCTCCAGCTGCTCCCCTGGCTGGGCCGGACAACCCCCATTCTCTGCTACTTGACTGCTGGACCCCCCACTCTTGGGTGCTGCTACTGCTGCAACTGCAGCCCCGGGTGGGGGGGCTGCTAGCCTACTCCCCAGAGAGGAGGAGTGAGGGACCCCAGCCACTGCTGTTGTGGACACCACCACCACCACCTGAGAGGCGTCCTTTCTGCCTGCCTGGACTACAACCTGGAGTTCCTGGAGCTGCTGCTGCTGCAGAGGCCGCTGCCTGGAGCTGCTGAAGCCCGAGGAGGAGAAGAAGAGGATCATCTGCCAGTGGGGCAGCACCTAGAGACTTTGCAGACCACCGTGGAGGGGGCCCTAAGACTGAGTAATTTCAAACTGTGCTCTTGTGGTGGGGGTTTTGACTGTGTTTGTAGGGACACGGGGGGTGTGGTGTGGAGCTGCCCCCCCCCGATCCATCTGTGTGTCCCCCCCAACCCCCACCACTGTTACCACCACCGCTGCCCCCTCCACCACCGCCACTGGCTGTATACCATCTGCCTCAGCTCCTGCCTCTGGACTCAGCTGCTTGCTTGGCTTGCCACTCCCTATTTTCCACCCTTTGGGCCAGAAGCAGCAGCAAGCTAAAAAAGACTTGTGCAAGTGCACATGGGCACATGTGCCCCCCCGGACTGCATACCCCCCAGCTTTGCCCTTTACTACCTGCCCCATTTGCCACTTGCTTTGCCTCCTCTTTTGCTCCAGCCCCCCTTACTAGCTTCAGTTTGTTTGCCTGCCCCGCCCATTTCCTTCTGCAGCCTTTGTTTGTTTGCCCCACCCCAGCCTCTGAAGCTAGCCCCTTGGTTTCCCTGTTCTACCCCCAGACCGCTTAGCCCCTCGCTCAGTGTGCCCATGCCCCCTCCCATGCGCTTGTGCAATTGCCCATTTTAGTTGCAACCCTCTTCACTGCACCTTCAATGTTGTTGAATCCCCCCCACATAGTGCACCAAGAGGAGCCGGAATTTCCACCTTGTGTCGGTGACTGACCCCTAACCCCTGATTGCCCCCCGTCCAGCCCACCCCTTTTGGCGCCCTCCTCCCCTGCCTGCAGCCTAGCGGGGAGGAGTGGTCGACCTGCTTCCCCTCTCCCCTCCTCCTTTTGATTTCCTCCTTGCTCATGATGGCGGGGGATGAGACGGGTGAGACCTCTCCAATAGCCCGAGCTCCCCCTCCCCAGCCTGCCCCTCTGTCACCCCCCCAAGCTTCTACCTCTGCTGCCAAACCATCTGCCATCGCCCCCGTTGGGGCACCAGCAGCGACGGGCACCGGGGTGACCTCCACTGCTGCCACGTCTATCACGCCCTCAGATTTGCAGGGAGTCCTCCCAACCGGCGGGAAGGGCCAGGGGAAGAAGAAGGGGAAGGGCCCCGCTAAAAAGACCAGGCCCTCCATGGCAGGGGCTGTCCCCGATGCCCCGGCCCCATCTCCAGCTGGGGCGCCCCTCCCCGCTGTTCCCTCCACCAGCTCTGCAGGTGTCCCTCCCCCGGCCCCTAGAGCATACGCCCAGGTGGCGGCAGCCCCCCCGCCTGCCGCTACATCATTTCTCCAGCCCACCGCCTCCGCTACCATCTATAGCGGCCGGGGCCCCTTTCCCACCATGACCAGGAAGCATGGCGTCCGTTGCCTCCTGGTGCCCGCCTCGCCCCACGTGGAGACCTATGTGCGGGCATTGGCGAGGGTGGTGGGACCCACGGCCATTGTGGCGGCCTCCAAAATGTATGGCAAGGTCGTCTTCTTCTTAGCATCGGAGGCCGCCGCCCAGGAGGCGGTGGAGAAGGGCCTGGCGGTGGGGGGCGTGTTCGTCCCCTTAGAGCCGCTAGAGGACCTGGGCGTCCGCCTGGTCCTGACCTCCGTCCCTCCCTTTCTGCCCAATGCCGCCCTGTTACCCACCCTTTCTACCTTGGGAAAGCCCATCTCTGTCATCAGCCCGCTCCCGTTGGGCTGCAAAGACCCCGCCCTCCGTCACGTCCTCTCGTTCCGCCGGCAAGTGCAGCTTCAACTGCTGCCGGCGGCGCGCGACGGAGAGGCACTCGAGGGGTCCTTCCTAGTCCCCTACCAGGGGGCCCGTTACCGGGTGCATTATTCCACCGGGGAGGCCCGGTGCTACCTCTGCCGGGCGATGGGGCACGTCCGGAGGGACTGCCCCCTGGCCCGGGAAGAAGGGCCATCCAGGACCCCCGAGCCCCGGCAGGGCACCGGCCCCGTCATCGCCGACGCCCCTGGCTGCCCGGCACCTGAAACCGCCCCTCCTCCTTCACAATCCACTATTGCTCCCGCTCAGGCCCAAGGGGCACCTCCCCCACTATGCCCAGACGAGCGGGAGAACACCGCCACCGCTGCCTGCAATCTGGCGGGGCCTGTGGAGGAGGGTGCGGCAGGGACACCGCCAAGCATGGGAGAGGGCCCGCCCCAAGGGGAATCTTCCCTCCCTTGTGCTGCCCCACCGTTACCCCCTCGAGTCCCTGAGCCATCGCCTCTGCCCCCTGACACAACCCCTGCTAGCCAGCCCCCGGATGATGCCATGGAGGGCTGGGCCCTAGTCCAGGGGAAGCGGGGCAAGCGGAAGGCTCGAGCTCCGCTCCTCCCATCTGACGCGGAGGCCCCCCGGAAGACCAGGAAGGGGGGCACCGATGCCGAGCCTTCCGCTCTACCCACGGGTGTGTTCCACCCACCAGAGCCGGCTGGGGAAGACGTGGCAGCACTGGAAGACAGTATCTCCCCTCCACGGGAGTCCCTCCCCTCCAAGACCCCCGAGGCACCATTTGAAACCCCAGTGTGCCCCGAAGTAACCATCGCGTCAGGTACCGGCGGGGAGAATCCCGGGGTAGCGGAAAACAATTTCCGCTCTATATATGAGGAGATCGAGGCCCTGGGTCTGACCCCGGTCACCCAAGGGGAGGACGATCCTATGCCAGCGGGCCTCGATCTGGGCGACTTCTTTCCAGCCCCCCTTTCCCCATACTCCCTCCCCGTAACCGTCGCTTCTGCTCCCACCTCCGAGGAGCCCCTGGACTCCTCCATCAACCCGGCTGCAGAAGGCACCCTGCTGAGAGCCACCGAGCCAGTTGAGGCGACGGCCAGTGCCACGCGGCTGGAACCTGAGCCACCAGGGGCATCCCTCGCTGGTGAGGAGCATTCGACCTCCTTTCCGGGAGAGGACCCTACAGAAGAAAGTCCACCTCCTGATGCCGTGGCTGCCAAATCCACCAGACAGCTTGCGCCCGGCATCGGTGAGAGCCCTCTCCCGACCCAGAATCTCATCTCTACCCCTGCCCCTGCCCTTCTGCCGCCCACCTCCCGAGATATTATTGCCACCCCTGGGACAGTCTCCTTCCCCTTTCCAACAGATGACTCCCAGGGAATGGCCTTTGTGTTTGCCCGTCCCGACCCACCAGGGGCTGCTATCCTCCCTCCGCCGCCCCCTATCGCCCCAGCATTCAGGTCAACCCATCAAGAGCCCCGTCGGGGGTCCGCACCCTGTCTGCCCGTCCCGCTGGGCCAGGGGACTGTACCAAGGGCCCCATCGGGAAGCAACCAGACCATAACCCCAGCCCCCCATGCGCTGCGAGAGGAGTTGCGGGAGTTCCTAGAAGACGTCCGTGGCTCCCGCAACAAAGTCCAGCTTGCCCTCCAGCGATGGGGGGACTTTAATCAAATCCTCCGGGCCGCAAGGGCCCTCATGGGGGAGGGGAAAAGGACCGGGAGACAGGGCGCCGCGGCCTACCAGCGGGTCCGCCACTTCCGTGACTCCTTACTCACCTACGGGGTGGGTCACGGACTGCTACGCGGCCCGCCGGGAGCCACGAGCATCCCTGCCGGCGAGGATCCCCCCCAGCCCTCCTCATGGCACCCTTTACCATCGCAACATTGAACACCCGTGGCTGTAAGATGGGTCTCCGCAGGTCCCAGGTGCTCTCCTTCCTTCGAGAGGGGAGGTACTCTGTGGTTTTCCTGCAAGAGACCCATACGGATCCGACCGCCGAAGACAGCTGGCGGCTGGATTGGGGGGACAGGGTCTACTTTAGCCACCTCACAGTTCATACGGGTGGAGTGGCGACCCTGTTCTCCCCCGACCTACGGCCCGAGGTGCTGGGGGTCGCCGAGGCTGTGCCGGGTCGCCTGCTGCACCTCCGGGTCCAAATGGAGGGGCTCGTAGTCAACCTCGTCAACATCTATGCCCCAGCAGCGAGCCCGGAGCGGCTGCAATTCTATCAGCAGGCATCCGCCTTCCTCGGCACCTTGGATCCTCAGGAGTGCCTGGTCCTGGGAGGGGACTTTAACATCACCCTTGAGGAACGGGACCGCTCGGGAACCGAGAAGAGCCAGGCCGCCGTGGCCGTCCTCCAGGAGATAGTTGAACACCACTCCCTGGTGGACGTCTGGCGCGACCACCACCCGGATGACGCTTCCACGTTCACCTTTGTCCGGGTGGAGGCCCATCGGTCGCGCCACTCCCGGTTGGACCGCATTTATTTATCACGCTTTCATCTTACACGAGCCCACTCCTCCAGCATCCGGCCGGCCCCATTTTCTGACCATCACATAGCCACCGTGACAGCCTCCCTCTGCGCGGAGAGGCCGGGGCCGGCCTATTGGCATTTTAACAACAGCTTGCTGGAGGATGCGGGCTTCGTGGCGTCCTTCCGGGAGTTCTGGCTGGCCTGGCGAGGGCAGCGGCGTGCCTTTCCCTCGGCACGGCGGTGGTGGGACGTAGGGAAGGTGCGCGCCCGGCTCTTCTGCCGTGACTACACCCGGGGCACCAGCCGACGGAGGGATGCAGCGATAGAGCAGTTGGAACGGGAGGTCTTAGAGCTGGAGAGGCGTCTGGCCGCCAGCCCCGAGGATCCACCCCTCTGCGGAGCGTGCCGGGAGAAGCGGGAGGAGCTCCGGAGCCTCGAGGACCATCGGGCCCGGGGTGCCTTTGTTCGATCCCGCATCCGTCTCCTTCGGGAGATGGATTGCGGCTCCCGCTCTTCTATGCCCTGGAAAAAAAGAGGGGGGCTAAGAAACATATCATCTGCCTACTGACTGAGGATGGCACCCCCCTCACGGATCCGGTGGAGATGTGCGAGAGGGCGAGAGCCTTCTACGCAAGCCTTTTCTCCCCGGAGCCGACCGATCCTAACGCTTGCAGAGTGCTGTGGGAGGAGCTCCCGACGGTCAGCGTGGGCGACCGAGACCGGCTAGAGCTGCCTCTCACTCTGGCCGAGTTCTCGGAAGCCCTCCGTCGCATGCCCACCAATAAATCTCCGGGCATGGACGGGCTGACCGTGGAGTTCTACCGCGTGTTCTGGGACGTCCTGGGCCCAGACCTAGTCACCGTCTGGGCCGAGTCTTTGCAGAGCGGGGTCCTCCCTCTTTCGTGCAGGCGAGCCGTGCTCGCCTTATTGCCGAAGAAGGGAGACCTCCGCGATTTACGAAATTGGCGTCCCGTCTCGCTCCTCAGCACGGACTACAAAATCGTGGCAAAAGCCATCTCCCTGAGGCTAGGGTCCGTGCTGGCGGACGTGGTCCACCCAGACCAGACCTACACCGTCCCGGGCCGCAGTATCTTCGACAACCTATATCTGGTCCGGGACCTATTGGAACTTGGGTGTAGGGATGGTCTGTCGTTCGCCCTCCTGTCTTTAGATCAGGAGAAGGCGTTCGACAGGATGGACCACGGGTATCTAATGAGCACTCTGCAGGCATTTGGCTTCGGACGCAGGTTTGTGAACTTTCTCCGGGTGCTGTACGCTTCCGCAGAGTGTCTGGTAAGACTCAACTGGACCCTGACCGAACCGGTCAACTTCGGGCGAGGAGTACGGCAGGGGTGCCCCCTCTCAGGCCAGCTCTATGCTCTGGCGATCGAGCCCTTCCTCTGTCTCCTCCGAAGGAGGTTGACAGGGTTGGTGCTGAGGGAGCCGGAGCTGCGGCTGGTCCTGTCGGCGTATGCTGATGACGTGCTCCTCATGGTCCAGGACCCGGGCGACTTGGTGCGAGTGGAGGCTTGCCAGGCCATCTATTCAGCAGCCTCCTCTGCGCGGGTCAACTGGGTCAAGAGCTCTGGCTTGGTGGTAGGGGACTGGCGGCAGGCGAGCCCCCGCCCACCCGCGCTTCAAGCCATTCGGTGGAGCACGGGTCCGCTGCTCTATCTGGGCGTTTACCTTTCTGCCACGCATCCCTCTCCGCCGGAGAACTGGCAGAATTTAGAGGGCGGGGTGATAGAGCGGCTCCGGAAATGGACAGGACTGCTCCGGTGCCTCTCCCTTCGAGGGAGAGCGTTAGTGCTTAATCAACTAGTCCTGTCCATGCTTTGGTACCGGCTCAACACCCTGGTCCCGGCCCCGGCTTTCCTGACCAACCTGCGGACATCGATTCTGGAGTTCTTTTGGTCAGGACTGCACTGGGTCCCTGCAGGGGTTCTCCATCTACCTGTGGAGGAGGGAGGGCAGGGCCTCAAATGTCTGCTTACTCAGGTCCATGTCTTCCGCCTCCAGACCCTGCAGAGGCTCCTTTATGGTGCAGGTAGTCCGGCGTGGAGCATACTGGCGCACGCCTTCCTGCGCCGCTTCCGAGGGCTCCGATACGACCGGCAGCTCCTTTATCTCCATCCGAGAGGTCTTCCGCGAGACCTCTCCGGGCTGCCGGTCTTCTACCAGGACCTCCTCCGGACCTGGAAACTCTTTACAACGAGCAGGTCCGTGGCGGCCACCGAGGGGGCAGATCTCCTCGCGGAGCCCCTGCTACACAACCCCCAGCTCCGTTTGCAGGTGGCGGAGTCCCGCTCGGTGCGCCAGAGGTTGGTCCTGGCAGAGGTCACAAGAGTCGGAGACCTCCTGGACTATGACCGGGGAGACTGGCTGGATCCCCTAACCTTCGCTCAGCGCATGGGGCTTTCCAGACCTTGTACACCCCGAGGCATACTTCAGGAGGTGAAGGCCGCTTTGCCGCCCGCTGCTCGGGTTTATCTCGACCGGGTCCTGCATGAGGGCACGCCCCGCCCACCCACTACCCCAGGCCCGCCGGACCTTTTAATTGGACCCCTGCCCCGTGGACCCAACCGATCCCTTCACCCCTTCACTAGAAGCCGGCTGCACGAGATGCAGCCGGTCTGTTTTCAAACCGCGCCAAGAAAACATCTCTACACGCTCGTGTTCCACACCCTTCACGCCCGCACCCTCGTGTCCCGCCCCCGATACAAAATGGCGGGACCTCCTGCCACCTTTGGAGGGTGAAGAGCCCCGGTGGGCCAGCCTATATTCCATCTTAGTCCCAAAGCCCGCCGGGGATGTCAGTTGGCGGCTCCTTCACGGAGCCGTGAGCACGGGCGTGTACTTGGCGCGGTTCACCACAATCCCAGACACCTGCCCCTTTTGCGGCGTGAGGGATACCCTGGCACATGTCTACCTGGAGTGTGCCAGGCTGCAGCCCCTATTCCGGCTCCTCACCAATATCTTATTACGTTTTTGGTTGCACTTCTCCCCTCACCTTCTCATTTATGCACTCCCTATCCGTGGCCCCACAAAGTCCCGGGATCTCCTGGTCAACCTCCTCCTGGCCCTAGCTAAAATGGCCATCTACAAAACCAGAGTGAGGAGGTTGGCCGATGGAGTCTCCTGTGACTGTGGGGCCTATTTCCGATCCTCGGTCCGTTCACGTATCCGGGCAGAGTTCCTCTGGGCGGCGTCCTCTGACTCCCTTGACGCCTTTGAGGAGCAGTGGGCTCTGTCCGGGGTTCTCTGCTCGGTGTCCCCGTCCGGTTCCCTTCTTTTGACCCTTTGACCGCACTCCTGTCCCTGTTATTTTATTAGTTGTCCCCCGGAATTTTTTGGGTATCTAGGTCCTGTGGATCCCCCTTTTAGGCTGGGGGGGACCCTTTAGCAGTGGAAGGGCTTCGCCCGCCCACTTCCCGGATCCCAATAAGACTGCTGCTCCAGCTGCTCCCCTGGCTGGGCCGGACAACCCCCATTCTCTGCTACTTGACTGCTGGACCCCCCACTCTTGGGTGCTGCTACTGCTGCAACTGCAGCCCCGGGTGGGGGGGCTGCTAGCCTACTCCCCAGAGAGGAGGAGTGAGGGACCCCAGCCACTGCTGTTGTGGACACCACCACCACCACCTGAGAGGCGTCCTTTCTGCCTGCCTGGACTACAACCTGGAGTTCCTGGAGCTGCTGCTGCTGCAGAGGCCGCTGCCTGGAGCTGCTGAAGCCCGAGGAGGAGAAGAAGAGGATCATCTGCCAGTGGGGCAGCACCTAGAGACTTTGCAGACCACCGTGGAGGGGGCCCTAAGACTGAGTAATTTCAAACTGTGCTCTTGTGGTGGGGGTTTTGACTGTGTTTGTAGGGACACGGGGGGTGTGGTGTGGAGCTGCCCCCCCCCGATCCATCTGTGTGTCCCCCCCAACCCCCACCACTGTTACCACCACCGCTGCCCCCTCCACCACCGCCACTGGCTGTATACCATCTGCCTCAGCTCCTGCCTCTGGACTCAGCTGCTTGCTTGGCTTGCCACTCCCTATTTTCCACCCTTTGGGCCAGAAGCAGCAGCAAGCTAAAAAAGACTTGTGCAAGTGCACATGGGCACATGTGCCCCCCCGGACTGCATACCCCCCAGCTTTGCCCTTTACTACCTGCCCCATTTGCCACTTGCTTTGCCTCCTCTTTTGCTCCAGCCCCCCTTACTAGCTTCAGTTTGTTTGCCTGCCCCGCCCATTTCCTTCTGCAGCCTTTGTTTGTTTGCCCCACCCCAGCCTCTGAAGCTAGCCCCTTGGTTTCCCTGTTCTACCCCCAGACCGCTTAGCCCCTCGCTCAGTGTGCCCATGCCCCCTCCCATGCGCTTGTGCAATTGCCCATTTTAGTTGCAACCCTCTTCACTGCACCTTCAATGTTGTTGAATCCCCCCCACATAGTGCACCAAGAGGAGCCGGAATTTCCACCTTGTGTCGGTGACTGACCCCTAACCCCTGATTGCCCCCCGTCCAGCCCACCCCTTTTGGCGCCCTCCTCCCCTGCCTGCAGCCTAGCGGGGAGGAGTGGTCGACCTGCTTCCCCTCTCCCCTCCTCCTTCTGGTGTCTCTCCTTCCCTCCCTGCTCATGAAGGAGGGGGATGAGACGGGTGAGACCTCTCCAGTAGCCCGAGCTCCCCCTCCCCCGCCTGCCCCTCTGTCACCCTCCCAAGCTTCTACCTCCGCTGCCAAACCATCTGCCATCGCCCTCGCTGGGGCACCAGCAGCGACGGGCACCGGGGTGACCTCCACTGCTGCCACGTCTCTCACCCCCTCAGATTTGGGGGGAGTCCCCCCAGCCGGCGGGAAGGGCCAGGGGAAGAAGAAGGGGAAGGGCCCCGCTAAAAAGACCAGGCCCTCCAGGGCAGGGGCTGCCCCCAATGCCCCGGCCCCATCTCCAGCTGGGGCGCCCTTCCCCGCTGTTCCCTCCACCAGCTCTGCAGGTGTCCCTCCCCAGGCCCCCAGAGCATACGCCCAGGTGGCGGCAGCCCCTTCGCCTGCCGCTACGTCATTTCTCCAGCCCACCGCCTCTGCTACCATCTATAGCGGCCGGGGCCCCTTTCCCACCATGACCAGGAAGCACGGCGTCCGTTGCCTCCTGGTGCCCGCCTCACCCCACGTCGAAACCTATGTGCGGGCGTTGGCGAGGGTGGTGGGGCCCACGGCCATTGTGGCGGCCTCCAAAATGTATGGCAAGGTCGTCGTCTTCTTAGCATCGGAGGCCGCCGCCCAGGAGGCGGTGGAGAAGGGCCTGGTGGTGGGGGGCGTGTTCGTCCCCTTAGAGCCGCTAGAGGACCTGGGCGTCCGCCTGGTCCTGACCTCCGTCCCTCCCTTTCTGCCCAATGCCGCCCTGTTACCCGCCCTTTCTGCCTTGGGAAAGCCCATCTCTGTCATCAGCCCTCTCCCGTTGGGCTGCAAAGACCCCGCCCTCGGTCACGTCCTCTCCTTCCGCCGGCAAGTGCAGCTTCAACTGCCGCCGGCAGCGCGCGATGGAGAGGCACTCGAGGGGTCCTTCCAAGTCCCCTACCAGGGGACCCCTTACAGGGTGCATTATTCCACGGGGGAGGCCCGGTGCTACCTCTGCCGGGCGATGGGGCACGTCCGGAGGGACTGTCCCCTAGCCCGGGAAGAAGGGGCACCCAAGACCCCTGAGCCCCGGCAGGGCACCGGCGCCGTCATCGCCGACGCCCCTGGCTGCCCGGCACCTGAAACCACCCCTCCTCCTTCCCAGTCCACCATTGCTCCCGCTCAGGCCCAAGGGGCACCTCCCCAACTATGCCCAGACGAGCGGGAGAACCCCGCCCCCGCTGCTTGCAATCTGGCGGGGCCTGTGGAGGAGGGTGCGGCAGGGACACCGCCAAGCATGGGAGAGGGCCCGCCCCAAGGGGAATCTTCTCTCCCTTGCGCTGCCCCACCGTTACCCCCTCGAGTCCCTGAGCCATCGCCTCTGCCCTCTGACACAACCCCTGCTAGCCAGTCCCCGGATGATGCCATGGAGGGCTGGGCCCTAGTCCAGGGGAAGCGAGGCAAGTGGAAGGCTCGAGCTCCGCTCCTCCCATCTGATGCGGAGGCCCCCCGGAAGACCAGGAAGGGGGGCACCGATGCCGAGCCTTCCCTTCTACCCACGTGTGTGTTCCATCCACCAGAGCCGGCTGGGGAAGACGTGGCAGCACTGGAAGGCGGTATCTCCCCTCCACGGGAGTCCCTCCCCTCCAAGACCCCCGAGGCACCATCTGAAACCCCAGTGTGCCCCGAAGTAACCGTCGCGTCAGGTGCCGGCGGGGAGAATCCCGGGGTAGCGGAAAACAATTTCCCCTCTATATATGAGGAGATCGAGGCCCTGGGTCTGACCCCGGTCACCCAGGGGGAGGACGATCCTATGCCAGCGGGCCTCGATCTGGGCGACTTCATTCCAGCCCCCCTTTCCCCATACTCCCTCCCCCTAACCGTTGCTTCTGCTCCCACCTCCGAGGAGCCCCTGAACTCCTCCATCAACCCGGCTGCAGAGGGCACCCCGCTGAGAGCCGCCGAGCCAGTTGAGGCGACGGCCAGTGCCACACGGCTGGAACCTGAGCCACCAGGGGCATCCCTCGCTGGTGAGGAGCATTCGACCTCCTTTCCGGGAGAGGACCCTACAGAAGAAAGTCCACCTCCTGATGCCGTGGCTGCCAAATCCACCAGACAGCTTGCGCCCGGCATCGGTGAGAGCCCTCTCCCGACCCAGACTCTCACCTCTACCCCTGCCCCTGCCCTTATCCCGCCCACCTCCCGAGATATCATTGCCACCCCTGGGACTGTCTCCCTCCCCTTTCCAACAGATGACTCCCAGGGAATGGCCTTTGTGTTTGCCCGTCCCGACCCACCAGGGGCTGCTATCCTCCCTCCGCCGCCCCCTATCGCCCCAGCATTCAGGTCAACCCATCAGGAGCCCCGTCGGGGGTCCGCACTCTGTCTGCCCGTCTCGCTGGGACAGGGGGCTGTACCAAGGGCCCCATCGGGGAGCAACCAGACCATAACCCCAGCCCCCCATGCGCTGCGAGAGGAGTTGCGGGAGTTCCTAGAAGACGTCCGTGGCTCCCGCAACAAAGTCCAGCTTGCCCTCCAGCGATGGGGGGACTTTAATCAAATCCTCCGGGCCGCAAGGGCCCTCATGGGGGAGGGGAAAAGGACCGGGAGACAGGGCGCCGCGGCCTACCAGCGGGTCCGCCACTTCCGTGATTCCTTACTCACCTACGGGGTGGGTCACGGACTGCTGCGCGGCCCGCCGGGAGCCACGAGCATCCCTGCCGGCGAGGATCCCCCCCAGCCCTCCTCATGGCACCCTTTACCATCGCAACATTGAACACCCGTGGCTGTAGGATGGGTCTCCGCAGGTCCCAGGTGCTCTCCTTCCTTCGGGAGGGGAGGTACTCTGTGGTTTTCCTGCAGGAGACCCATACGGATCCGACCGCCGAAGACAGCTGGCGGCTGGATTGGGGGGACAGGGTCTACTTTAGCCACCTCACAGTTCATACGGGTGGAGTGGCGACCCTGTTCTCCCCCGACCTACGGCCCGAGGTGCTGGGGGTCGCCGAGGCTGTGCCGGGTCGCCTGCTGCACCTCCGGGTCCGCATGGAGGGGCTCGTAGTCAACCTCGTCAACATCTATGCCCCAGCAGCGAGCCCGGAGCGGCTGCAATTCTATCAGCAGGCATTCACCTTCCTCGGCACCTTGGATCCTCAGGAGTGCCTGGTCCTGGGAGGGGACTTTAACATCACCCTTGAGGAACGGGACCGCTCGGGGACCGAGCAGAGCCCGGCCGCCGTCGCCGTCCTCCAGGAGATAGTCGAACACCACTCCCTGGTGGACGTCTGGCGCGACCACCACCCGGATGACACTTCCACGTTCACCTTTGTCCGGGTAGAGGCCCATCGGTCGCGCCACTCCCGGTTGGACCGCATTTATTTATCACGCTTTCATCTTTCACGAGCCCACTCCTCCAGCATCCGGCCGGCCCCATTTTCTGACCATCACATAGCCACCGTGACAGCCTCCCTCTGCGCGGAGAGGCCGGGGCCGGCCTATTGGCATTTTAACAACAGCTTGCTGGAGGATTCGGGCTTCGTGGCGTCCATCCGGGAGTTCTGGCTGGCCTGGCGAGGGCAGCGGAGTGCCTTTCCCTCGGCACGGCGGTGGTGGGACGTAGGGAAGGTGCGCGCCCGGCTCTTCTGCCGTGACTACACCCGGGGCACCAGCCGACGGAGGGATGCAGCGATAGAGCAGTTGGAACGGGAGGTCTTAGAGCTGGAGAGGCGTCTGGCCGCCAGCCCCGAGGATCCACCCCTCTGTGGAGCGTGCCGGGAGAAGCGAGAGGAGCTCCGGACCCTCGAGGACCATCGGGCCCGGGGTGCCTTTGTTCGATCCCGCATCCGTCTCCTTCGGGAGATGGATTGCGGCTCCCGCTTCTTCTACGCCCTGGAAAAAAAGAGGGGGGCTAAGAAACATATCATCTGCCTACTGGCAGAAGATGGCACCCCCCTCACAGATCCGGTGGAGATGTGCGAGAGGGCGAGAGCCTTCTACGCAAGCCTATTCTCCCTGGAGCCGACCGATCCTAACGCTTGCAGAGTGCTGTGGGAGGAGCTCCCGACGGTCAGCGTGGGCGACCGAGACCGGCTAGAGCTGCCTCTCACTCTGGCCGAGTTCTCGGAAGCCCTCCGTCGCATGCCCACCAATAAATCTCCGGGCATGGACGGGCTGACCGTGGAGTTCTACCGCGTGTTCTGGGACATCCTGGGCCCAGACCTAGTCACCGTCTGGGCCGAGTCTTTGCAGAGCGGGGTCCTCCCTCTTTCGTGCAGGCGAGCCGTGCTCGCCTTATTGCCGAAGAAGGGGGACCTCCGCGATTTACGAAATTGGCGTCCTGTCTCGCTCCTCAGCACGGACTACAAAATCGTGGCAAAAGCCATCTCCCTGAGGCTAGGGTCCGTGCTGGCGGACGTGGTCCACCCAGACCAGACCTACACCGTCCCGGGCCGCAGCATCTTCGACAACCTATATCTGGTCCGGGACCTATTAGAACTTGGGTGTAGGGATGGTCTGTCGTTCGCCCTCCTGTCCTTAGATCAGGAGAAGGCGTTCGACAGGATGGATCACGGGTATCTCCTGAGCACTCTGCAGGCGTTTGGCTTCGGACCCAGGTTTGTGAACTTTCTCCGGGTGCTGTACGCTTCCGCAGAGTGTCTGGTAAGACTCAACTGGACCCTGACCGAACCGGTCAACTTCGGGCGAGGAGTATGGCAGGGGTGCCCCCTCTCAGGCCAGCTGTACGCTCTGGCGATCGAGCCCTTCCTCTGTCTCCTTCGAAGGAGGTTGACAGGGTTGGTGCTGAGGGAGCCGGAGCTGCGGCTGGTCCTGTCAGCGTACGCTGATGACGTGCTCCTCATGGTCCAGGACCCGGGCGACTTGGTGCGAGTGGAGGCTTGCCAGGCCATCTATTCAGCAGCCTCCTCTGCGCGGGTCAACTGGGTCAAGAGCTCTGGCTTGGTGGTAGGGGACTGGCGGCAGGCGAGCCCCCGCCCACCCGCGCTTCAAGCCAACCGGTGGAGCACGGGTCCGCTGCTCTATCTGGGCGTTTACCTTTCTGCCACGCATCCCTCTCCGCCGGAGAACTGGCAGAATTTAGAGGGCAGGGTGATAGAGCGGCTCCGGAAATGGACAGGACTACTCCGGTGCCTCTCCCTTCGAGGGAGAGCGTTAGTGCTTAATCAACTAATCCTGTCCATGCTTTGGTACCGGCTCAACACCCTGGTCCCGGCCCCGGCTTTCCTGACCAACCTGCGGACATCGATTCTGGAGTTCTTTTGGTCAGGACTGCACTGGGTCCCTGCAGGGGTTCTCCATCTACCTGTGGAGGAGGGAGGGCAGGGCCTCAAATGTCTGCTTACTTAGGTCCATGTCTTCCGCCTCCAGACCCTGCAGAGGCTCCTTTATGGTGCAGGTACTCCGGCGTGGAGCATACTGGCGCACGCCTTCCTGCGCCGCTTCCGAGGGCTCCGATACGACCGGCAGCTCCTTTATCTCCATCCAAGAGGTCTTCCGCGAGACCTCTCTGGGCTGCCGGTCTTCTACCAGGACCTCCTCCGGACCCGGAAACTCTTTACAACGACCAGGTCCGTGGCGGCCACCGAGGGGGCAGATCTCCTCGCGGAGCCCCTGCTACACAACCCCCAGCTCCGTTTGCAGGTGGCAGAGTCCCGCTCGGTGCGCCAGAGGTTGGTCCTGGCAGAGGTCACAAGAGTCGGAGACCTCCTGGACTATGACCGGGGAGACTGGCTGGATCCCCTAACCTTCGCTCAGCGCATGGGGCTTTCCAGACCTTGTACTCCCCGATGCATACTTCAGGAGGTGAAGGCCGCTTTGCCGCCCGCTGCTCGGGTTTATCTCGACCGGGTCCTGCACGAGGGCACGCCCCGCCCACCCACTACCCCAGGCCCGCCGGACCTTTTAATTGGACCCCTCTCCCGTGGACCCAACCGATCACTTCACCCCTTCACTAGAAGCCGGCTGCACGAGATGCAGCCGGTCTGTTTTCAAACCGCGCCAAGAAAACATCTCTACACGCTCGTGCTCCACACCCTTCATGCCCGCACCCTCGTGTCCCGCCCCGATACAAAATGGCGGGACCTCCTGCCACCTTTGGAGGCTGAAGAGCCCCGGTGGGCCAGCCTATATTCCATCTTAGTCCCAAAGCCCGCCGGGGATGTCAGTTGGCGGCTCCTTCATGGAGCCGTGAGCACGGGCGTGTACTTGGCGCGGTTCACCACAATCCCAGACACCTGCCCCTTTTGCGGCGTGAGGGATACCCTGGCACATGTCTACCTGGAGTGTGCCAGGCTGCAGCCCCTATTCCGGCTCCTCACCAATATCTTATTACGTTTTTGGTTGCACTTTTCCTCTCACCTTCTTATTTATGCACTCCCTATCCGTGGCCCCACAAAGTCACGGGATCTCCTGGTCAACCTCCTCCTGGCCCTAGCTAAAATGGCCATCTATAAAACCAGAGTGAGGAGGTTGGCCGATAGAGTCTCCTGTGACTGTGGGGCCTATTTCCGATCCTCAGTCCATTCATGCATACGGGCAGAGTTCCTCTGGGCGGCGTCCTCTGACTCCCTTGACGCCTTTGAGGAGCAGTGGGCGCTGTCCAGGGTTCTCTGCTCAGTGTCCTCGTCCGGTTCCCTGCGTTTGACCCTTTCACCACACTCCTGTCCCTGTTATTTCATTAGTTGTCCCCTGGAATTTTTTGGGTATCTAGGTCCTGTGGATCCCCCTTTTAGGCTGGGGGGATCCTTTAGCGGTGGACGGGCTTTGCCCGCCCACTTCCCAGATCCCAGGATGACTACTCTCCCATAGCCTTCTAGCTTGGAGGGAGGTGGGAAGCTGCTACTCCTGCTGCTGCGCTCTAAGCTCTCCCTGCTGCTCTAGCTGCTCCCCTGGCTGGGCCAGACCCCCCCCCCCCCCCGTTCTCTGCTACCTGGTTGCTGGACCCCCCACTCTTGGGTACTGCTAGTGCTCGAACTGCAGCCCTGAGGAGGGGGGAGGAGGGGCTGCTAGCCCACTCCCAAGAGAGGAGGAGTGAGGGACCCCAGCCACTGCTGTTGTGGACACCACCACCACCACCTGAGAGGGGTCCTTTCTTCCTGCCTGGACCACCACCTGGAGTTCCTGGAGCTGCTGCTGCTGCGGAGTCTGCTGAAGAAGAGGACCATCTACCAGTGGGGGAGCACCTAGAGACTTTGCAGACCACCGTGGAGGGGGCCCTAAGACTGAGTAATTTTCAAACTGTGCTCTTGTGGTGGGGGTCTTGACTGTGTTTGTAGGAACACAGGGGTTGTGGCATGGAGCTGCCCCCCAATCCATCTGTGTGTCCTCCCCAACCCCCACCACTACTACCACCACCGCTGCCCCCTCCACCACCCCCACTGGCTGTATACCATCTGCCTCAGCTGCTGCTTCTGGACTCAGCTTCTTGCTTGGCTTGTCACGCCCTATTTCCACCCTTTGGGCCAGAAGCAGCAGCCAGCTTAAAAAACTTGTGCAAGTGCACATGGGTGCACGTACCCCCCCCCGTACTGCCTACCCCCCAGCTTTGCCCTTGCAACCTGCCCCATTTGCGCTTTACAGGTTCCCCCCCTTATACCCCAGCCCCTGCTTACTACCTTCAGTTTGTTTGCCCTGCCCCAGCCTCTAAGGCGAGCCCCTTGGTTTCCCTGCCCTACCTCCAGCCTGCTTAGCCCCTTGCTCTTTGTGCCCATGTCCCCTCCCATGCGCTTGTGCAACTCCCCATTTTAGTTTCAACCCTTTTCACTGCACCACAATGTTGTTGTATTCCCCCCTCCCCTAGTGCACCAAGAGGAGTCGGAATTCCACTTTGTGTCGGTGACTGAACCCTAACCCCTGATTGCCCCCCGTCCAGCTCACCCCTTTTGGCGCCCTCCTCCCCTGCCTGCAGCCTAGCGGGGAGGAGTGGTCGACCTGCTTCCCCCTTCCCCTTCTCCTTCTGGTATCTCCCCTTCCCTCCCTGTTCACAATGCTGGGGGATGAGACGGGTGGGGCCCCCCGGCTACCCCTCCCTGCCTGCCCCTCTGTCATCCCCTCAAACCTCTACCTCCGCTGCCAAACCATCTGTCATCGCCCCTGCCGGGGCACCAGCAGAGACGGGCACCGGGGTGACCTCCACTGCTGCCATGTCTCTTACCCCCTCAGATTCGGGGGGAGTCCCCCCAGCCGGCGGGAAGGGCCAGGGTAAGAAGAAGGGGAAGGGTCCAGCTAAAAAGACCAGGCCCTCCATGGCAGGGGCTGCCCCCAATGCCCTGGCCCCACCGCCAGCTGGGGCGTCCCTCCCCGCTGTTCCCTCCACCAGCTCTACGGGTGTTCCTTCTCTGGCCCCCTGGGCGTATGCTCAGGTGGCAGCAGCCCCCCCCCGCATGCTGCTTCGTCATCTCTCCCGCCCACCACCTCCACTACCATCTATAGCGGCCAGGGCCGCTTTCCCACCATGACCAGGAAGCACGGCGTCCGATGCCTCCTGTTGCCCGCCTCGCCCCACGTGGAGACCTACGTGCGGGCGTTGGTGAGGGTGGTGGGGCCCACAGCCATTGTGGCGGCCTCCAAAATGTATGGTAAGGTCGTCTGCTTCTTAGCATCGGAGGCCGCCGCCCAGGAGGCGGTGGAGAAGGGCCTGGCAGTAGGGGGCGTCTTTGTCCCCTTAGAACCGCTAGAGGACCTGGGCATCGGCCTGGTCCTGACCTCCGTCCCTCCCTTTCATCCCAATGCCGCCCTGTTACCCACCCTCTCTACCCTGGGGAAACCCATCTCTGTCATCAGCCCTCTCCCATTGGGCTGCAACGACCCCGCCCTCCGTCATGTCCTCTCGTTCCACCAGCAAGTACAGCTTCAACTGCCGCCGGCGGCGCGTGATGAAGAGGCGCTGGAGGGGGTCTTTCCTAGTCCCCTACCAGGGGGCTCATTACCGGATGCATTACTCCACGGGGGAGGCCCGGTGCTACCTCTGCCGGGCGCTGCGGCACGTCCGGAGGGACTGCTCCTTGGCCCGGCAAGGAGGGGCATCTGGGACCCCCGATTCCCGGCAGGGCACCGGCCCCATCATTGCCGGCACCCCTGGCTGCCCAGCGTCCGAAACCACCCCTCCTCCTTCCCAGTCCACCATTGCTCCCGCTCAGGCCCAAGGGGCACCTCCCCAACTATGCCCAGACAAGCGGAAGAGCCCCGCCCCCGCTGCTTGCAATCTGGCGGGGCCTGTGGAGGAGGGTGCGGCAGGGACACCGCCAGGCATGGGAGAGGGCCCACCTCAAGGGGAATCTTCTCTCCCTTGTACTGCCCCACCATTATCCCCTCGAGTCCCTGAGCCATCGCCTCTGCCCCCTGACACAACCCCTGCTAGCCAGTCCCCGGATGATGCCATGGAGGGCTGGCCCCTAGTCCAGGGGAAGCGGAAGGCTCGAGCTCCGCTCCTTCTATCTGATGCGGCGGCCCCACGGAAGACCAGGAAGGGGGGCACCGATGCCGAGCCTTCCGCTCTACCCACGGGTGTGTTCCATCCACCAGAGCCGGCTGGGGATGACGTGGCAGCACTGGAACGCAGTATCTCCTCTCCACGGGAGTCCCTCCCCTCCAAGACCCCCGAGGCGCCATCTGAAACCTCAGTGTGCCCCGAGGCATCCGTCAGGTCAGGTGCTGGCGGGGAGAATCCCGGGGTGGCGGAAAATGATTTCCTATCTATATATGAGGAGATCGAGGCCCTGGGCCTGACCCTGGTTACTCAGGGGGAGGACGACCCTATGCCAGCGGGCCTCGATATAGGCGACTTCACTCCAGCCCCGCTTTCCCCATGCTCCCTCCCCCAACCGTTGCTTCTGCTCCCAGCTCCGAGGAGCCCCTGGACTCCTCCATCAACCCGGCTGCAGATGGCACCCCGCTGAGGGCTGCCAAGCCTGTTGAGGCAACGGCCAGTGCCACGCGGCCGGGACCTGAGCTACCAGGGGCAGCCCTCGTTAGTGAGGAGCATTCGACCTCTTTCCCGGGAGAGGGCCCTACAAGAGAGAGTCCACCCGCTGATGCCATGGCTGCCAAATCCACCATAGAGCCTGCGCCCGGCATCACTGAGAGCCCTCTCCCAGCCCAGAATATCGCCTGTAACCTTGCCCCTACCCCGTCCCTATCCCGTCCACCTCCCGAGATATTATTGCCGCCCCTGGGGCTGTCTCCTTCCCTTTTCCAATTGATGACCCCCAGGGAGTGGCCTTTGTGTTTACCCGTCCCGACCCACCAGGGGCTGCTATCCTCCCTCCGCCGTTCCGATCGCCCCAGCGTTCAGGCCAACCTATCAGGAGCCCCTTCGGGGGTCCGCACCCTGTCTGCCCGTCTTGGTGGGCCATGGGGCTGTACAAAGGGCCCCGTCGGGGAGTAACCAGGAGACCGTAACCCCAGCCCCCCCATGCGCTGCGAGAGGAGTTGCGGGAGTTTCTAGAGGACGTCCGTGGCTCCCGCAACAAAGTACAGCTTGCTCTCCAGCGATGGGGGGACTTTCATCAAATCCTCCGAGCTGCAAGGGCCCTCATGGGGGAGGGTTAAAGGACCGGGAGGCAGGGCGCCGCAGCCTACTCGCAGGTCCGCCTCTTCCGTGACTTCTTACTCACCTATGGGGTAGGTCATGGACTGCTGCGTAGCCTGTCGGGAGCCGCGAGCGTCCCTGCCGGCAAGGATCCCCCCCAGCCCTCCTCATGGCACCTCTTACCATCGCAACATTGAACACCCGCAGCTGTAGGATGGGTCTTCGCAGGTCCCAGGTGCTCCCCTTCCTTTGGGAAGGGGGGAACGCTGTGGTTTTCCTGCAGGAGATCCATATGGATCTGACTGCCGAAGACAGCTGGCGGCTGGATTGGGGGGACATGGTCTACTTTAGCCATCTCGCAATTCATACGGCTGGCGTATGGCTTAATCTTTAATCTTTTTATCACTGACCTTGGCACAAAAAGTGGGAGTGTGCTAATAAAGTTTGCAGATGATACAAAGCTGGGAGGTATTGCCAATTTGGAGAAGGATCGGGATATTATAAGGGAGGATCTGGATGACCTTGTAAACTGGAGTAATAGTAATAGGATTAAATTTAATAGTGAGAAGTGTAAGGTTATGCATTTAGGGATTAATAACAAGAATTTTAGTTATAAATTGGGGACGCATCAATTAGAAGTAACGGAAGAGGAGAAGGACCTTGGAGTACTTGTTGATCATAGGATGACTATGAGCTGCCAATGTAATATGGCTGTGAAAAAAGCTAATGCGGTTTTGGGATGCATCAGGAGAGGCATTTCCAGTAGGGATAAGGTGGTTTTAGTACCATTATACAAGGCACTGGTGAGACCTCACCTGTGTGCAGGTGTGCACACCTGTGTGCAGTTCTGGTCTCCCATGTTTAAAAAGGATGAATTCAAACTGGAGCAGGTACAGAGAAGGGCTACTAGGATAATCCGAGGAATGGAAAACTTGTCTTATGAAAGGAGACTTAAGGAGCTTGGCTTGTTTAGCCTAACTAAAAGAAGGTTGAGGGGAGATATGATTGCTCTCTATAAATATATCAGAGGGATAAATACAGGAGAGGGAGAGGAATTATTTCAGCTCAGCACCAATGTGGACACAAGAACAAATGGGTATAAACTGGCCACCAGGAAGTTTAGACTTGAAATTAGACGAAGGTTTCTAACCATCAGAGGAGTGAAGTTTTGGAATAGCCTTCCACGGGAAGCAGTGGGGGCAAAAGATCTATCTGGCTTTAAGATTCTACTCGATAAGTTTATGGAGGAGATGGTATGATGGGATAATGGGATTTTGGTAAGTAATTGATCTTTAAATATTCAGGGTAAATAGGCCAAATCCCCTGAGATAGGATATTAGATGGATGGGATCTGAGTTACCCAGGAAAGAATTTTCTGTAGTATCTGGCTGGTGAATCTTGCCCATATGCTCAGGGTTTAGCTGATTGCCATATTTGGGGTCAGGAAGGAATTTTCCTCCAGGGCAGATTGGAGAGGCCCTGGAGGTTTTTCGCCTTCCTCTGTAACATGCGGCATGGTTGACTTGAGGGAGGCTTCTCTGCTCCTTGAAGTCCTTAAATCATGGTTTAAAGACTTCAATAGCTCAGACATGGGTGAGGTTTTTCATAGGAGTGGGTGGGTGAGATTCTGTGGCCTGCACTGTGCAGGAGGTCAGACTAGATGATCAGAATGGTCCCTTCTTACCTTAGTATCTATGAATCTATGAGTGGCGACCCTGTTCTCCCCCGACCTACGGTCCGAGGGGCTGGGGGTCGCCGAGGCTGTGCCAGGCTGCCTGCTACACCTCTGGGTCTGCATGGAGGGGCTCGTAGTCAACCTCGTTAACATCTATGCCCCGGCAGTGAGCCCGGAGCGGCTGCAATTCTATCAGCAGGCGTCCGCTTTCCTCGGCACCTTGGATCCTCAGAAGTGCCTGGTCCTGGGTGGGGACTTTAACATCACCCTCGAGGAGCGGGACCGCTCGGGGACCGAGCATAGCCCGGCTCCCGTCCTCCAAGAGATAGTCGAACACCACTCCCTGGTGGACGTCTGGCATGACCACCACCCGGATGACACTTCCACGTTCACCTTTGTCCGGGTGGAGGCCCATCGGTCGCATCACTCCCGGCTGGACCGCATTTATTTATCACACTTTCATCTTTCACGAGCCCACTCCTCCAGCATCTGGCTGGCCCCATTTTCTGACCATCATTTAGCCACCGTGACAGCCTCCCTCTGCGCGGAGGGGCCGGGGCCGGCCTATTGGCGAGCTACCTCTCACCTGCGCTTCAGGCCATCTGGTGGAGCATGGGTCCGCTGCTCTATCTCGGCGTTTACCTTTCTGCCACGCATCCTTCTCTGCCGGAGAACTGGCAGAATTTAGAGGGCGGGGTGATAGAGTGGCTCTGGAAATGGACAGGACTACTTTGGTGCCTCTCCCTTCGAGGGAGAGCGCTGGTGCTTAATCAACTAGTCCTGTCCATGCTCTGGTTCCGGCTCAACACCCTGGTCCCGGCCCCGGGTTTTCTGGCCAACCTCCGGACATCGCTTATGGAGTTCTTTTGGTCAGGACTGCACTGGCTCCGCTGCTCAGGTTTATCTTGACCGTGTCCTGCACGAGGGCACACCCCACCCAGCACCTATCCCAGGCCCTCCGGACCTTTTAATTAGACCCCTGCCCCATGGACTCAACCGACCTCCTCACCCCTTCATTGTAAGCTGGCTGCACGAGATTCAGCCGGTCTGCTTTCAAACCGTGCCAAGAAAACATCTCTACACCCTCGTGCTCCACACCCTTCACGCCCTCACCCTCGTGTCCCGCCCCAATACAAAATGGCGGGACCTCCTGCCACCTTTGGAGGATGAGGAGCCCCGGTGGACCAGCCTATATTCCATCTTCATCCTGAGGCCCACCGGGGATGTCAGTTGGCGGCTCCTTCACGGAGCCGTGAGCACGCGCGTGTACTTGGCATGGTTCACCTCAATCCCAGACACCTGCCCCTTTTGCGGCGTGAGGGATACCCTGGCACATATATACCTGGAGTGTGCCAGGCTGCAGCCCCTATTCCGGCTCCTCACCAATATTTTATTACGCTTTTGGTTACACTTTTCCCCTCACCTTCTTATTTATGCACTCCTATCCGTGGCCCTACCAAGTCACGGGATCTCCTTGTCAACCTCCTCCTGGCCCTAGCTAAAATGGCCATCTATAAAACCAGAGTGAGGAGGTTGGCCGATGGAGTCTCCTGTGACTGTGGGGCCTATTTCCGATCCTCGGTCCATTCATATATCCGGGCAGAGTTCCTCTGGGTGGCATCCTCTGACTCCCTTGACGCCTTTGAGAAGCAGTGGGCGCTGTCCGGGGTTCTCTGCTCAGTGTCCCCATCCGGTTCCCTTCGTTTGACCCTTTCACCACACTCCTGTTATTTCATTAGTTGTCCCCTGGAATTTTTTGGGTATCTAGGTCCTGTGGATCCCCCTTTTAGGCTGGGGGGGATCCTTTAGCGGTGGACGGGCTTCGCCCACCCACTTCCCGGATCCCAGTAAGACTACTCTTCCATAGCCATCTGGCCTTGCCCCGTCACAATATATATATATATATATTGTGTAATAAAATCATAAATGGGAATATAAAAGATGAAGATTAGTGAACACAGAAATTGGTGTACTTGATCAAACCAGTAGTCTATGCTGTCCAATATCCTGTCTCCCGTAGTGGTAAGTACCAAATGCTTTAGAGAGAGGTGTGAATCATGCATAATGGACAATTATACAATAAGATGCCTGTGGGAGAAGCAGTTTCCTCATTCCAGGCAGTTAGTGGTTGCCTTATGTCCTGAAGCATGAGTGTTTATTTCTTATAAATATTAACCCAATATTTTCAAAGTCAGCATCTAGACTCCTCAATATATAACCTGATTTTCAAATGTACTAGCAACCCAGCAGCTCCCTTATATTTCAGTGTCTTCAGGCAGCCTCCAGTAGGTGCAGAAGCAGCAGTCACTAATCAGGGAGGAAGTCATCTGGCCCCACCCTACTACCAAAGCAGACCAGGTCTCTTCTGCTCTGGAGAATCCTAATCTGGACAGGGGGATACTCAGATGACCCCTCTGGCCTTTTAGCTCCATCAGTTGGATTGATGGGTTGGGTGTAGATTGTGGTACTATTCTCCAAAACACCAGCCACTTCTTGCATCAAAACAAAATGTCACTGACTATTTTGTGCAGATCTTCCCTATCATCCTCTTTCTTCTTCCTAATATGCTTTGATTAGCAGTAAAATAGTTAACAAAGTTGACACAATACTAGGCAGTTCACACCTCAGACTCATTTAATAGATTCACACACTCCAGGGCGGGAAGGGACCATTGTGATAATCTAGGGCAGGGGTTCCCAAACTTGGTTCATAGCATGTTCAGGGTAAGCCCCTGGTGGGCCGCGAGATGCTTTATTTACCTGAGCATCTGCAGGTACGGCCGCTCGTGGCTCCCAGTGGCCGTGGTTTCCCATTCCCGGCCAATGGGAGCTGTGGGAAGTGGTGGCCCAGACCACGCCGCTTCCTGCAGCTCCCATTTGTTGGGAATGGCGAACCGAGGCCACTGGGAGCCGTGAGCAGCCACAGCTGCAGTTGTTCAGTTAAACAAAGCATCTCATGGCCCGCCAGGGGCTTACCCTGAGCCAGCTGTGAACCAAGTTTGGGAACCCCTGATCTACGGTGATTTCCTACATAACATAGGCCATAGAATTTCCCCAAAATAAATTCCTAGAGTAAATCTTTTAGAAAAACATCCAATCTTGAATTTTAAAATGATCAGTGATGGCAAATCCACCAAGGCATTTGGTAAATTGTTCCAAGGGTTAATTACTCACATTGTTAAAAATGCTTTTAAAGGTTATAGGGTGCCAAGCAGACACGCTCCAGGCGATGCTAGCTCTGCAAACTGAGCAGCTCTGCACCCGCTCTCCTCTGCAGCTGCTGTCACAAAACTGTTTCTCATGTGCCCCTCCCCCCCCCGGACACCATCAACACACTCTTATCAACCTCCTGGCTCCAGTCTATACCCGCGGCATTCCACTCCTCCCCCATCAGAGTCCAGCACTGTGGAGTCCCATTACCCACTGCATTCAACACCCATCCCTCTGCAGTTTGGCCCTGCTGAAGTACAGTACCCGCTGCATTGTACTTCAAAGGAGAAGGTTGGATATCATCCTAGGCCGTGCACAAATCTTTAGCTGTCCCGGGACCCCACCTCCTCTTGGGACCTTCCCTTCGCCCATCCCCCGCACTGCTGATTTTTTTGTTTGTTTGTTTGACTCTCTCTTCTGGTTGATGTTTTTTAATAAAAGAATTGTGTGGGTTTGGAATCAATCTTTATTCTATTAACTGAAAGCAAAGAGATCCCTACAAAGCAACAGACAATTATGTTAAATCTTCATATTGCATGGTCTGCACCAATCACAATCACCTCCTAGCCTTACAAGCACTTCACTCCTGAGCATAGCAACACATATTAATGGCTTTCAGCTTCAAATTTCTGCCTCAAGGCATCCCTGATCCTTATGGCCACATGCTGCGCCCCTCTAATAGCCTTGGTCTCTGGCTGTTCAAACTCAGCCTCCAGGCGCTGAGCATCTGCAGTCCAGCCTTGAGTGAAGCTTTCACCATTGCCTTCACAAATATTATGGAGTGTACAGCACATGGCGATAAGCACAGGAATATCATCCTTGGCCAGGTGCAGCTTCCCATAGAGGCAGCGCCAGCTGGCCTTTAAATGGCCAAAAGCACACTCAACAGTCATTCTGCACTTGCTCAGCCTGTTGTTGAACAGCTCCTTGCTGCTGTCAAGTTGCCCCGTGTATGGCTTCATAAGCCACAACATTAAGGGGTAAGCAGGGTCTCCCAGGATCACAATGGGCATTTCAACTTCACCTACTGTGATCTTCTGGTCTGGGAAGAAAGTCCCTGCTTGCAGCTTCCTGAACAGGCCAGTGTTCCAAAAGTTGCAACTTTCTGGACCAGCCTGCGTTAATGTCTGTGAAACACCCATGGTGATCCACAAGTGCCTGGAGAACGATTGAGAAATACCCCTTGTGATTAATGTACTTGGTGTCGAGGTGGTCTGGTGCCAGAATTGGAATATGCGTGCCATCTATCGCCCCTCTGCAGTTAGGGAAGCCCATTTTATAGAAGATTACAAATGGAAGACACCTCAGGAGGTCAACTAGTCCAACCCCCTGCTCAAGCCATCCACGTCACGCATGTTGCACAGAATCATGGTCTTTCGGAGCAGGATGAGATTAATGGCCCTGCACACTTCTGTCAACACGAGTCCAACGGTAGACTTTACCACTCCGAACTGGTTAGCAACCAATCAGTAGCAGTCTGAAGTAACCAGCTTCCAAAGTGCAATCACCACACGCTTCTTCAACAGCAGGGCAGCTCTCATTCTCATGTCCTTGCACCACAGGGCTGGGGCAAGCTCATCACACAGTCCCATGAATGTGGCTTTCCTCATTAGAAAGTTATGCAGCCACTGCTCGTCATCCCAGACATGCATCTGGGATGCACCCAGATCATAGAATATCAGGATTGGAAGGGACCTCAGGAGGTCATCTAATCCAACCCCATCTCAAAGCAGGACCAATCCCCAATTTTTGCCCAAGATCCCTAAACAGCCCCCTGAAGGATTGAGCTCACAACCCTGGGTTTAGTAGGCCAATGCTCAAACCACTGAGCTATCCCTCCCCCTTGTTTCCCCAGCCCAAAAGCAGTGTTCCACTGTAGTCGGCACCTCAGTGAATGCCACAAGCAATCTCATGTCATAGCTACTATGCATGGTGAGATCCATGTTGCACTCAGGACTGGCTTTAGGCACTAGCAAAGCAAGCACGTGCTTGGGATGGCACAATTCCAGGGGCAGCATTCCGGCCATCCTTTTTCGCTTGGGGCAGCAAAAAACCTAGAGCCGGCCCTGGTCACACTCCTCTTGCCTTTGTAGTTTAAGGAATAACTCCACTGCCACTCGTGAAGTGTTGGTCAGAGCGAACAGCATACTGGCCCATTCCTGCTGCCCAAAGAGGCAGGGCGCACAGTACACAAAGCATTGAAAGATGGCGTCAAATGTGGATGGAAGCACAGGGATGGCTGGGATGTGAAGCAATGCATCATGGGGCTTTGGGACTGGACCCAGGATGCCCCATGACCCCCTTCCATCTTCCCACAACTCTTAGCAGCAGAAGAGGAAGAAATGCTCTGTGGAAAAGCTCCCCAGAGTGCACCACTCCGAATACTGCTGCAAGTGCCACAAGTATGAACATGCTATTGTGCAGGCAGCTGACAGTGTGAATACACAACAGCGGTTTCCCTTCACATTCTCTGAGTGGTGCTGTAACTCCCGGCGCTGTAACTCTGCCAGTGTAGACGTATCCTTATAGACTGTGATCAAGTCACCCCTTAACCTTCTCTTTGTTAAACTAACTAGACTGAGCTCCTCGAGTCTATCACTGTAAGGCAGATTTTCTAATCCTTTAATCATTCTTGTGGCTCTTCTCTGAACCCTCTTCAATTTATCAACAGTCTTCTTGAATTGTAGACACCAGAACTGGACACAGGATTCCAACAGTGGTTGTACCAGAACCAAATACAGAGGTAAAATAACCTCCTTAATCCTACTTAAGATTCTAGTATAGCGGTGGGCAAACTACGGCCCATGGGCCACATCTGGTCCGCAGGACCATCCTGCCCGGCCCTTGAGCTCCCAGCCGGGGAGGCTAGCCCCCAGCCCCTCTCCCCCTCCTCTGCAGCCTCAGCACAACCCGCCACCTGCGCTCTGGCCCGCCGCTCCTGCTGGACAGCACGGCAGCAGCGTGGCTGGCTCTGGCCGGGCAGTGGGGCTTTGCTGCTCTGAGCAGCATGGGGGGGGGCGGGAATTAGATAAGGGGCAAGAGGTCCCAGGGGGCAATCAGGGGACGGGGGGGTTGGATAGGCGTGGGAGTCCCGGGGGGGCCTGTCTGGGAGCGGGGGTATGACTAGGGGTCGGGGCAGTAAGGGGACAGGGACCGGGAGGGTTGGATAGGGGGTGGGATACTGGGGGTCCTGGTTAGGGGCTGGGGTCCCGGGCAGGGGTAGTCAGGGGACAAGGAGCATTGGATGGTCAGGAGTTCTGAGGGGGGCAGGAAGTGGGAGGAGGAGGAGGAGGAGGAGGAGGGGGCGGGGGCCAGGCTCTTTGGGGAGGCACAGCCTTCCCGACCCGACCCGACCCGACCCGACCCTCCATACAGTTTCGCAATGCTGATGTGGCTCTCGGGCCAAAAAGTTTGCCCACTCCTGTTCTAGTGTATGTATCCAAGAATCGCATTAGCCCTTCTGGCCATGACATCATGCTGGGAGCTCAAGTTCAGCTGATTATCCACTGTTGCCTCCAAATCTTTTTCAGAGTCACTGCTTCCCAATGTATAAATATGGTCTACATTCTTTGTTCCCAGATGTATATTTACATTTAGCTGTATTACAGGTGCTGGGTTTCTCTTTGATTTGGGTATGCTCAACTGCCGCTCTGACCAAGGCCCCGCCCCACCCCTCCTCTTTCTGCTGAGGTCTGCCCCCTCCACAGAGCGTGCCCCATCTCCGCTACTCTCCCTCCCCTCAGTGCCTCCTGCATGCCACAGAATAGCTGATCCATAGCAGATGGGAGGCGCTGGGAGGGAGGGAGAGGAGTTGATTGGCAGGGCCACTGGCAAGTGGGAGGCACTGGGCGGGGAGGGGAGAAGCTGGCTGCTGATGGGTACTAAGGACCCACTAATGAGATGTATTAAAACACATATTATTTGCTTGCACTTAGCTTACCAAGCAATCAAGATTGTGCTGTATCAGTGACTTGTTCTCTTCATTATTTATCATCCCCACAATTGTTGCATCATCTGCAAACTTTATTAGTGATATTTTTTTCCAGATCATTGATAAAAATGTTAAATAGCACAGGGCCAAGAACCAATCCATGTGGGACCCCACTAGAAACACATCCACTAGATGATGATTCCCCATTTCCAGTTCCTTTTTGAGACCTAATCAGTTAAAAACAAAAGAATGGCCATGCTGGGTCAGATCAATGGTTCATAAAATCATAGAAGTGTGGGCCTGGAAGGGACCACAATAGGTCATCTAGTCCAGTCCCCTGCACGCAAGGCAGGACTAAGTAATAACTAGACCTTACCTGATGAGTTTGTCTAACATATTCTTAAAAACCTCCAAGGACGGAGATTCCACAATCATCCTAGGCAATGTGTTGCAGTGCTTAACTACCTTGACAGTTAGGAAGTTTTTCCTAATGTCTAACCTAATTTTCCTTTGCTGCAATTTAAGCCCATTGCTTCTTATTCTATCCTCAGAGGTTAAGGAGAACAATTTTTCACCTATCTCTGTGTAACAGACTTGTATGTACTTGGAAACTGTTATCATGTCCCCCTCAGTCTTCCCTTCTCCAGATTAAACAAACCCAGTTCCTTTAATCTTTTATCATAGGTCATGTTTTGTAGACCTTTAATCATTTTTATTGCTCTCCTCTGGACTTTTTCCAATTTGTCCACACCTTTCCTGAAATGAGTCCAGAACTGGGCACAATACTCCAGCTGAGGCATTATCAGCACAGAGTTCTTATAGATGGGCAGTATATTTTCCTTCTTCCAGTCCTCTGGAATCTCTCCCATCTTCCATGGCTAATGGCTCAGATATCTCCTCAGTCAACTCTTTGAGTATTCTATGATGTATTTCATCAGACCCTGCTGACTTGAAGACATCTAACTTGTCTAAGTAATTTTAAACTAGTTCTTTCCCTAATTTAGCCTCAGATCCTACCTGATTTTCACCTGTGTTCACTATGTTAGACATCTGATCACTACTAACCTTTTTGGTGAAAACTGAAACAAAAAAGTCATTTAGCACTTCTGCCATTTCCACATTTTCTGTTATTGTCTTTCCCCCTTCACTGAGTAATGGGCCTACCCTGTCTTTGATCTTCCTCTAGCCCAGTATCCTGTCTTCTGACAGTGGCTGGTTCCATATGTGTCAGAGGGAATGAACAGACCAGGAAGATTATCAAGTGATCCATCCTCTAGTCCAGTCCCAGCTTCTGGCAGTTGGAGGTTTGGAGACATCCAGAGCATGGGGTTGCATCCCTGACCATCTTGGCTAATAGCCATTGATGGATCTATCCTCCATTAACTTCAGTTAGCCAGCTTTTAATCGATTTAATGTGTGCCATGTTAATTTTACATTCTATTTTTTTTAAATCAAAATGTCATGCAGTGCCAAATCAAATGCCTTACAGAATCATAGAAAATTAGAGTTGGAAGAGACCTCAGGAGGTCATCTATTCCAAACCCCTGCTCAAAGCAGGACCAACCCCAACTAAATCATCCCAGCCAGGGCTTTGTCAAGCCAGGCCTTAAAAACATCTAAAGATTGAGATTCCACCACCTCCCTAGGTAACCCATTCCAATGCTTTACCACCCTCCGAGTTAAATTGTTTTTCCTAATATCCAACCTAGACTTCCCCCACAGCAACTTGAGACCATTGCTCCATGTTCTGTCATCTGCCACCACTGAGAACAGTCTAGCTCCATCCTCACTGGAACCACCCCTTCAGGTAGTTGCTATCAAATCTCCCCTCACTCTTCTTTTCTGCAAACTAAATAAGCCCAGTTCCCTCAGCCTCTCCTCATAAATCATGTGCCCCAGCCCCCTAATTATTTTTGTTGCTCTCTGCTGGACTCTCTCTAACTTGTCCACATCCTTTCTATAGTGGGGGGCCCAAAACTAGATGCAATACTCCAGATGTGGCCTCACCAGTGCTGAATATTGGGGAATAATCACTTCCCTCGATCTGCTGGCAATGCTCCTACTAATACAGCCCAATATGCCGTTAGCCTTCTTGGCAACAAAGGCACACTGTTGATTCATATCCAACTTTTCTTCCACTGTAACCCCTAGGTACTTTTCTGCAGAACTGCTGCTTAGCCAGTCGTTCCCCAGCCTGTAGCGGTGTGTGGGATTCTTCCATCCTAAGTGGAGGACTCTGCACCTGTCCTTGCTGAACCTCATCAGATTTCTTTTGGCCCAATCCTCCAATTTGTCTAAGTCACTCTGGACCCTATCCCTACCCTCCAGCATATCTACCTTTCCCCCCCCCCAGCTTAGTGTCATCTGCGAACTTGCTAAGGGTGCAATCCATCCCATCAACCAGATCATTAATGAAGATATTGAAGAAAACTGGCCCCAGGACCAATCCCAGGGGCACTCTGCTTGATACTGGCTGCCCACTAGACATCAAGTCATTGATCACTACCTGTTGAGCCTGATGATCTAGCCAGGTTTCTATCTACCTTATAATCCGTTCATCCGGTGCATACTTTTTTAACTTGCTGGCAAGAATACTGTAGAAGACTGTATCAAAAGCTTTGCTAAAGTCAAGGCATATCATGTCCACTGCTTTCCGCATATCCACAGAGCCAGTTATCTCATCATAGAAGGCAATCAAGTTGGTCAGGCATGACTTGCCATTGGTGAGTCCATGTTGACTGTTCCTGATCACCTTCCTCTCCTCCAAGTGCTTCAAAATGGATTTCTTGAGGACCTGCTCCATGATTTTTCTGCGGACTGACCGGTCTGTAGTTCCTCAGATTCTCTTTCTTCACTTTTTTAAAGATGGGCACTATATTTGCCTTTTTCCAATCATAGAATCATAGAATATTAGGATTGGAAGAGACCTCAGGAGGTCATCTAGTCCAATCCCCTGCTCAAAGCAGGACCAACATCAAAATCAGCCGGGACCTCCCCCAGTCGCCATGAGTTTTCAAAGATAATAGCCAATGGCTCTGCAATCACATCAGCCAACTCTCTCTGCACCCCTGGATGCATTGCATATGGCCCCATGGATTTGTGCATGTCCAGCTTTTCTAAATAGTCCTTAACCTGTTCTTTCACCACTGAGGGCTGCTCACCTCCTCTCCATACTGTGCTGCCCAGTGCAGAAGTGTGGGAGTTGATCTTGTCTGTGAAGACTGAGGCAAGAAAAGCATTGAGTACTTCAGCTTTTTCCACATCATGTGTCACTAGGTTTCCTCCCCCATTCAGTAAGTGTCCCACACTTTTTCTGACCTTCTTGTTGATAACATATGTTTAGACATAGGCGCCGACGCCGTGGGTGCTCTGGGGCTGGAGCATCCACAGGGAAATATTAGTGGGTGCCCTGCACCCACCGGCAGCCAGCTTCCCTTCCTGCCCCACCGCCTCACCTCCGCCTCCGCCTCCTCCCCTGAGCGTGCTGCATCCCTGCTCCTCTGCCTCCCTCCCAGCGCTTGCTGCCGCCAAACAGCTGTTTGGCAGCATAGTAAGCTCCAGGAGTGAGTGGGGAAGAGAGGGAACATGGTGAGCTCAGGGGAGGAGGCGGGGAAGAGGTGGGGCCATGGCAGAGATTTGGGGAAGGAGTCGGAATAGAGGCAGGGAGGGGGAAGAGTTGGGGCGGGGACTTTGGGGAAGGGGTTGGAATGGGGGCAGGGCAAGGGTGGGAGGGGCGGGGCAGGGCAGGGCAGGGTGGAGTCAGGGAGGGGCCAGGGACAGAGGTGGGTCAAGCACCCACCGGCGCCAGTAGAAGTCGGTGCTTATCCCTGTAGAAACCCTTCTTTTTACCCTTCACATCCCTTGCTAGCTGCAACTCCAATTGTGCTTTGACCTTTGTGATTACACCCCTGCATGCTCAAGCAATATTTTTATACTCTTCCCTAGTTATCTGCCCAAGTTTCCACTTCTTGTAAGTTTCCTTTTTGTGTTTAAGCTCACGGAAGCTTTCTCTGTTAAGCCCAGCTGGTAACCTGCCATATTTGCTATTCTTGCTGCACATCGGGATGGTTTGTTCCAGACGCCGACGCCGTAGGTGCTCTGGGGCTGGAGCACCCATGGGAAAAAAATGGTGGGTGCTGAGCACCCGCTGGCAGCCTTTATCAACCAAACCTGTAATCTCATAAAAAAAATCTATCAAGTTACTTTGAGAGGTTCTATTTTCCATAAACCCTTGTTGATTGACATTAATTATGTTACCGTCCTTCAATTCTTTACTAGTTCCGTATCAGCTGCTCCATTATCTTGCCCAGGATTGATGTCAGACTCATAGGCCTCTAATTAGCCAACTCATCCTGTTAACCCTTTAAAAATGCCGGCCCAACATTAAGTTTCTTCCAGTCTTCTAGAACTTCCCTGATGTTTCAAAATGTTCCAGTCCAGTGAACCTCTCAGCCAACTCTTTTAAAACTATTGGATGTAAGTTATCTGGACCTGCTGATTTAAGTGTTTAACTTTAGTAGGTGCTGTTAAACATCCTCTGAAATACTAGTATATGCTAGATGATATGACTATTTCATCGGTTTCCTTCCCAAATACAGAACAGAAATATTTATTGAATGCTTCTGCCTTCTCTGTATTATTATTAATTCTACCATTTCCATCTAGTAATGAACAAGTCCCATTGTTTCAAATATTTTTGTTCTCAATATACTCAAAAAACTTATTCTTTGTAACTTTGCCGACCATATATTTTTGTCCCCTTGTATGTCTTTGGTGCTCTTATCAACTTTCTACAATTTATAGCTTCTGACTTGTATTCATCACTATCAACTTCTTCTTTCTTCCATTTGTTTTTATTTATATAAAATATTGTGTAACATTCTCTGTAGCCTCAGACAGACACCCTTACATCAGTTACACATGATTAACGGTATGACAGTTTTCTGTGCAACGTTGATAGAAAATTACTTTTTATATAGAAAGCTGAGGTTCTAGATTACAAGAGGGCAGCTTCAGTCACAGAACTGGATTTTTGACCTGGACCAATCTGAGTCCTGCCTCCTGCTCTGTCTTCTAATGAACAAGCAGGAGCGACAGGGGCTGAAGCCCCTAAATTACCCTTAGGAGTAGGGTTGTGTGCAGTGTGAATTAGCTGGTTAGGTGTAGGGTGACCAGATAGCAAATGACAGGTTTCAGAGTAGCAGCCGTGTTAGTCTGTATTCGCAAATGCATCCAAACGCATCCGATGAAGTGAGCTGTAGCTCACGAAAGCTTATGCTCAAATATATTTGTTCGTCTCTAAGGTGCCACAAGTCCTCCTTTTCTTTTTGCAGATAGCAAATGTGAAAATGGGGACAGAGGATGGGGGGGAATAGGAGCCTATATAAGAAAAAGACCCCATAATCGGGACTGTCCCTATAAAATTAGGACAGCAGGTCACCCTAGTTAGGTAGAACAAGCAGAACAAGATCTGGGGCCAGAAGAAGGCACCTCAGGACAAGGGGCATTGATGTCCCCACATCCCCTTGGCCCGCAGCTGTGGGACTTGAAGCAGGCAAGACGGGGCAATAGGGTGTGCGGGGTGGAGGAGCATCTGCTAGGTGGGAGGGCAACAGGGCGCGGGGGGATGGGCACCCGCGGGGGGGCGGGCAAGGGGCCACCAGGCCGGGGGGGTGGACGCTCGCTGCGGGAAGGGGGCTTTGTAAGCTGCGGGCGCTGCCCTTGAAGCCCCGCTCGAAGGCAGCGAGCGGACGAGCCCCGCCCCCAGCTCTGGCCGCCGCTCTGCGCCTCCCCAACCAGGGGGGCGGTTCCTGTCAGGCGCTCCGGGGTCGCCCAGGCACCGTGACATCATCAGCGCGCGCCGCGTCTGTGCGGTCGTCGGCCCTTCCCCTCACAGCCGCCGCCGCGTGCGTGTCGCGTGCGCCCAGGAGAGCGAGCGGCCCGGCATGGCCCGGGAGATGCTGTTGCGTGGAAGCCGCCTGCGGGCCCTGCTGCGGGCGGGGAGCCCCGCGCGGCTGCGGGCGCCGGCGGCAGGTGAGGGCGGGGCTGTCCCGGCGTCGCGCGGCTCGGGGGCTGGTTGGTGGGGGTGGGGGAGGGGAGCCGGGAGGATCGAGGCCTGGCGGGCCCCGCGGCGGCTGCAGCCGGCTCGGACCTGCCGGGGAGCCGCTGTTGCCTTTGCCCGGCGCCCAGAGCTGTAGCGCCTCACCCCGCCGCTCGAGTCCGAGGCTGGCGCCGGGCTCGCCGAGGAGCTGGCGGCCCCTGCCGGGAGCACGTGGGCGCTGGAAGAGTCTCTGCTGGGGCCTGTCGTCTGCAGCCGGCACCGCGAATCGCCATGAACGCGGTAACCCCCGGCCTGCTGCTGGGGCAATCGTGCGGCTGGCTCTCCTGCAGCGCCTGGCTGCGGTAAAAGACACCCGCGTTTCTAGATGCCGCCTGTCAGCCAGGGTAGAGACTGGAACAGCCAAAAGCAGAGGGGCAAATCTGAATGAACTCGGCCAGTGATACAAGCAGGGCGAAAACTCTTCGTCTGTTTCTTAGGCGTTCTAAAGCGTAGCTTGACCTGAACCTAGTTTACATTCTGGAATAAATCACTGCAATAGAAATGGGAGCGCAGAGTCCAAACGGATCTTCAGACCTTTCTATTTGAAAATTGTTATACTGGGACGTCCCTAATTCACATTTACCTGGTGACCCATCACAAATTCCTCCCATCTATAAATGAGGAAGAAAGTGAACGAACACAATTGAAAATAATGTTGTGTTGTGCAGTGTACTCTAGTTCATTGATTTTTGGGAAGGGTAACTTAGTAGTAATACTTAGAAGTATTACTTAGTAATACTTAGAAGTATTCTACATAATTAAAACTAATATCCTGTGGTATGTTTTCTGAAGTTAATTACATCTTGGTGATTTATAAGACTTCATTACAGCACTTGGCTATTTAATCTTTGGTGGGATGTGGAGAAAATAGCTGAAATTCTTGTGAGGATGTATGTATCTGGTGAAGTGAGATGGTCCCTACATGTAGAAGGTAGTTTGACACTTAATTCTAAAGAACAGGAGACGTGGAAAGGGAGCTAGTGGAGTGACTAATCTTGTTAAAATAATAAATAAAAATGAACCTTGCTTGGACAAATGACCTTTAGCGACCTTCCTTCATACCAGTTTGCCTCCTTTTTAAAAAATGCCTTTTGAGGAAGCCAACAACTTAGATACAGTCTGCTTAGCTGAGTAGGATTCCGTCTTTTTACTGGTTTCAGAGTAGCAGCCGTGTTAGTCTGTATTCGCAAAAAGAAAAGGAGTACTTTGTGGCACCTTAGAGACTAAGAAATTTATTAGAGCATAAGCTTTCGTGAGCTACAGCTCACTTCATCGGATGCAGTGAGCTGTAGCTCACGAAAGCTTATGCTCTAATAAATTTGTTAGTCTCTAAGGTGCCACAAGTACTCCTTTTCTTTTTGCGTCTTTTTACTGGCAAGGTTCCAGCAGTAAGCAGTCCTAAACGCGGGCTGAGCAGTCAGGTTTGTTAGAAAAAATGACCATATGATTTCACTTGAGGTCACTGTTGGTAACTGCATTGGAAGAAATTTACAGTACAGCTGCTTGACCAGTGGCTCCATCACTGCATGCCAGTCCCTTAATCTTCAGAAGCACAAATATACTCATTAAACTGAAAGGAACAGACTCTGAACCAGTCAACATACGGTGGCTGTCTAGTGGTAGGGTATTGTGGGACCTGCCCATAGTGATTCACAAAGCACTGGGTGATTACCAGAGCTTAATTTGTCATCTAAAAATTGCCTCTTACCAACCCTTTAGAATGAAAGACTATAACAGGGTTCAAAAAAGAGCTAGATAAGTTCGTGGAGCATAGCTCCCTTAATGGATATTATCCAGGATGGGCAGGGTTGGTGTCCCTAGCCTCTGTTTGCTAGAAGCTGGGAATGGGCGACGGGATGGATCATTGGGTGATTACCTGTTCTGTTCATTCCATCTGGGGCACATGGCGTTGGCCACTGTACGAAGACAGGATACTGGGATAGATGGACCTTGGTCTAACCCAGTATGGCCGTAGAAAATCAACCTCTTGGTGTGAAGGCTTTCTTTCTTTCCTTCAGCTCTGGGTACTGAACTCACCAGCATGGGAATTTTTAACTTTCTGTAATGAGAAATGATTTTTAAAAGTTTTCATACAGGCATGTTCTCCTTCACCGTACAGCTCTGAACTCTGCCTTTTCTGCTATCCCTGCTGGACTGCTCACTGCACACACAGAAAAGGTGTCTTGGGATTTTAATCCTGTCACTCAGAGACCATGTATTCATGAGTATTTGTACTGTGCCTAGTACAATTTTAGAAATGTAGGGCTGGAAGGGATCTCAGGAGGATATCTAGTCCAGACCCCTGTGTCGAAGGAGGACTAATATCTAGACTGTCCCTGCCAGGTGTTTGTCTACTTGTTTTTAAATACCTCCAGTGATTCCACAACCTCCCTAGGTAAACTAGTGCTTATCGATCCTTGTCGTTAGAAAGTTTTTCCTAATATCCAACCTAAACCTCCCTTGCTGTAAACTAAGCTGAGTACTTCTTGTCCTACCCTTGGGTGGACATGGACAATAATTGATCACTATCCTCCTTTATAACAACCTTTTTGTTACTATTGTGCCCCCTCAGCCTTCTCTTCTGAAGATTAAACCTGTCCAGTTTTTTCAACATTTCCTTTAAACCTCTTCATTTTTGTTGCTGTCTCTCGACTCCAATTGGTCCACATCTTTCTTGGAGTGTTCTGTCCAAATTGGACACAATGCTCCAGCTGATGCTTCACCAGTGTCAAGTAGAGTGGAACAATTATTTCCCATATCTTATGTATGATGCTCCTGTTAATACATCTGTCCTAAATATAAAGGGAAGGGTAAACACCTTTAAAATCCTTCCTGGCCAGAGGAAAAACCCTTTCACCTGTAAAGGGTTAAGAAGCTAGGATAACCTTGCTGGCACCTGACTAAAATGACCAATGAGGAGACAAGATACTTTCAAAGCTGGAGGGGGGGAGAGACAAAGGTTCTCTCAGTCTATGTGATGCTTTTGCCAGGAACAGAAAAGGAATGGAGTCTTAGAATTTAGTAAGTAATCTAGGTAGATATGCGTTAGATTCTGTTTTGTTTAAATGGCTGATAAAATAAATTGTGCTGAATGGAATGTATATTCCTACTTTTGTGTCTTTTTGTAACTTAAGGTTTAGCCTAGAGGGATTCTCTGTTTTGAATCTGATTACTCTGTAAGGTATTTACCATCCTGATTTTACAGAGGTGATTCTTTTACTTCAATTAAAATTCTTCTTTTAAGAACCTGATTGCTTTTTCATTGTTCTTAAGATCCAAGGGTTTGGTTCTGTGTACACCTATGCAAATTGGTAAGGATTTTTATCAAGCCTTCCCCAGGAAAGGGGGTGTAGGGTTTGGGGAGGATTTTGGGGGGAAAGATGTTTCCAAGGGGGCTCTTTCCCTGTTATATATTTGTTAGACGCTTGGTGGTGGCAGCAATAAAGTCCAAGGGCAAAAGGTAAAATAGTTTGTACCTTGGGGAAGTTTTAACCTAAGCTGGTAAAAATAAGCTTAGGGGTTTTTTTATGCAGGTCCCCACATCTGTACCCTAGAGTTCAGAGTGGGGAAGGAACCTTGACAACATCCCACAATGACACTTGCCTTATTCTCAACAGCATCGCACTGTTGACTCATTCAGTGGGGGCCCAATTCTGAGTGGGAGCTTTGGGTGGCCCTTGCAATACAAAGAAAGTTTGTGATCTAATTTGAATTTGACTAGTATAGAGATTTTGAAGTAGCTTTTCGTATCCCATCTCCATAACCACTCCTTTTTATGTATTAAGAGTAAGTGATTTCTCTTCTGTGAAGATTTATTCACCCTTGGGAGGTGCGAGTCCAGGATGACTCTGGGCTGGTTTGGCTCTCTGAGGACAGTGACTCAGCTAGCCCAGTGCTCTGACAGCAGTGCCTCACCCTGGCATCTCTCAGTCCCTGGTTTTGCAAAGTTTGAGCACTGCAGGGGAAGTGTGCTGAGTCCCGTGGAGGAGGAGGAGTGGCATTCATTGGCTCCAGAGGCATCTATGTCTCTCCTCTGTCTGGAAGGCAGTCGCAATGACGTAGGGCAGGGGAGGGCAAACTATGGCCCATGGGCCAGATCCAGCCCATCAGGGCTTTCAGTCTGGCCTACGGGATTGCCAGCCCCATGGTGCAGCAGGGCTAAGGCAGGCTCCCTGCCTGCCCTGTCCCTGCGCCGCTAAGCGGCCAGTACCACATGCCTGCGGCCCCTAGGGAGAATGGGGGGCAGGGGCTCCATGCGTGGCCCTTGCCTGCAGGCACCACCCTCTGCAGTTCCCATTGAGTGGGAACAGGAACGGGGAACCAGAGCCAGTGGGAGATTTGGGGATGGTACCCACAGGTGAGGGCAGTGCATGGTGGAGCTGCCTGCCCCACCCCACAACCAGGAGCCAATGCCAGACATGTTGGCCACTTCCAGGAGTGATATGGGGCCAGAGCTGGCAGGGAGCCTGCCTTAGGCCCGCTGCGTGCTGCTGCCGCCCTGGAGCTGTTCGAGGTAAGCGGCGCTAGGCCGGAGCCCACACCCTGAATCCCCTCCTGCATCCCAGCCCTCTCCCCTGAGCTTCTTAAACCCCTGCCTTAAGCCCCCGCTACACCCCTCCTGCACCCCAACCCTCTGAGCCCCCTGCTGCACACCGCATGCCTCCTGCACCCCAACCCCCTGCCCTGAGCCCCCTTCCTGCACACACCACACCACCCCACACCCCCTCCCGCACCCCAACCCCCTGCTCCAGCCCTACATTCATGGCCTTGCACACAATTTCCCCACCCAGATGTGGCCCTTGGGCCAAAAAGTTTGCCCACCTCTGGTTTAGGATCTGGAGGGTGGAGTTGTGAAGATTCTGAAGCTTCAAGGGCTGGCATGAGAGAATGATGGAATAATTCAGTTTGTCATGGATTCGGTATCTACACAGGGCAAACCCAGTGTGAATAGTAGGAGGGCTGCAGATCAGGAGTGAGGGGCATTGGCAGAGCTGAGGTCAGAATTGGAGTAGTAGGGGATGCTGCATTTTAGAACTATAGGGCATTGACAGAACTGTGTGTGGAAGCTTTTGTAGCATCTTCCAGCTCTGGGTTTGGATGTAGTCCTTCACTTTAGCGAACAGCATCTTCCCCTGCAACCTAAAAGCATATAATTAAATGAGAAAATAAGGAAGAGACTTTTTGTTTTGGTGCCTATATTGTAGGAGTCTGTAGCAGTATAATACTTAACACACAGCAGAGGTTGTGAGAAAGGGGGGCTTAGCTGCATGTGTTGTCTGAAGTGAATGAAGCACAGTGACTATATGATGCACAACTCTATAGGAAAATCATGTTTCAGTGGGTTTTTCTCACCATGGCTGATTCATGCTGAAATAATGTGATAACTTCCTGGTCTGGCAGCTGTGTCAGAGTAATGTTTGGGAAGTGCTTGATCTTCATGCCTTTGGTGCTGCTTTATTAAAAATGCTTAGTAACAACATGCTTATCCTCAGTTACATGGAGGGGATCACGGTGGAATTACTTTATCACGACATCTAACACTAAGAGCACTTAGAGTCCAGATCATTCCGCTGTTTTGAGAAAAATGAGACAAAAAATTTAAAGGAAATTTTGGAAGGCCATGGTATTTTCCCAATAAATACAGTTATAGTATATTCTATATAGGTTTTTAATACCACACTGATCACGGTAGTATCTAAGTCCCATCTGGTTGTGCATTAACTGATATGATTACACTTGTCATTTGTTGTTTGTTCTCTCATCCTTTCCCCACAGGGAGAAGCATGTGAAGGGGAGCATCTTGTTTTCGTAGTTTTTGTTTGTTATAATATACATGTTGCTATGTGTTTACATTAGAAACGGCAAGGCTAAAGAAATGCACATTGCACTTGGAGCAGCGAGCGGGGAGGGAGATTTGTGGGAGTCCTTAATTCTTGGTAGAGTTCATTCTGTATTTCTGGACCATCTCCCCACAGAAAGTTCTGTCTACATCACAGACAAGCTTTACTTTTACTGTAGAAAGTTTGGGTTGTGCCAGAGGAGTGTAGGTGACAACAATGGTCTTCGTCCCAGGCTTCAGACAATCTTTTAGATATGTTGGGTCCAGGCCATGGAACATTTTGAAGATAAGGGCTGAGATCTTGACTTGATTTGAAATTCTATGGGAAGCCAGTGTAGACAGCGGAGAACAGGTGTGCTGTGCTCGTTACTTTGTGTTGCTGAGGAGATGAAATTAGCTTTTTATTTTTTAGCTTTAAAGCCATATGTATGAGGTGTTGGGCTATTTGTGTGAATTTGCTGGTATGCACTGCTCTGGAATATGAGAGAGAGATACTGGTTCTGGTCAGCCAAGGGCCTGTATTTGGCAGCTGTCCCTATACAACAAAGCATTTAAACACATTTTTAACATTGGGCAAGTGTTAAGTCACATTAACTTCAATAGACTTGAAGCACATGCTTAATCTTAAGGAAGTCATAGATGTTTTGCTGAACTGGGGCTTGTTAGAGCAGGCGGGGGCTGTGAAAGTTTACCTCTACTAATGCACTCCATCTCTGATCTGCAGCATCCCCTGGGATGTAAATTTTGGGTCTTCTGCAGTCCTGACAAAAACCTTGTAAACTCTTTTGTTTCTCTCAGGCTTCTGGTTGTGTTAGTCTCTCTTAACATCTGGTGAAAATTACTAGGTTCTCTACTTACACCATCCTGGCCAGTATGGATGTAGAAGCCCTCTACACCAACATTCCACACAAAGATGGACTACAAGCCGTCAGGAACAGTATCCCCGATAATGTCACGGCAAACCTGGTGGCTGAACTTTGTGACTTTGTCCTCACCCATAACTATTTCACACTTGGGGACAATATATACCTTCAAATCAGCGGCACTGCTATGAGTACCCGCATGGCCCCGCAGTATGCCAACATTTTTATGGCTGACTTAGAACAACGCTTCCTCAGCTCTCGTCTCCTAATGCCCCTACTCTACTTGCGCTACATTGATGACATCTTCATCATCTGGACCCATGGAAAAGAAGCCCTTGAGGAATTCCACCATGATTTCAACAATTTCCATCCCACCGTCAACCTCAGCCTGGACCAGTCCACACAAGAGATCCACTTCCTGGACACTACGATGCTAATAAGCAATGAGCACATAAACACCACCCTATATCGGAAACCTACTGAACGCTATTCCTACCTACATGCCTCTAGCTTTCATCCAGATCATACCACACGATCCATTGTCTACAGCCAAGCTCTACGATATAACCGCATTTGCTCCAACCCCTCAGACAGAGACAAACACCTACAGGATCTCTATCATGCATTCCTACAACTACAATACCCACCTGCTGAAGTGAAGAAACAGATTGACAGAGCCAGAAGAATACCCAGAAGTCACCTACTCCAGGACAGGCCCAACAAAGAAAATAACAGAACGCCACTAGCCATCACCTTCAGCCCCCAACTAAAACCTCTCCAATGCATCATCAAGGATCTACAACCTATCCTGAAGGACGACTCATCACTCTCACAGATCTTGGGAGACAGGCCAGTCCTTGCTTACAGACAGCCCCCCAATCTGAAGCAAATACTCACCAGCAACCACACACCACACAACAGAACCACCAACCCAGGAACCTATCCTTGCAACAAAGCCCGTTGCCAACTCTGTTCACATATCTATTCAGGGGACACCATCATAGGGCCTAATCACATCAGCCACACTATCAGAGGCTCGTTCACCTGCGCATCTACCAATATGATATATGCCATCATGTGCCAGCAATGTCCCTCTGCCATGTACATTGGTCAAACTGGACAGTCTCTACGTAAAAGAATGAATGGACACAAATCAGACGTCAAGAATTATAACATTCAAAAACCAGTTGGAGAACACTTCAGTCTCTTTGGTCACTCGATTACAGACCTAAAAGTTGCAATTCTTCAACAAAAAAGCTTCAAAAACAGACTCCAACGAGAGACTGCTGAATTGGAATTAATTTGCAAACTGGATACAATTAACTTAGGCTTGAATAGAGACTGGGAATGGATGAGTCATTACACAAAGTAAAACTATTTCCCCATGTTATTTCTCCCCCCCACCCCACCCCCCACTGTTCCTCAGATATTCTTGTTAACTGCTGGAAATAGCCTACCTTGCTTGTCACCATGAAAGGTTTTCCTCCTTCTTCCCCCCCCCTCCCCCCCGCTGCTGGTGATGGCTTATCTTAAGTGATCACTCTCCTTACAGTGTGTATGATAAACCCATTGTTTCATGTTCTCTGTGTGTGTATATAAATCTCCCCTCTGTTTTTTCCACCAAATGCATCCGATGAAGTGATCTGTAGCTCACGAAAGCTTATGCTCTAATAAATTTGTTAGTCTCTAAGGTGCCACAAGTACTCCTTTTCTTTTTATAGTAGACTACGTTATATGGAAAGGGGTTCACAGCCTAAAAAGTTTGAAAACCACTGCTTTACGGCTTGTCTACACTTAAAATGCGACAGCGGCAAACGGGGTAGTGGTGACACCCCTTGGAGGCTTCCTGACCCCCCAAAAGCCCCATCCCTAATACATCATGCTCTAATATGGCACAGCTTGGGGCTGATATCCAAAGTTAGACAAGGCATGTGAGTTAATTCCACTTTGTCTCTGGGTGTCAGGAGCTTTGCTTCCCAAGCTGTTTTTGTGTATGTGGCTTTTCCTTACTAGTTCTGAGAGCACTTTCTCACTTACTCTGCATATATAAATGGCCATGGTTCTGTGGCTTGAAATTGCCATGGGTCCCTCCTCTACTGGCCAAGCAGGGGTTTCACCGTAGGCAAATGATCTGAAAAAGCTGCAGCTTGAATTTAGCAATTTTCGTCTTTGGCTGACACAATGCCAGCTATTAATTAATGATATTAAGACCAAATGTTATACAGAACCAAAAATAACCTTGGAATTGATTGATGACGATTTATTCATTGTGCTTTGGAGAGAGAGAGAGAGAGGCAGAAGATGTGACTAGACCAAGAATTATAAATATTTGGGATTTCCAGAGAGATCCAGCACTTGTGTGTGTGGGGGCAGCATTCGGTTGTGTATATTGGATAAATAGACTCTCAGGACTTGCTGTTTGTAAACCTGATGACAGAAGTTGACTTGAGAATGGGAGGAAAATGCCAGTGGATTGTTTTTCCTTTTAAGTCATTGGAGGCAGTGCCTGGGCAAAGCTCCTCTCATATTCCTTGATTCCTGAGTGTGGGTGTATTTGCAGGGTTTTTTTTTTTTTTGTTCTGCACCACAGGGTTACAATGTCAGATTGTAAAGTCCAGGCTGGCTCAGGCATTGCCTGTGTCTCTTCCTGAGCTGACCTATGCAACGAAATTAGGTCGAATTTATAGAAGTCGATTTTTAGGAAGTGATTTTATACAGTCGATTGTATGTGTCCCCACTAAGCACATTAAGTCGGCGGAGTGCGTCCACAGTACCGTGGCTAGCGTTGACTTTTGGAGTGTTGCACTGTGGGTAGCTATCCCACAGTTCTTGCAGTCTCCACTGCCCATTGAAATTCTGGGTTGAGCTCCCAATGCCTGATGGGGCAAAAGCATTGTTGCTGGTGGTTTTGAGTGCATGTCGTCAGTCGCCCCTCCCTCCGTGAAAGCAACGGCAGACAATCGTTTCTCCCCTTTTTTCCGTGCAGACTCCATACTGCTGTCAGCAGACAGTGCAGTAGGCCTGCTAACCGTCGTCATACACCACTTCTGCTGCAACTCTGCTCTCCTGCTCTCCTCGTGCCATGACTCCACCTCGCAGGTCCTCTCATTGTTCTGTATAAATATCTATTCTCGTGGCATACGTAGTCATCCACTGCTTTCGCTGCAACTCTGCTCTCCTGCAGACGCCATACCACGACAAGGATGGAGCCTGCTCAGCTCACCGCTACTGTTTTGAGCATTGTAAACACCTCGCGCATTATCCTGGAGTATGTGCAGAACCGGGCTAAGAGACGCCAGCACGAGGGCGATTTTGATGAGGACATGGACACGGACGTTCCTGAAAGCACAGGCTGTGGCATTTGGGACATCATGGTGGCATAGGGCTGGTTGATACAGTGGAACACCGATTCTGGGCCAGTCAAACAAGCACAGACTGGTGGGACCGCATAGTGTTGCAGGTCTGGGATGATTCCCAGTGGCTGCAAAACTTATGCATGTGTAAGGGCACTTTCATGGAACTTTGTGACTTGCTTTCGCCTGCCCTGAAGCGCAAGAATACCAAGATCAGAGCAGCCCTCGCAGTTGAGAAGCGAGTGGCAATAGCCCTCTGGAAGCATGCAGCACCAGACAGCTACTGGTCTGTCGGGAATCAATTTGGAGTGGTCAAATATACTGTGGGGGCTGCTGTGATCCAAGTAACCAACGCAATCACTGAGCTGCTGCTATCAAGGGCGGTGACTCTGGGAAATGTGCAGGTCAGAGTGGATGGCGCTGCTGCCAATGAGGTTCCCTAACCGTGGTGGAGTGATAGGCGGAACACATATCCCTATCTTGGGACCAGACCACCTTGGCAGCCAGTACGTAAACTGCAAGGGGTACTTTTCAATGGTGCTGCAAGCACTGGTGTATCACAACAGATGTTTCACCGACGTCAACGTGGGATGGCCGGGAAAGGTACATGACGCTCGAATCTTTAGGAACTCCGGGCTGTTCGAGCAGCTGCAAGAAGGGACTTAATTCCCAGACCAGAAAATTACTGTTGGGGATGTTGAAATACCAATAGTTATCCTTGGGGACCCAGCCTACCCCTTAATGTCGTGTCTCATGAAGCCATACACAGGCACCCTGGACAGTAGTAAGGAGCAGTTTAACTATAGGCTGAGCAAGTGCAGAATGGTGGTAGAATGTGCATTTGGACGTTTAAAAGCTTGCTGGCACAGTTTACTGACTAGGTTAGACCTCAGTGATACCAATATTCCCATTGTTATTGCTGCTTGTTGTGTGCTTCACAGATCTATGAGAGTAAGGGGGAGACTTTTATGGAGGGGTGGGAGGTTGAAGCAAATCGCCTGGTGGCTGATTACGCACAGCCAGACACCAGGTCGATTAGGAGAGCACAGCTGGGCGCCCTGCGCATCAGAGAAGCTTTGAAAACCAGTTTCATGACTGGCCAGACTACGGTGTGACAGTTCTGTTTGTTTCTCCTTGATGAAAACCCGCCCCCTTAGTTGACTCTACTTCCCTGTAAGCGAACCGACCCCCCCCCCCCTTTGATCACCGCTTTCAGAGGCAATAAAGTCATTATTCTTTCAAAATCATGCATTCTTTATTAATTCATCACACAAATAGGGGGAAAACTCTCAAGGTAACCCGGGAGGGGTGGGTGAGGAGGGAAGCACTGGGTGGGGTGGTGGATGAGGTGAGGAGGGAAGGACAAGGCCATACTACAGTTCAAAATTTATTGAATGCCAGCCTTTTGTTGCTTGGGCAATCCTCTGGGGTGGAGTGGCTGGGTGCCTGTAGCCTTCCCCCTCCCCACCCCCCGGTGTTCTTAGGCGTCTGGGTTAGGAGGATCTGGAACTTGGAGAGGAGGGCAGGCGGGTATACAGGGCTGCAGCGGCAGTCTGTGCTCCTGCTGCCTTTCCTGCAGCTCCACCAGACGCCTGAACGTGTCAGTGTGCTCCCCCATTAGGCTCAGCATTGCATCCTGCCTCCTCTCGGCATGCTCCTCCCTCCTCTCATCGTGTTCATTTAATGCTTTCCTGGACTCTGCCATTGTTTGCCTCCATGCATTCTGCTGAGCTCTTTCAGTGCGGGAGGACTGCATGAGCTCTGAGAATATGTCATCGCAAGTGTGTTTTTTCCGCCTTCTAATCTGTGCTAGCCTCTGGGATGGAGATGATAGGGAGAGTTTAGAAACATTTGCTGCTGCAGGAAGGAAAAAAGGGAGAGTAGTATTTAAAAAGATCCCTTTTAGAGAACAAAGGGAAGACTATTTCACACTGAATCAAGCGATTCACATTACATAGCACATGTGCTTCACTCCCCTCTCCCCACACTGAGCGGCTAGTATCAGGGAAGATCCTTCTCAGCCAAACGCGAACAGCTCAGCATGAACGGGTCTTGCCCCACCGCGTGGCAAAGACTTAGGGAGTACCTCCAGGAGAGATTCATAGAGATGTTCCTGGAGGATTTCCGCTCCATCCCCAGACATGTTAACAGACTTTTCCAGTAGCTGTTCTGGCCACAAATGCATTCCAAGTCTTCAGGGCAAATTAATCATTAAACACACTTCTTTTTAAACCCTGTATTGTATTTACAAAGGTACACTCACCAGAGGTGCCTTTTCCGACTTCATGGTCCAGGAGCCCGTGTTGGGAGGGTATTGACTCTAGGGTCATGAACAGTTCCTGGCTGCCGGGGAGAAGGGATTCTCTGCTTGCCTGCGGTGTGCTATCCTTAACGTCCTCCTCATCTACAAAATCCTCATCCCTGTTGTGTGAGACTCCCCCCTTGCAGGTGTCTTTCAACTACCTGAAAGGGGGTTTCAAAGAGGATGGCTCTAGACTGTTCTCAATGGTAGCAGATGACAGAACGAGGAGTAATGGTCTCAAGTTGCAATGGGGGAGGTTTAGATTGGATATTAGGAAAAACTTTTTCACTAAGAGGGTGGTGAAACACTGGAATGCGTTACCTAGGGAGGTGGTAGAATCTCCTTCCTTAGAGGTTTTTAAGGTCAGGCTTGACAAAGCTCTAGCTGGGATGATTTAACTGGGACTTGGTCCTGCCTTGAGCAGGGGGTTGGACTAGATGACCTTCTGGGGTCCCTTCCAACCCTGATATTCTATGATTCTATGTGTCCACGGACAGTGGTGGGGTAGTGATAGGAGGCCCCCCTTAGACTTGCATGCTTTTCATCATAGAAGCAGCATGTAAGGGACTCTGACCCGGAGCGACCGTTTGCATCCTTTGTTTTTTGGTATGCTTGCCTCAGCTCCTTAACTTTCATGTGGCACTGCTGTGTGTCCCTGTTGTAGCCTCTGTCCATCACGCTCTTGGAGATTTTGGCAAATATATTGGCATTTCGTGTTTTGGAACGGAGTTCTTCCTGCACGGATTCTTCTCCCAATACAGCGATCAGATGCAGTACCTCCCGTTCGGTCCATGCTGGAGCTCTTTTGCTATTCCGGGACTGCATGGTCACCTGTGCTGATCAGCTCGCCACGCTGGCCAAACAGGAAATGAAAGTCATACATTCCTGGGGCTTTTCCTGTCTACCCTGGCCAGTGCATCTGAGTTGAGAGTGCTGTCCAGAGTGGTCACAATGGAGCACTCTGGGATAGGTCCTGGAGGCCAATACCGTCCATCCACATGACCCCAAATTCGACTCAGCGAGGTCGATTATAGTGCTAATCCCCTCTCCGGGGAGGAGTACAGAAATCAGTTTTAAGAGCCCTTTAAGTCGACAAAACAGGCTTGGTCATGTGGACGGGTGCAGGGTTAAATCGACCTAATGCTGCTAAATTCGACCTAAACTCGTAGTGTAGACCAGGGCTAAGTGTGATGGACTGGTTCACCATATAGTGAACTCTCTGATTCTTAGATCCTCATTCATGTGGGCTTTTTCTTCATTTTCTTGGATCAGTCCAACAAATGCATTGGAATGAAAGCTACAGACTTTTGCCTGAACAATAAGGCAGAACTGTGTGTGATACAGCAGTTATGGGTGTAGGAGGTATTCAAGTGCATGAGAGCTATTCCCAGGCTCTTTAAGGACAGAACTATTGAGAAATAATTGGAGGTTCTGGCTGGAAAAGTGCATCATGTCTTGGAACTGTTTTTGAATGGGAGACATGGTAAGGGACTATTTAGGGTTGATAACCAGCTCAGCCTAGGGTCTGAGGCATAGGGAAGCAGCAGAGCTGCTTACCTTTTGGAAGCACGACAGTAATGCTGAGAGCTCTGGTTTTGATGCATTTGGATTGAGATATCCATTGGTCTTTTCAGAGCTTCAGAATGGCAGATACTAAATGTCTGTGTGTGTGTTAGGAGTGTTAACTGTATGTTGGTAGTCAGCATCATCTGCTAGGTTGGTTAGGGTCAGCATCAGCTGACCTTGGAAGGGACTTGGATCAGCCAGACAACAACTGGAGGACTGTGGGACATGTTTGTGAAGGGTAAGGGGTGGTAAGTTGTATTGGGTACTATGTCGAAGTAAAAGCAGCAGCCTGGAAAGGGTTAAGAGATTTCTGTCTATCACATGGCTGGAGGAGGAAGCTGGATCCAAAGGGGTACCAGGGGAGGGGTGTGTGGTGGCCACACACACACACTGGCTGGTAGAGGCAGCAAGGTTCTTGGGATTCTAATCAGCATTTTTGGTTGGATAGTTTTATTTTGTTTGTACCTGTTGTTGTAAACAATAAATAATGAATGGGGCCCAGAGGTAAGGGCCTTTATAATAGACTTAGACCTGGAGTTTGCTTCGCTTCCTCGGCTGATGAAACAGCCTACAAGGGCAAAAAAGAGTTTTCGTAAAAGCCCAGAATTACCTGCTGCTACCGCCCGCTCGTTGCTTTTGTGGCTTGAACAGGTTCTCTCCCTCTTCCCACCTGGCCCCAAGGAAGCTCTGCCACTCGCAATGTGGGGCGAGCTGCAGCTTAATACTGGGCTGGAGTAGCGAAGGGTGGGAAACCACCCGTCCACTTGCCAGAGCATTCCTTTTCCATTTTGTATTCATTGTCATGGAGGAGGTGAATTAATGTACCCTCCTCTGCCTGATAATTTTCCCTCAGCCCCAGGCTCAGGACCACTCAATCCTGGCAAGTGGAATGTAGCAGAGTTTGCTGCTCATTAGGTGTAAAATATACAGTGGAAACCTGAAGGAGGTAAAGTCTGGGAATCGCTTCTGTGTGTTACAGGGCCTGTTGGATCTCAAGTTTTCTGAAAAGGGCCTTTTGAGGTTCTCGTACACCATTATTTTCCTATAGAACTGGCATAACCCAGTCCATCTGAAACCAGCTTGAATATGTGGTTATGTGGCTGCATGCACATTCACCCACCTCTGAATATATTTGCCTTGCCTTCTACATTGGAACAATGTTCTATCACCATTTCCTTTTGTCTTCACAACATAGATAATCACACTGAGCACTAATATAAGACAGTGCTTTGTATCTGCCAAGTGCTGCAAATGTTGGTTAGTAGCCAGTGTTTGTTTTTCGTTTCATTCTCTGCCAAACGGAAGAGGGTCTCCTATGATCTACTTAGCTAAGTCAGACAGGGCAAGGCTATGACAAAGGTGGCAATTCCTATGTTCCTAGAGCTAGTGGAATTTGCTGTCTTTTATAGCTTTTCGGGTTGTGACTCTTGCTTCTGATAGGAACCTGAGAGGCAGCATGTGCTGTTTACTCCTAAAACTGGCTCTGCCAGGTGGTGTGATTCTGGCATTCTGACCAGTAGCTACACTCTGCCAAAGGAGGCATCTTTGAGAGCTCAGGATTGAATGTTTACTGCCGGTATCATAAACCACCAGGTCTAAGGGCCAAATTGGAGTAGAATTCTATGGGGGGTGGTCAAAAGGGATGTAACCAGGAGTAATGAAATGTAACTGAGCAAAGGAAAACAGATTTGATAGTAGGAAAACTTTTTGTCAGTAAACTATAGCAGTATCTTTACACTGCAAAAAAAAAAAAAAAAAAAAAAAAAAAAAAAAGACCAGCAGCAAGTCTCAGAGCCTGGGTCAATTTATTTGGGCTTGTGCTATGGGGCTAAAAATAGCAATGCAATGTTTGGGTTCAGCTCTGAGACACCTCCCCCCCCCCGCTGGGTCTCAGAGCCCAGGCTCCAGCCGGAGCCCGATCATGTGGGGATTGAAAACTCGACTGGACAATGCATAGGACAATATACCTTAGGGAGCAATCCTGAATTAGCCCTCGGGAAAGGGAATTGTGACCTTGATAGAGCTTTCCTATCTCTAATATATGTGATTTAGACTAAAACCGCTTGAATTGCATCTTCTAGGAAGAGGAACCACATGTCTTCAGAGAGCAGCCCTCCATTTCCCAGTCTCCCAGCACAACTTAGCTGTCCTCAGCGTTCTTGCTGGGCAGAAGTACAGTACCCAGGCAGCTGAGAACAAGGAAGAGGAGCCCCTGCACACCATCATCAGCAATACAGAGAATGTGAAAGGTGAGCAAAGGCTGGGGATACACTGGAAGGAAGTCTCTTGGGGTGCATTGAAAACCCAGTGAAATGGCACTGTCTTGGCAACAGTGCCTAACTGGGAGAGCAGGAGCTTGGGGTTATTTCCCAAGGTACCTTCCCCACCTCTGGAGGGGGAGAGGTGTAGGTGTTTGTCATCCCATCAGTCAGAATGGCTTTTGGGATGGACTTTCGAGACTTGTGGAAGGAAGTTGTCATTGATGCTTCAATAACAGTAAATTCTTGGAGTCTCATGGTCAAGGACTTCTAGGTATCCTAGCAAAAATAAAATCACCAGAGTGAACACAACAAGGCAAACATCCCTCTAGCAAAGTAGTAAATACAGAGTAAAGAATAAAACAGCAGGAACAGGTTCACCCCTGTACCCTCTCAATATCTCGCAGGAAGCATGAACATGTTGAGAAATAAAACTACTTAAAAGTGAGATAGCTGCACCTCTCTAGTTGCAGTCTGGCAGAAGCCTGCAGTGTGCTCTGGTGGATGTAACTTTCGTGTTTGTAGGTAGGGGGTTCCAAAGGACCTGCCTCTTGCCTGCTGTTACATTTATTGTTACATAGGTGAACTGTGTGTGCCCAGCTCATTGCTTTTGATGATGGAGATCTCTGATTAAAATCATGCTGTCATCCCTTTAGTTAGAACTAATTGCTTTGCCTGCCTCCAAGCAGAGCTGCTTTAAAACAGTCATGTGAGTTATCTGAACATAGAAATAGCATCTTAAACTCAATAGTCCAAGGCCTTTTCCATACACCTTATATTTTTTGAAGATCCGGGGCTATGAATCCCTTAAATGAACTTTGGTCCCCCAGCACCCATCATCTTGCCCTCTGGTGTCAGAGAATCTGGGGTTTTGTCTTCAGGCAGCTGCAGACGTGACAGGTCACAGGTAACTTTGACTGTGCTGCTAGTGTCTTAAGTGTGTCTAACATAGGAAATGCCAAAGATGGAGCCTTTTAAAAAGAGCCTGAAAGAGAGCCTCTTGAGAGAAGCATTTTGTAAAGTGTTATTCTCTTTGAGCCGCTGTTGTCATTCAGAAAGATTAAGCATATTAATCAGTGGGGTGTGTGCAGTATCGAGGGTGCTTCAGCAGAGAGGTGCCAGATTAACACAATGGCTTCTTCTGTTTTACTTAGAGTATGCTTTTTATATTGGGAACTTAGAGTGCTTGTTGAAGCTCTTAGAGTGGGGTGTTTGCAGATAGCTCCTTTACGTGTTGGAGCTCCCTTTCCCCACCAGCCTCTATTTGGTACAACAGCGAGGGCTCACATCTGGCAGTGTGTGGTGCTCTAAAAGTTAGAGGGGGGAGGATTCGCTACGAAGTAGGGGAGGGCATTTTTAGAGATGAAGATTTGGGGATTGGATGGCTTCATGGATCAGGAATGGAGTGTAATTTTTCACCTCTAAGTCACTGATTCAGCTTCAGCCCAGACATGTAGTGACCTGAACTCACATAATATATCGTCTAATAGCGGTTCTGCAGTCTGTGTGTTGTCTCAGCCCTTGTCTAGGCTGACTGTGTGCCCACATGGCAAAAACCATTCTCACATTTCGAAATAAATAGCGCCTTTGTTGGCAGTTTCCGTGGAGGCCATAGATGCCCATATCCCCTACCACTCCTTGCCAGGGCCCTGAGAGGCTGAGGCACACTGGTGAGGCTGTGTCTGCCTTTCCTGTATGAGAGAACTGTGTGAAATGCCATTGGGGGTGTGTGATTAATTCTAGGAGAAGCCTCCAAACATGAGTTCCAGGCAGAGACGAAGAAGCTGTTGGACATTGTTGCACGTTCCTTGTACTCTGAGAAGGAGGTAGGTCACCTGCTAATCATACCAATGCTGGTGAAGTTTCTGTTAGCAAAGCCATGTGTGTATATAATATATAAGTCTGTGGCAGGGCGAGACACTGCCCTTGCAGTGGAAATGCCTGCTTGACTTCCCAACAGAGTATGTTTTTAATTTCATATGTAAATACATCTAAATGACTCAGTAGGCCTGTTTTGGCTCTGGCAATTGGCTGTGTATTAGCACCAAGTTTAAACAAACCAGCCCCCACACCACTAAATGGAGAAATACAGTTGGCTCTGTGCTGCACTGCATGTAGCGTTCCAGCACGATGGAGTTAATAGAGTCAAGGCAGTGCTGTGCTAGCCTGCTGCCTCACTGGAACTATCCCCTTCCTTTTACTGGCCATTTTTCTCCCTCAGCTTTTTAGTGCAGCATTTTAAATGCAGGGATCGATAGAAGGCTGCCCTGTCCTTGCCGGCAGAGGTATGTCTTTGTGCCCTGGCGAGAATGGGGTGTGCTCCAGATTTTTGACTAAGGCCTTGCCTATACACACCATCCAGCCATGTTTGGGAAAAGAAGCTTCACTCTGGGACTTCTGACTCCATTGGAAAGGATGCACTCTGGGGTTCTGGCATCAGTATCACTCAGAAGACTAAAGTGCTAAAAACCCACATGTCCTTTCCATAGGAGCCAACGGTGCCAGGGTAAAGAATGCTGCCTCAAACCTCTCCTCTTCTGGTACCCCGTTTAGGGACTGTGACATGGCCACATCTAGAGTGTTGCAGTCTGTGTGTCTGTCTCTCTCTTGACAAGTCCCTCTATTGGGATAAAAACCTGTGTATGAGCCAGCAGCGTGCCCTGAACACTGTGGGGGTGCCACACAGCTGGCTGGGAGCAGTGCTGGCTAGACAGAGACTGCAGTACATAACAATGTTCCTTCCCCAGGTGTTTATCCGGGAGCTAATCTCCAATGGCAGCGATGCACTGGAAAAGCTGCGTCATAAGCTGATGTCTGAAGGGAAGGTCTTATCAGAGATGGAGATTCACCTGCAGACAGACAGCGAGAAGGGAACCATCACCATCCAGGTATCTCCCTTTGCTGGCAAGAGGAACAGGAAGTCACTTTGCTGCATGGCTTGTCCCAGCTGAAGCCCAGTAGAAGCTGAGCTGGAGTGTAACCCTCATCAGCCTCCACAGCCTCCCTGTGCCCCGGGCCCTTCACAACTGGGTGTCTGCAGGGCTGGTCAATGCTCGACAATGATGCTAGATTGAGTCTGTAACTCCAAGCTTTGATGAAAGGCCCACAAGCTTGTTCCCCCCCCCCCCCCACCCACCCATACCATGCCCCTGTGTGGCTCGGAGAGGGACACCACAAACCAGGGGAGGGTTGCCTTCACCTGCTCCAGCCCTTTCCTGGAAACAACCTGTGGCTTCTCCCATAGTACCTGTTACCGTGTTGGGACTAAACACTTTCCATGTTCTGTGCATGTATCCCCACTAAAAGGCAGCCTCCCATGTGGGAGGAGGGCAGCCAGGTGCACAGCATGCTGCCGTACAGTGTGTGAATGCGGGGGCTTTCTTCACTGAGACCCTGCTCTTCTCTAGGTCTGAGACCTCATGTGCTGACAACAGGCAGAGCACTTCTTTTGGCAAAGAACACTCCCAAGCTGTGGCCTACAGAACGCTAGCTGGTCACGTGAAGCCTGATCTTCTCTCTGTTTCTAGTTGCTTCTGTTATTGGCCGGGCTCTTCCTTAAAAGAATCATCTTGGAATGAGCTTAGGTGCCTACACTGGGGTCACTGCTATATAAGCAGAACTTGTATAAGCAGAGAGGAAGCAGGAGCTTTCCTTGTGGGCCAGAGTGACCAATGAGACTGGAGCTTTGAGGAACCAGCAGGCCCTAGAGGAATGCCAAGGAAACCAGGGGATGGGTAGCTGGACAGCACATTGAGGGGAGAAGGAGGACAAGGGATGGGAATGTCTAGGGAGAAGGGAGCAGAACGGAGGGGACGGGGAGATGAGATGAAGCCCAAAGGACACAGCATAAATAACCTTTATCACAAAGGACAAAGCACTTATGTTTTTGGAGACTGTTAAAATATACTAGATACTTTCACTTTTCCACGTAAGGGCCTGCTGCAGTTGCCATAGGGATAAGTGATCATGAGTGGGAAGACGGGGGCTGGGCAATACAATGTGTGTGTTGTGTTCCACAGTAGGGAGTGTTTGAAAATCCATGGATTAGTGAATTGTATTTGTTACTTTCTGAGTTTCACAGTGCTGTTATATTTCCTTGGCCATTGTCTAAGCAAGTGATTTCTCCATTAGAGACCTAGACACAGCTGTAATCCCAGCACTGGAATGCAGTTCCTGTCTAGCCCATATCTGCTCTTCCTGGGATTTGCAGGGCATGCTCTGGGATTTGCAGGGCATGGCATTGGGTTCCCTCCCTGACCATTTTGGCTAATAGCCATTGGACCTGTCCTCCATGAATTTATTTATTTTTGAACCCAGTTATGCTTTTGGCCGTCACAATATCCTCTTGCAGTGAGTTCCACAGGTTGACTCTAGGTTGTTTGAAGAAGTACTTCCTTATGTTTGTTTTAACCTGCTGCCTATTAATTTCATTGAGGGAAGTCTGATTCTTGTGTTATCTGAAAGGGTAAATAATACTTCGCTATTCACTTTCTCCACACCATGGAGAAAGTCCTCTATCATATCTTTCCCCTCCCCCCCCCAGTTGTCTCTTTTCTAAGCAGAACAGACCCAGTCTTTTTAATCTCTCCTCATATGGCAACTACTCCTTACCTCTAATCATTTTGGTTGCCATTTTATCTACTTATTCCAAGTCTAATATATGTTTTTGAGATAGGGTGACCAGAGCTGCATGCGGTATTCAAGGGTGTACCATGGATTTCCATAGTGGCGTTATGATATTTTCTCTCTTATTATCTATACCTTTCTTAATTGTTCCTAACATTATTAACTTTTTTGACTGCTGTTTTTTGAGCAGATGTTTTCAGATGCACCATGAGTTCAAGATGTCTTTCTTGAGTGGGGTCTAAATTAGCTTCATTATGTATGCATAGTTGGGATTGTTTTCTCCAATGTACGTTACTTTGCTCTTCTCAGTATTGAATTTCATCTACCATTTTGATCCCATCACCCAGTTTTGTGAGATCTCTTCGTAACTGTTCACAGTTAGTTAAATACGAAGCTATCTTAAGTAATTTTGTATTGTCTGAAAATTTTGCCACCTCAGTGTTTACTCCTTTTTCCAGCTTGTTTTTGAATATGTTGAATAGCACTTGTCCCAGTACAGACCCTTGGGGACCCTGTTGTTTACCCCTGTTCACTATGAAAACTGACCATTTGTTCCTCCCCTCTTTTTCCTATTTTTTTAAGCAGTTACTGATCCATGAGAGGCCCTTCCATCTTATCTTGTGACTGCCTACTTTGCTTAAGAGCCTTTGGTTAGGGACCTTGTCAGAGGCTTGCTGAAATCCAAGTATACTTTATATCAGGGGTCAGCAACTTTCAGAAGTGGTGTGCCAAATGTTCATTTATTTACTGTAATTTAAGGTTTCACTTGCCAGTAATACATTTTAACGTTTTTAGAAGGTCTCTCTATAAGTCTATATTATATAACTAAACTGTTGTTGTATGTAAAGTAAATAAGGTTTTAAAAATGTTTAAGAAGCTTCATTTAAAATTAAATGCAGATTTTATCAGTTTAGTGTGATCCTTGCCCTTGCTTTTCCTTGCTAAGTTTTCCAATGTCTGGCTCGTATTTGGATACTTTAAGCTGCACCCAGCCTTCTGAGTGATCAAATGTTAACTAGCTCCGAGAGGGATAGAGGACAGATTTCATGTGTGAAAATACCTGTTCACACATGTACGTGGATCCAAATGCTGAAAGCATTGCAAATGCAATTTTCTTCAAACAGTTAAATTTCACTGGCAGGAACGTCCAGCAGGTCAGAATAGAGGACCCATGATCTCTCTCGGTAGCTTCAAGTGCACTCTGCAGATCTACAAACTTTGATGCCCACGATTCTGAGCTTTTTAACAGAATGAGCTGCATTTCGAAATCAACACCCATCCACTGAAATACAGACAAATCCAAGTCACTTTCGTTGAACTTTTCAGGTTTAATTAGAAAAGGAAGCATTGGGCCAAATTGCTGGAAATCTTGAAATCTGTCAGAAAATTCTGATTTCAGTTCTTGCATGTACATTCCAATCTCATCAGCACTGATAGTGCAACGGGTTGATAGCTCTTTTATGTGTTGGAAGTAGTGGAAAGTAGAACTTTGAATATCTCGAGCAAAAACTGTTAGTTTTACAACAAATGCCTTCCAGGCTTCATAAAGATCCAGACACATTTGCCCTGGAGACAGAGGTTGAGTTCATTTAGGTGAGCAGTGATGTCAGTTAGAAACAGGAGCTTAAAGAGCCATTAGTCATCATCTAGTTGGGGCTAGTTTTGTCCTTTTTCCGACAAAAAGGCCTTGATTACATCAAAACAGTTTACAAAGCGCACCAAAACCTTGCCACTACTTAGCCACCGAATGTTGCTGTGAAGGAGAATGTTGTTATAAGTACTGTCCATCTCTTCTAGCAGTGCTTGAAACTATCTGTGAGTCAAAGCAGATGGAGCAACAAGGAAATTCACAATTCGCACCACTGTATTTATCACATTATTAAGTTCGGAATTAGAAATTTTAGGACACAGGTTTTCTTGATGGATGATACAGTGAAATTTGACTGTTGCGCAGCCAATTTGATTTTCATGTAACTTTACAAATCCCTTCCATTTTCTGACCATGGCAGGAGCACCATCTGTTGTCGCACAAAATATTTTTCTGATGTCAACTCCTCGTTCTTCAGAATGGTTTATAAAACTTTCCACTATATCTTTCCCCTTTGTTGTGCCATGCAGGGATTTTAGGCAACAAAGTTCCTCTTGGATTTCATCGGAAGCACAATATCTTGCAACAACTGTCAAACATAGGTTTCAGAGTAGCAGCCGTGTTAGTCTGTATTCGCAAAAAGAAAAGGAGTACTTGTGGCACCTTAGAGACTAACAAATTTATTAGAGCATAAGCTTTCGTGAGCTACAGCTCACTTCATCGGATGCATCCGATGAAGTGAGCTGTAGCTCACGAAAGCTTATGCTCTAATAAATTTGTTAGTCTCTAAGGTGCCACAAGTACTCCTTTTCTTTTTGTCAAACATAGAACGTCATTTATATCCACGCTCTCATCAACTGCAACGCTAAACATTGCTGTCTTTTAATGCAGTCATCTGCTTTTCCTTAATGTTTTCTGTCATTTCGCTTATGCTTCTCTCAACTATTCTGTCAGACAGGCAATTCTTTTATTCTAGATATCGTATCTTTATTTGGCAAATCATTGAACAAAATCTCCGAACTGCTGAGAAAACCTTTTTATATATTCCCCATCTGTAAATGGCTTTCGGTTTTTTGCAATGCACTGTGCAATCTTGTAACTTCCTTCTGTAGCTTGATTTTTACTTACACTTAAGCTTTTAAAAACACTCCTTTGCCTCTCATTTCCTGCTACTGCCTTTTTGATCGATTCAGTCTTGTCTGCTTCGTCAAGAAAGGTTTTCTTATGCTTTGTTTCAAAATGTCATCGAACACTTGATGTGCGACAAACAACACTTTCACAACAGAAAGCACAAACAGCACGGTCCTTCTTTTGAATAAATCCAGATGTCTGTCTACTAAGAAGGCTGAAATGTACAGACATCTAACTTTGCTTTCTTAGGAGCTGCCATTTTTTTCAAATGTTCCCCTCAACTGTCAGTGGGGAGAAAAAATGGCGACAGAGGGCATGCACAAGATCAGACGCAGACGTGGTCTGATATAAGCAGCAAACCAGGACCAGGAACAACTTTTAAGGTTCTGGTGCTGAGCTTCGCCCCCTCTTGCCCCTGTCTGCACCCCTCACTGCCTCAGGCTGGGGCCAGCAGCAGAGCACTGTGCCGAGGCCAGGAGCAGAGCCCCGGGCTTGCTGCTGGTACCTCAGGCCTGCAGCGGGCTGAATGGGGCCAGAGGCCCAGATCCCAGCTGATGGGAACCCCAGACCGGCAGTGAGGTGAACAGGGGCTGGCAGCTGGTATCCCAGGCCTGCAGCGGGCTGAGCAGGACTGGTGGCCGGAAACCCAGACTGGCAGCGGGCTGAGCAGCTCAGCCCGCTGCTGGTCTGGGGTTCTGGCTGCCAGCTCCTGCCAGCTGGGGTCCTGGCAGCCGGTCCCACTCAGCTCGCAACCCGGCCTGCGGTTCCATCCGATGGCTCTTGCCAGCCGGGGTCCCAGCCTCCAACCCTGCTCAGCCCGCTGCCAGCCTGGGATTCCGTTCATCTAGGTAGGCAGCTGGCTGAGCAGGGCTGACGGCCGGGACCCACAACCCCTCATCCCTAGCCCCCCCCCAGAGCCCTCACCCCCCCGCAACCCCCAATTTCATGAGCATTCATGGCCCGCCATACAATTTCCATACCCGATGTGGCCCTTGGGCCAAAAAGGCCCACCTCCTGGGTTAGGCCTTGAGCATGTGGGAAAGATGCACTAGGGAGACACCTGGGAAAGAATTATCTGTAGTAACTCAGAGCCCTCCCTATCTAGTGTCCCATCTCTGTAGTTTCATATTTGAGTTCCTTCAGCACTCTTCACCAATACCATCTGGTCCTGATGACTTATTACTGTTTAATTTATCAATTTATTCCAAAACCACCTCTAATGACACCTCAATTTGGGACAGTACCTCAGATTTGTCACCTAAAAAGAATGACTTAGGTGTGGGAATTTCCTCACATCCTCTGCAGTGAAGACCAATGCAGAGAATTCATTTAGCTTCTCTGTAACAGCATTTTCTTCTTTGAGTGCTCCTTTAGCACCTTACTTGTCGAGTAGCCCCACTGATTGTTTAGTAGGCTTTCAGCTTCTGATGTACTTAAAAAAAAAAAAATCTGCTGTTAGGTTTTTGTCTTTTGCTATTCCTCTTCACATTCTTTTTTGGCCTGCCTGATTATACTTTTACACTTGCCAGAGTTTATGCTCCTTTCTATTTTCCTCAGTAGGATTTGACCTCCACTTTTTAGAAAATGTCTTTTTGTCTCTAACTGCCTATTTTACTCTGTTGTTTAGCCATGGTCACATTTTTTTGATCCTCTTACTACTTTTGTTTATGTGAGGTATACATATAATTTGAGCCTTAATTACGGTGTTTTTTAAAATTTTCCATGAAGCTTACAGGCATTTCACTCTTGTGACTGTTCCTTTTGATTTCTGTTTAACTAGCCTCCTCATTTTGTTTAGTTCCCCTTTTTGAAGTTAAATGCTACTGTGGTAGGTTTCTTTGGTATTTTCCCTCCTGCAAGGACATTAAATTTAATTACCTTATTGTTGCTGTTACTGAGCGGCTCAGCTATATTTGTCTCTTAGACCAGATCCTGGGCTTCATGTAGGACTAAATCCAGAATGCCTCCAAGAAGTAGTCATTAATGGTATCTTGAAATTTTATCTCTGCATCACATCTTGAGATAACATGTTCCCAGTCAATATGGGGATAGTTGAAATCCCCCATTATTATTGAGTTTTCTGATTTTGTGGCCTCTCTAATCAACTTGAGTATTTCACAATCACTGTCAACATCCCAGTGAGGCGCTGGTAATATATTCTTATTGCTATACTATTTATTATTTGAGCATGGAATTTATGTCCATAGAGATTCTATGGTACAGTTTGATCCATTTACAATTTTTACTGTATTTCACTGTATGCTTCCTTTCACATATAGTGTCACTCTCCCACTACTGTGACCTACATGGCCATTCTTATATATTTGGTACCTGATATTACTATGTCCCATGGATTATTATCATTCCACCAAGTTTCTGTGATGTCTGTTAAATAAATATCCTCATTTAATACCAGGCACTCAAGTTCAGCCATCTAGTATTTAGACTTTTTCCAATTTTATGCAAGCACTTACAAATGTTGGGTTTTTGTTTTTGCCCTAAATTTAGGGAATATTAGGTATATCTGGTTCTTCGGCTTCCTCTCTAAACTCCCTCGCAAAACTCCCGTTTGCTGCTGCTGTTCACTCGCTCTTCTGGTCGCTTATGAGCTGACTTTCTAAACCCCTCTTCTCCCTCAGTTAGCCCCAGCCTCTTGTCAAGATATCCTAAAGGGATTAGGGGTCTAAGGATGGCAAAGTGGAGCCTCGTTATGAAGCTCTCAGCCTTGCCTGGAAGGCCAGTAGGCTCAGCACATAAACTTAAATAAAGCAGGCACAAGGTAAGCAAGCACACGACAGACAGACAGCACTGTCACTCCAACGGTCACATAGTCACTTCTCCACCTAGAGAGCTCCCAGATCCGCGTTTGCTGCTCCTGTTCTCTTGCCATCTATTAGTAACTGCACTGGGAAGGCAGAATCCCACAGATGGCAGGAGGCTGGGAGCAAGGGTGAAGGAGTTGGGGACGCAGGTTGTATTCTTGTGAATTCTCCTAGTTGAGGGTAAGGGCCTAGGCAGGCATATGCGCATCCTGTAGATGAATGCATGGCTGTATAGATGGTGTTGACAGGAAGGCTTCAGCTTCCTCCACTGTGGAATGCTGTTCCAGGAAGAAGTCTGCTGGGAATAGATGGTGTCCACTTCACCAAGAAGGGGAAGAGAATTGTCTTGCACCATCTTGCCAACCTAGTGAGGAAGGCTTTAAATTAGTTTCAAAGGGAGGAGGTGACAAAAGCACACAGGAAAGCATTAAAAAAAAAAAAAGGAATGTTAGTAGAGGGGTAGAAGTTGTTACGGGAGACATGGAAAATTACAAAAGGTCATAGGAGCAACGAGGGAAATCAATGGGGGAATCAGCCCAACATCTTAGATGTCTATATACAAATCGAAAGAGTATGGGGAATGAGCAGTAAGAACTGGATGTATTAGTACATAAGCTAAACTATGACTTAATTGGTGTCATAGAGACTTGATGAGAAGTCTCATGATTGGAATATTGATATAGAGGGATATAGCTTGTTTAGGAAGGATAAAAAGGGAGATGGGTTGCATAAGACATGAAGGTTCTGAGGTCCAGAAGGAGGTGAGAGGCAAACTAGTTGAAAGTCTCCAGCTAGGGGTCTACTGTTGACCCCCCAAATCAGGAAGAGAAGGTGGATGAGGCATTTCCAGAACAAATAGCTGAAATATCCAAAACACAAAGCCTGGTAGTAATGGGGGACTTGAACTACCCAAGCATCTGTTGGAAAAGTAATACAGTAACTCCTCACTTAATGTAGTCCTGGATAACATTGCTTCATTGTAACTTCGCTGATCAGTTAGAGAACATACTCATTTAAAGTTGCACAGTGCTCCCTTATAACATTGTTTGGCAACCTCCTGCTTTGTTCACTGCTTGCAGAAAGAGGAGCTAGTTGGTGGGGGATTGGAACCAGGGTGGCCTGGCAGCTCCCCTAGCCGCTCCCCTAAATTCCCTGTGCGGCAGGCTACCAAGTGCTGGGCAGTTCAGGTGTCGCTCCTCCCCACTGCCGTGTGCTGCTCCTGCCCTCTGCCTTAGAGCTGCTCCTGGGAGCCTCCTGCTTGCTGTGCAGGGGCTGTGGGGGAAAAGGGGTGCTGATGTCAGGGTGTCCCCCTCCCTCCACTCCTGTACCCCATCTCCACAGAGCGGGGGGGTCACACAGGTATCAGGATGGAGGAAGCGTGCTGGCAGCAGCTACTGTCTCAACTTGCTGATCTACTTAAAAAGGCAGCGTATTGAGAGTGCGGTCAGCGTACTTAAAGGGGCAATGTGTGTCTTTCTCTCACACACATGAACATACACGCACACATGGTGTGTGTGTGTGTGTGTCTCACACACATGCACTCGTGCACGGCCTGGCACTTTGGAAAGTGGAGGGAGTAGTGTGCTCCAGTGGGGTAGCGTGGGTTCATCATCATGTTCAGTTTCCGCAGGGAATGTTTGCAGCCACTGCCATGTGTCTATTGTCTTTTCCCTCCATTCCTGCTGCATTGTAGAATGTGAGCATACATTAACAACGATGTGTTAACCCTTGAGGGCTCAGCCGAGCGTTAGCTCATCATTTAGCATCAAGCCATTCCCTGGGAAATATCCCACCCTCTGACTCCACCACCTCAACCAAGCTTCACAATCATCATTGCGGTGTACAGTATTAAATTGTTTGTTTAAAACTTATACTGTGTGTGTGTGTGTGTGTGTGTGTGTGTGTGTAATGTCTTTTGTCTGGCAAAAAACATTTCCCTGGAACCTAAGCACCCCGATTTACATTAATTCTTATGGGGAAATTGGATTAGCTTAACATCGTTTTGTCTAAAGTAGCATTTTTCAGGAACATAATTACAATGTTAAGCAAGGAGTTACTGTACAGTAAAACACAAAATTTTCCAGTAAGTTCTTGGAATGTACCGAGAACAGTTTTTTGTTTCAAACAGTGGAGGAAGTAACCACAGGACAGCCATTTTAGACTTCATTCTGATCAGGAGAAAGGAATTGGTAGTGAATCTGAAGGTGAAAGGCAATTTGAAGGAAGGTGTAGGTCCTCCGCTTAGTGGGGCAGGAGAACTAATAACTGATGACATCAAGAGAAGTCTGAGGAATTTAATTCTATTTTGCTTCAGTCTTCAGTAAAAAGGTTAATGGTGACCAGATACTCAACACAATTAATATTAACAACAAGGAGGAAGGACCACAAGCCAAAATAGGGAAAGAACAGGATAAAGAATATTAAGATGTACTCAAGTCAGCAGGACTTGATGAAATTCATCCTAGGGTACTTAAGGAACGAGCTGGAACAATCTCAGGACCATTAGTGATTATCCAGGAGAACTCATGGAAGACAAAGAGGTCCCAGAGGATTGGCGAAAGGCAAACATAGTACTGTTTTCAAAAAGAGAACAAAGAGGACCCAGGGAATTATAGAACAGTCAACCTAAAGTCAATACCTGGAAAAATACTGGAATAAATTACTAAAAAATCAATTTGTAAGCACCTGAAGGTTACTAGGGTTATAAGACTGAGCCAGCATAGATTTGTCAAGAACAAATCTTTCCAAACCAACCTGATTTCCTTCCTTGAGAGGGTTACTGGCGTAGCGGATGCGGGCAGCAGTAAACATGATATATCTTGATTTTAATAGAACTTTTGACACAATCCTACATGACATTCTCATAACAAACTAGAGAAATGTGGCCTAGATGAAATTGCCATAAGATTGATGCACAACTGGTTGAAGGGACATACTCAAAGAATAGTTATCAATAATTCGCTGTCAAACTGGGAGGGTGTAATCTATAGTGGAGTCCCACAGGGGTCAGTCCTGGGTCCTGTACTGTTCAATATTTTCAACAGTGACTTGGATAATGAAGTGGAGATTATGCTTATAAAGTTTGCAGATGACACCAAGATGGAAGTTGTTGCAGGCACGTTGGAGGACAGGATTATAATTTAAAATGACCATGACAATTTAGAGCTTTGGTTTGAACTCAACAAGATGAAATTCAATGAAGTTAAGTGTTAAATACTTCACTTAGGAAGGACAAATCAAATCATAACTACAAAATGGAGAATAACTGACTAGGTGGTAGTACTGCTGCAAAGGATCCTGGGCGTTCACAGATTGAATGCGAGTTAAGAATGTGATGCAGTTGTGGAAAAGGCTAATATCATTCTGGGGTGTCGGATGTAAGACATGGGAGTATAATTGTCCCACTCTACTCAACTTGTAGAAACCCCAATCCCCCACCCCATTGTACTAGGCTTTCTTCCTCTCCTAGAAGTCAAGTCTATCCTAAAGACCCACTTCTGTGAGGCCTCCAAATGGAAAAATTGTGGAAAGGGGGAATAAAAACAGTTAACTAAAGAATTCCTTTGTCTGGGTCTCCTAGTGCGTCCTTCCTGTCCTGTGGATTGTGCACTCTTTGTGGCAGGGACAGGATGGACCTGAGGCTAGTATTCTGAACAGAACTAAGCACCTTGTTAGCTCTAACAGTTAAGAAACACATGCAGAAATCTTCCAGGTGAAGTCCAGGTTACAGGTGTTACAGCGGCTGGAGGGTGTGTTACCATTCAAAAGCATTACAGCTTCTCACAAACAAATTAGAAATCCAAGGAGTATAAAAATATATAAAATAATAACACACAGTCTGCAGAAGGTGGCTTGGGAGCTTCTGGGCTCTGTCTCGTAATACAAGAACAAGGGGATATTCAATGACATTTAAAAAGTCGGAGATTGAAGACTGATGAAAAGAAATACTTTTTCACACAATGTGTAGATAAACTGTAGAATTCACTGGCACAAGAAGGTTTTGAGGCCAAGAACTTAGTAAGATTCAGAATTGTTATTATTAATGATGCCAAAAAGAGTATTGGAAAGGAAATAAAACATCAGGCTACAGGGCTTAAACCAATCTCTAAATATTAGGATGAGACCTTCTTGGGAGGAAATTACCTCACATCTTCCCACTGCAGCATCTCATGCACCTTCCTCTGAAGCATCAGACACAGGTCACTGCTGGAGGCAGGACATAGGACTAGATGGACCACAGGTCTGATCTAGCCTGGTAATGCCTGTGTTCCTGTGGATTTCAGTTACTTTCCTTAAGCCAAGCACCCAAACTAGCTTAAATCTGACCCCATTGAGAGAACTCAGAAAGTGAGCCTTCCTGCTGCTGTACCTCATTGATCTGTAACAAATAGCTTCATTTTGGCAGTGGCCACAAAAACTAGATTGTTGTTATTCTGTAGTGGTTGGGTTGCTTTACAGTCAAGCATAGTATACATACAAGAATTTTACAAAGTCCTGATTAGCAAGCTTTTAGCAAATTGGCTATTAGCACAGAGCAAGCTGAAGGCATTCATTGACTTCTCTTCATTAAGGGGTTCAGGGTCCTGAGTCATTGAGAAGGTACTTAGCACCTCATAGTGCTAATCCCAAGATTCCACATGCCAGCCAGTTATCCAAGTTATGAGACGTACAACATAGGCAAATTTCCTATGCCCAGATCACAAAGTTAGGGCTTGTCTACATGCTCTCTGGAGGTGCTTGCCAGAAGCTAGGAATGGGCCACATGGGAAGGATCATTTGATGATTATTTGTTCTGTTCATTCCCTCTGAAGCTTCTGGCATTAGTCACTGTTGGCAGACAGGATACTGGGCTAGATGGACCTTTGGTCTGACCCATTATGGCTCTTCTTATGTTCTAAAGCAGTGGTTCTCAAACTTTTGTACTGGTGACCCCTTTCACACAGCAAGCCTCTGACTCCCCCCTTATAAATTAAAAAACACATTTTTTTATATTTAACACTCTTATAAATGCTGGAGGCGAAGCAGGATTTGCGGGTGGAGGCTGATGGGCCATGACCTGCCATGTAATAATCTTGCAGCCCCCTGAGGGGTTGCAATCCCTAGTTAGAGAACCCCTGTTCTAAAGTGTGCTAACATGTTGTGTAATAACTAGTCCACATAGACCAGTGGTTCTCAGCTGGGGGTCTGGAGCAGTGCAGGGCTAAAGCTGGCAGCCCCCTCTATCCCAGCCGGGAAAGGCATGGGTCTAAAGGCAGCACCCCTCCCCCCATCAAGTCCCCGAAGCCGGGAGCAGTGTGGTGCTGAAGTCGGCAAACCTCCCTGCCCCCCGCAAGCCAGGAGCAGTGGGGGGCTGAAGCTGGGAGCCCCTGCACCCCCTGCCCCGAAGCTGGGAGCAGCGCTGGGAGCCCCTGCTCCTGCGGGGCCCTGACATTTTTATAGCATGTTGACGAGCGGGCCTCGGTAAGAAAAAGGTTGAGAACCCCTGATATAGACCATGATGGTGCATGTTAAAGGTTCCCGAGTGCGCTTCTATGTTAAAGCACACTAGGGAACCATTAGTGCGCACCAGCAGGGTCTACATGGATCAATTAATATACAACAATTTAGCACACTTTAGAAATCACCCCTTCCCTTCCCCTCCTGCTCCCCCCCCCCCCATGTAGCACATTATCCCATGGGTAGAAAAGCCCTTAGAACAAAGGTCAGTTTGGTGACAGATCATCTCACGTTGTATCAGAGGCATCTCTGTATGAGAAAGGATTATGAAACCAATGAGCTATGGAGTAGTTTTTCTGTGCTCTTCAAAAAGGAAGGTGGCAGAGTGGCATCTCTTCAGAAAAAGAGTTATGTTTAGTTAGTTATATGGATCTTTAGTTGGAGAAGTGCAACCATAATTTTGAAATTCTTGTGCGTCTAAGAGATTGTCTACCTGGGGACGCTCATGAGAGTTAATCTGAATTAATTTTTAAAGTGGATTAGTTAAACTGCATTAAATCTCTTTGTGGATGCTCTTATTCAGAATTAAAGTAGAAGTGAATCTAAACTAATTGATTTCTAAGAGAAATCAAATTAAATCCATTTTAAGAGTGTCCACACAGGGGTTTATGAGATTTAATAAATGCACTTTAAATTCGTACCTTTTTGTTAATTTGGATTAATTTCCTTGAGTGTACCCATGTATACAAGCCCTAACATGCTTGAAAGGTAATATTGACTGAGTTAGGGGAATACTATGAACTACTTCTGTTTCTTTCCTGCATTGTGGTTTGTCATCTTTGCTACAAAGTTGCAGAAAAGCATTAGCTCTCCTGAACTCTGGAGAACACATCTCTCAATTAATAGTATCCAGTTCACTTCCCATTCTATAGAAAAATTTTATCTTTGCACCCAATGTAACCTACCAATTTTGAGGATGGTATCACTTTTCTTGTGGATTTCAGAGTGGGGCCTGAAATTGCAGCTAAGTGTCCCTTATAAACCCAATTTGAACAATGGAGTGACTGCTCTCTCTCTCTAATAATGTTGGATGCAGCAGGGTTAGAAAGTGTTTTTAAAATGTTCTTAATTCTGTGGTCATGCAGTCGCCTCTGCCTAAGACTCTCCTAGAAATGCACACTGCTGACTTGCTGAAGATTGCAGACTTCTCTGTAAGCTGCTGGGTGAAGAGAATAGAAACTCCAGTAGTTCCTGTCTTTGGTTTTACTGGAGCCTGTGTTGTTGGCTCTTAGTCCTTTCTGCCCCCCCTCCACATTCCTGGGAGTTTTATTTACCTTCCAAACCTGTAGAGGGTCTGCTTTGCATAAGTATGAATGTGGTCTTTGCTGCAGGACATCATTCCCTAGGGTGCTGCTCATTGATTAGAGAGCTGGCTGGGAGCAGTGCCATCTGGTGACAAAAGAGCTGCAGCTGTCAGAGAGCCTGTGCACTGAAAGAGAGAAGTTTGTAAGCTGATCACATTTATCTCGGCCAGTCCAGGTATTTGCCTGCTATATGGCACATCATTTTGCTGGGATTCTTGGCCAACCACGTACAAGTATTGTTCCCATTTCCCTATAGCACAGATGTGGGCAAACTATGGCCTGCGGGCCACATCCGGCCCAGCACTTGAGCTCCCAGCCAGGGAGGCTAGCCTCCGGCCCCTCCCCTGTTGTCCCCCCTCCCCTGCAGCTACGCCGCCGCATGGGCAGCGCTCTGGGCGGCGGGGCTGCGCGCTCCTGCAGGGCAGCGCGGTAGTGTCTGTCTCTGGCCGAGCGGCGCAGCTGCCAGACATGCTGCTCTGAGCGCCATGGTAAGGGAGCGGGGGGGTTGGATAAGGGGCAGGGGGTCCTGGGGGTCAGTCAGGGGACAGGGAGCAGAGGGCGGTTGGATGGGGCGGAGGTTCTGGTGGGGGGGCGGTCAGGGGACGAGGAACAGGGGCAGGTTGGATAAGCGTGGGAGTCCCAGGGGGCCTGTCGGGAGTGGGGTAGTCAGGGGAGGGGGGCTGGATAAGGGGTAGGATCCCAGGGGGCTGGATAGGGGGTAGGATCCCGGGGAGCAGGGGTGTGGATAGGGGTTGGGGCAGTCGGGACAGGGAGCAGGAGGGGTTGGATAGGGAGTGGAGTCCCAGGGGAGCGGTTAGGGTCGGGGGGGTCTCGGGAGGGGTGGTCAGGGGCAGGGGGGGTTGGATAGGGGGTGGAGTCCCAGGGGAGTGGGGGGGTCGGGTTCTGAGGGGGGCAGTTGGGTCAGGAAGTGGGAGGGGTCGGATAGGGGGCGGGGGCCAGGCTGTTTGGGGAGGCACAGTCTTCCCTATCTGGCCCTCCATACAGTTTTGTAACCCTGATGTGGCCCTCGGGCCAAAAAGTTTGCCCACCCCTGCTGTAGCAGCTGAGTTCAGAGCTGTTTTGGGAGCAGTCAGTTTGAACTGTAAGCTGTCTTCACTGCAGTTGTGTTTCATTCCATTCAAACCAGTCTCCAGAAATTTTCCTTAAGCATTTTGCAGTAAGTTTGGCAGAGGTTCGATAATGGCCAATTACATTCAGAGAGCAGGGATCTATTTTTTAAGGTATAGGAATTTGGGAATGATGTGCTATGCTATAAATAGGAGTGGATCAGAGGAGCTCAGAGCTCTGTTCAGGGGTCTGGAATGAACAGAACCTGAACCAGATGCAGAAAACTTTTCTTTCTGGCCTGGGGGCAGGGACGTTCTTGTCAGATTCCTGAGGTTTTGCCATTCACTGTTTGTTTTTTCTGGCTGTACAAACCTTGCTATTGAGACCCTACCTGGCATCCAATTCACTTCACATCTTTAAGGTGACTGACTGGGCTGCCATCTTTAATCAGATGAAAGGCGTCACTTTTCTGTGTCAAAAGGGGGAGCTGGGTGGACACAGAGGAAACACCTCACCAGTTACCAAGACATATACTTGAGCCAATGTCTTGCATGCTCTTGAAGATATTTTGATCATCCATTGGAAATAAACACTGATCTAAAAAAAATAATTGTGCATTGTCGGCATTAATTATGACATTTTGTTTTGCTAGTTAAGAAGAAGCCTACGTGGTGAGGAAGTAGCTAGCTGGGGGGGGAGGGGGGTGTAAGTAGCAGACACCAAAGGGGCTGGATTTCAGTGAGATCCCTGCTCGTGCTGTTCAGTTCCACTCAGATTAATTCTTTTGACATTTGGGGGCCTGGACCTCGACTCTAGACAAGATGTGCTCAGAGCATGTGAAATCAGACCCTGTTTTGCTTCTGATTTTGCAAGGATTGTAGTGCTTTGTGCTCGGTGATGGTAGATGACTCAAACCCCTCCTTTGGACGAAAACCTCATTTTACTGTGGCACTAAATCTAGTTACACATCATGTGCCATCGTGCATAATCAGAGGGACTCAGAGACATCTGTTGGAGTGACTTCACTTAACCCTTTGTAATGCAGCTGGTGATGCTGTGCTGTGGGAAGCTTGCGTTTGAAAAGTGACACCAAGCCCATTTTCTCACCGTTCTGAGGTGATTAGCTTGTGCTTCATTTCTGTGGAAGGTATGAAGGGAACCGAGTTCAAATGCAGCAACTTAAAAGGGAAACCCAATGTGGGAAGGGTTCAGGGAAGCTCTTGCAAAGCAGGAAGTAAGAACTGGTGTATTCGCAGTGGATTGGACCCCTATGTTATGGTTTCGCAGTGGATTGGACCCCTGTGTTATGGGTTGGCCATTTCTGAGTTGTGATTTTTGCCATACTGCCACAGAATTGTCCAAAGGAGCAGCAGGGAAAACTAAAGCTGAATCAAAGCAAACCAGAGCCCATTCTTACTGCTAATGTCCAAGGATCTCCTGTCTGAGAGAGAGACATCAAGGATGGCAAGAAGTGAGTTATTTATTGTGTTAAATGGGAATGTAAATTCAGACTGAAATGAATGAAAATAACTAACAATAGACCAACAAACTTCATTCTACCAGATGCCAGTGTTAAAAGCCTGGGCTACATGGCAGGTAATAGTCAGTGTAATAGCCAATTCCTGGCCCACCCAACACAAATGGCAGCCTCTGTGGGGGAAGCCAGGATGAGAGTGCTTTGACATACATTCATACCCAGTTCTCCAGCCTGGATGCCAGCATACAACCAGCATACTCGGCTGTTGAGTTTTGCAAAGGGTAGCAATGGGCTAGTGAAGGTGACAAAGAGAATAAAGAAGAGCTGGTTCACGGTAACACCCACAATGAGGATGGATGGTCTTGTGGTCAAGGTACTGAACTGGCTGAGGCTTGGGAGATCTGGGTTCAGTTCACTGCCCTGCCACAGACTCCCTGTGGGACCTTGGGGATTAGCCTTCCTTTCTCCCACACTTGGTCTGATCTCTTTAGGGACAGGGACTGTTCTTCACTAAGTGTCTGTACAGCACCTACCATGGTGGGGCCTCTTGGTTGGGGTCAGTAGGCACTGCTGTGATAAAAGTATTCTATTATGAGGGTACAGAAATCAGTTGGTTTTCTTAGTGCTTTTTTGTGTCTACTCTGCATTCTGCTAACATCTGGTTTGAAGCCACTGGACAGTCGTTTCTGCACCTTAGAACTGTGCATTTTCCTGATTCCCATGTCCTGGCCTGGGGAAGGGGAACCATCCACTGGGGAAAAATCCACTCTTTCATTTTATTAGCTAAATGTCCCCGATGGTAGTGGTGTCTGATTTTGGAAATTTACTGCGACGCTCTGTGTCCTTTCTGCTGCGGAAATGCACGTGCCCTGGTACATCAGGTTCTATCGTTGTATTCCCTGCAGGATACTGGCATTGGAATGACCCAGGAGGAGCTTGTTTCTAATCTTGGCACCATTGCTCGATCTGGCTCGAAGGTAAGAGAGATGCCTCCTTCATGTTGTGTCCTCGTGGCATTTTCATTCCCCTAAGGCTCCTCGAGCCTGCATCTCCTTAGGCCCTATCGTGAAGGGAACCCCTGTTGGGAGTGAAACCAGCCCAAGGCTCCATTGTCATTCCTGACCCATGAAATGTGTGGTCATTGGTACTAGGACAACACTAAAGAACCATTTTCCTCTCATTGGGGAAGCAGGGTCCCATTAGCTGGGGGATCCCTTATGTGTCCTCTGTTCTGTAGATCCAGGCTCTTTATATAGACATGGTGCACTTGGCTGTGCCGCTTTGTAAAAGCAAACTTCTTTCCCCCAAGGCATCGTGATCCAGATCGACAAGCTCTCTACCTTCATGTTCTCTAAGTGCTGTCTGGCCTGCAAGTTGCAACACAGTTACTGGTGGGCCGGGGTGGACACAGCTGTTTGCTGGGGCATATATTTGCTGGGTTTTTGCATCTTTGAAATCTCTCTTCACTTCCTGCAACTGAGCAATCACACCCCATTCTCTTTCCTCTCTCCCACCCGTTGCAGCGGGTACTGCCCTAGGCAACGCTTTCCTGTTCCAAAGCTGCAGTCTCTGCTCCCCCCTTACTATGTTGCTCTGTAGGAGCAAGTCACTGGAGCTCCTTCTACTTGTGCTGTCCTCAGGAGGGTGAGCTCAGCCCCCCAGAGCACTGACTGCTGCAAAGCAGTTGAAGGGGAGGGGTCCCCTTGGAAAGTGGGTGCCAGGCTCACACTCAGCAAACAGCAACAGGCTGAGTCAGGGAGTGTGGGGAGAGCAGCTGTGGGGGAGGAGTCTGCAGCCTCCCAGCTGTAGCCAAGGGTCAGTGGACCTGCAGTCCAGTATACCTGCTACTCTTTGTCCCAACAGGCATTTCTGGATGCGCTGCAGAACCAGGCGGAGGCCAGTAGTAAGATCATTGGCCAGTTTGGAGTGGGATTCTACTCTGCCTTCATGGTGGCTAATAAAGTGGAGGTGTACTCACAATCTGCAGAGTCCGGGAGCCCTGGCTACCACTGGTCTTCAGATGGGTAAGAGTCTGCAAAACTGGAATTATTGGAGGCCAGTGTATTAGAGAGAACGAGCGAGTGTTGTGACATTGTCTGTAGCTCCACCTGCATGGGGATTGGAAGCTGTGCAGGAGGCGCAAGGTGAGGCAGGGCACTGGTCTTTTGCAGCTAGACACCTCGGTTAAAATCCTACTTAGGTTACAAGTGAAAGTCTTCATTACAAAACCACTCCCCCATGTAACTCAGCAGCCTGGCTGTGCTGGGACAGAGCTTGGGTTTGAATAGCCAAGGCTGCTATAAGGCAAGAGAATGGTGCATTAGGAGAGCTGTATGGTGCCCTTCACCGCAGCCGAAGCTGTCAGCTCCTTGCTGCTACGGGCTTGTTAAACAAGAAAACCACACGTGAATTCAGTCCTGCTAAGTGTGCCAGATTGACAGCCTTAGAGACTGACTGCAGTCTGCCCACATGGCACAGACAGTACAAGCTTTCCCCTCTCCACCCCACCAGTGGGCCTCAGTCCTGCCTTGAGGGGATACTGCAGGGATGAGAAGGAAATCCAATCTGTCTGGGCTAGTCATTTTGCTGAGAATGCCAACAAGGAGACCTGTTGTGGTATGGGTTATAATATGGGCAAATGTCTTCTGTGAGCTAGACTTCCATATAGATCACCCACTCATTTAACACAGGCCACAGAATGTCCATCAGATGGCAGAAGCTTTGAGTTACTGCAGACTTGGACTAGAGCCCTAGATGTGAAAAGCTCCACCTCCTATTAAAAGCCCGTGGGAAGAAAGAATTTGCCAAGTTTATAAATCCCTGAAAACAGTTTTACAATTGAAACTTCGGATCCTGTTGTGTTCCAGAAAATAATCCGCTTTATTGTGCTAAATGTTACAGTCCTCCTGCTTGTAGCCTGTCAGGATCACTGAAGGATCACCTGCCATTCCTGCACCTTTCACAAAGTGTGTTTTCTACCCTTGAATTGGTGCTGCTCCCTGGAGCATTTGACCCTCAGACAGATGGAGCAGTCACTCGGAACTAGAAAGAATGGAGATGACCATTGGTAGGAAAGGGGACCCTGTAACTCAGTGCAGAAGCCCTTCATTAGAGGGTGTCGCTGCAGGCTAGTGGAAATAATCATAGACTGGGGCACACTTGCTGGACCAACAAAGAGCCATGCAGTCTGCTTGTCTGGAGCCTGGAGGGCTGCAAGTATCTGTATAAAATGGAGAAGATTTCAGTTGCTTCCATGGAGGTTTAGCCCAGGCTGATGACATCACCCAGTGTGCAATGCTATTGTCAGTAAAGGCTGCTGATATTATGAAGCATTGTCTGCTGGGACCTGTAGTCTCCGCAGGCTACATCACCATATTATATATCTGTGTGACAACATGTAAAACTCCACAGTGCCTGACTTCCACAGTGCCTGACTTCCATTGACTTCAATGGCAGCTGGGTGCTGTAGTGTCATTTGTGCTTTGAAAATCATCCCCTTGGTTAATGAAATGTTCCCTTTTCATTTTCCCTTGTTAATAAACATCCCCCAAGGAAAAGGTTTCTATGTGATGCTGTGTTTCTAATCCTAGCTCGGGAATGTTTGAGATCGCCGAAGCCTCTGGCGTCAGACCTGGGACCAAAATAATTATCCATCTCAAAGAGGAGTGCAAAGAGTTTGCGAATGAGGACCGCGTCAAAGGTGAGCAGGGAGTGGAAATGAAATGGTATTCTTTGGACTCCTATAGCCCCTTCCCCCTGAGGATTGCTGTCCCCATCTCACAGAGGCCTGGAGAGGTGGTGACGTGGTGGCAGAGCTTAGATTAGACCCCAGTGTCCTGACTCCTAGTCTTCTGCACTGCACTCCAGCCTTTGATGCTTACACTTGTAAGTTGCCTGTTGGTTGATGCTGTCCCCCCCCCGAGGGTCAACATTTCATTGCCAGAGCTCCGTGGCTCTTCCCACTTTACACTCCTGCCCTTGTGGGGCTCCATATCAATGCTGTTGCTCTTGTGAAGATCGACTGGGCTTCTGGAGCCCTGTGGATGGGTGTAAGGGTTGCAGTGATGGGGGTGAGGCACTGTGGGCTTGTCCCCTCTGTAGCTCTTCTACCACTATGCTTTCTCTTCCTTTGAGCAGTCCCAGGCAAACCCTAATCCTCTCAGGTTATCCTGGAGCTGTGGAAAGCTCCATGACTGGTATTAGAAACTCGGAAGTTATCTCTTACTTGGGTGTTGTTACTATGGGGTGGTTAATGTTTGTAAAGTGCTCTGAGATCCTCTGCTGAAGGGGCCTGGGAAGGGCAGAGGATGATGAGATTCTAAGGGTGATCTTGGGCAGATGGAATGTGTGCAGAGAATATCTGTCCTTTGCTCACCACAGGTGCTGCTCACCAAAGTAGAATATGGCTCCTATTTATATAATCCAGGAGCAGCTTGCCAGCCCCAAAGGCCATTACTCCATCTCCTTCTGCCTCTGTTCTAATCCAGGAATATACAGGGTGCTGCCAGTTTAACTCATTGACTTCTCCCAAAGAAATGGGAAAATCTGATTGAATTGTCATGCCTGCTTTTTCTATAGACATGTCTGGGAGTTTAGACCCCCTAGTCTTTTAACCCTGGCTTAATCCCTTATATTTCACAGGGTAAGGGAAAAACTGTTAAAAGAAACATTGAGATTTCAAAATGTAGTTAGCAAATGAGAAGGTTATGGCAGGCTGCTAACCTTAACTTTTCCCACTTCTGCATAGGCATTGCAATGCAGTGTCTAATTACATGATCCGCTGCTATTTCCACAGACACCTGTCTGTTTTGTGTGCACAGTGGATGGTGTATTGTTTAAAATGTTTTACCACAGATGCACATGTGTGAATTTCATTTTAAAATGGTTCTAACATGGCCAAATGTAAACCAGTTTTTCCTGGGATCCTGAAAGTCACCTTTCCTCCCTAGGAACCATATTCCTGCCAGTTTCCAGCTCTCTACTTCACACTGCATAGGTGTTAGAGCTTGGGGAAGGGTGAGGGTTAAAGCAAGGATACCATATCTAATGGGAAAGTGTCCCTCTCTGGATCTCAAATAGCTGAATAATTTTTGCTCAAACTTTTCAAAGAAACTCATTTACCTCTGGGCAGAAACCAAGCCTCTTAAATTCCATCCTGACAAGGGAAAGATTCAGGAGGTTGTGAGCCACCGTAAAAGCTGGGTAACCATGGAGACACTTGAACCCCCACCCTTTAACTGTAGTGTCCCTATGTTCGCCTCGCCCCATAATGTTTTGAGATCCTATGCTGAGAAGTGCTGGTCACTACAGAATCGGCTGTGCCATACCAAAGTTGTAACTGTGGAAGCAAGAGAGAGAAAAGTCCTTTAACGTCATCCTCTCCTCTCCCTGGGGCCAGTGCAGGATTATTTGCTAGAGGTTTTTTCTGAGTCTAGTTTTATATGCCTTAACCAATCCATCCCTTCCCTCGGGAGAGGGTTCTACAGCTTGATGGCTCTCACTGATATTCAGCCAAAATGTTCCCTTCCCTTTGTCCCATTACTCCTACTTGTACTTCAGACTGCTACATTAAATACTCCTCTCCCACTTTGGTATTCACACAGTTCAGATGTTTGTAAACTGTTCTCACCACCACTACCTCCAGTCACCATCCCTTTGCTAAGCTAAACATTCAATCTCTCCAGGCCACTAACGTTCTTTGTTGCTCTTTTCTGAGCTCCTTCAGTCCATGAATTTTTTCTGATTACCTGATGGGCTGTGGGAAAACACGGTGGGAGGTAGGAGCAGGCTGCAGTGGAGAGCAGGGACACTTCAAAGTGGCTAACCTGTGCTGATATGACAGGTTCCCATAGCTTGTCTCAGTCACAATGATATGGTGGTTGAAAATGATAAGACCTGTGTTCTCTTTTTTTTGTTGAAAATGTTTCTCTCTGTTCCAGGGGTGGTGACAAAATACAGCAACTTCATCGGCTTTCCCCTCTTCCTCAATGGGAGACGCCTCAACACGTTACAGGTTAGATTGAGAGCCATGGACAGGGCAGTGACTGGGGAGGGAAACTTGTAACCCTGCAGTGGGCTCAGGAAATGAATGAATGGGTCCAAAAAGGACAAAGGACTGTGAATGGGTGGGGTGGTGGCGGTTGTCCAGTGCAGGGGATCACAGAGCCTTTCTGAGATGAGGAGTTGTTATTCAAGATGAACATTCTCTCCGAAACAATTGACCTAGCTAGTTGAAATGTCTGGTTGCGGTGAAGCTGGTTGGATAGCTTCAGCCATAGGCCCTTGTGCCTGACAGGGTCATAGGCTGATGACAAGTCGATAAAAGCTGCAGCTGTTTTAAGCTTCTGCTGGAAGCTGGCTTGAGTATGTGGAGACAGTGCAAGCACTTGGTCACAGCAGCTTTTCCCTGTGCTGAAAAATGCCTGTTCTGGGGGATTGTGGTCTCCAGGATGGGGGGTCAGCCTCGCCAGGATCGCCCACTCCAGTAATTTGTATCTTGTACAGAGGAGAGATAGGGCAGTAGCTGTAGAGGCTGTAGGGCAGCTTTCCAGGTTATAAAATGGCAATGACTTCTGATGGACTCCAAGTTGTTGGGAGTTTGCTGGTGGTGATGACTTCCATTAATAGTGCTGCCATTCAATCGCGCCCTCTTGGCCCAAGATAGTTAAAGAAATCTGGAAGGATGCTGCCAATGCCAGCTGCTTTTCTTGCTTTGGTAGCAGAGAGGAGAGCTTTGATCTTGGTTCTTGTGAAGGTTTGACAGAGACTTGATGGAGGGGCACTTAGTGCACAGGATTAGTTAAGAACTCTTTTCACCTCTCTCTTCGTTTGTCCTCTGACAGTTGTCTGGATTTCTTAACAGGAGCCTGATGATGCTGTTAGCAATGACTTGCAGTGTTTGTGTGTGATGGCATCACATCATCGAGGGGCTGGAGAAGGGCCCATGCTTTATGGCTTGAATGCATGAAATCTGTGGCCTCCCCTGTATCTATCCATTGTTGTAATCTTGTACAGTCAAATGATTGCAGGAGAGCAGTGGCTAAGTCTGGGTCGTCAGTAGCTTTATACGCCCTTAGGAGTGTTTTGCTCTCTGGGCTCCAGCATGACATAAAAATGCTCCTATAACCAAATGGGATATTCTTTTGTGTGGCTTTAATAATAAGCTTCATGAAGTAGTCAAAGTTTTCGGGCATTGGTGGTATGCTACTGATGGTTTTTTTGACAGCAGTGGAGAAACCCAGCCAGTCTGCCCATCTCTAGTTCCAGCATGGAACTGGTACACTTGTAATGACAGGTTGTTCGAGACTGATGTGTTCCACCAATGTATGTGGAGGGTCCCGGGAGGGGAGCAACTGCAGGACGGAGCAATGTGAGGGGAGGGGCATCTGAACACATGCTGCCAGCTGTGCACGCTCTGCTAATTAACTGGGCAGCATTTGAATCTCTCCTGGGCTGCTGCCCAAGTGCGCATCTTGGGAACACATGCACATCCCTTTTTAACTTATACATAAGTGATGTGCCCCAAATGATATGCTGCAAGTTCATTTAAGCTGACGATCTGGCACTAATGACACAGGCTGCAACTCCCAAGGAAGCAGAATACATCCGTAATGCCACTCTAAAGTGGATGGAAAACTACCGTACTTTCGATAATGGTGGTTCAAACCCAATCTATCAAAGAGAGTGTCATCAGCTTTCCTTCTCAGCGATTCTGAAGCTGAGAGGATGCTGAACGTAAACCTCTGTGGCAAGGAACTTGCCCACGATCCTAACCTCCGTGACCTGAGAATTACTCTTGATTGTAGCCTTACCTGTCAACAACATCTGAAGAAGGTGAGCCATAAAACAAAGAATCACATCAATATCATCCAAAAGATAGCAGATTCTAGCTGGGATTGTCATTGCTCCAATGCTACAAATGGCAATCTTGGATGTAGATTATTTCATGGCTGAGTACCGTGTACTTGTTTTAGGAAGAAGTTCGCACATGGACCTCATCGATATGCAGCTACATGCTCCGCAGCCTTGGCTTCCAGTCCTATCAAGCATCCTTCCTCCAGCGATCCAGAGAGAGATGGCTACATTGCACGAATACAAGAAGACCCTCGCTAACCTGAGCTCCTGCTCCATGACAACTATGTTAATCAGCCTCATGCCTGCCTTAAGTCCCACCGGGTGTTCTGGGCATTTGAAAAGCTCTTCTGTCATCCAGCTTCAACCCAGAAGACATCCGGCGGATGCAGTGGGGAAGCTCTGATGTAAACAGCAAGCACTCAAGATGATCCCACTGTCGAACTGCCTGGTTTCTTGCTCCATCAAAGACAATGGATGACCATCAACCATATTAGGGCATCGTATGGAAGATATGAGCACCTGATGGACAAATGGAGAATCAAGAATTTGCCCCAGTGCAAATGTGGAGACTTCCAAACTATTAAAAACATTATGAACAAGTACCCCATCTTTTCATTTCCAGGAGGTATAGCAAAGGTGCACTCTCCATCTCTTGAGGCCCTGGAATGGATTTCAAACATTTTCTGTTAACTTGGAAATGTTGCTGTTTCCATATGAAAGAAGACTCAAAAAGAAAGGAGATAAATCAGGGCTTGTCTTTACAAACATCAAGTCTGCCTTCTGTTCTGATGCTCCATGTCTGTACCCTTTGACTTTTCCTCCTTTATGCACTATTTTGTTGACATGCTCAAAGAATTTTAGTAGATTAGCAAAGTAAAATTTTCATTTTCAGAAGCCATGCCTATTTTCCCAGATCATACCCTGATTACTTAGGAGTTTAATAATTCTGTTTTTAATTATTGTTTCAGCCAGATTATCTGTAACAGGAGGATCACACTCTTTAATTGCCCAACTCACCCCAGTACTGTTTACTACGACACTTGCTATCCTCTTGTCCTTTTACATAGTAACTGATTTTAATGAGAGGATATTTTTGTTAGCTACTCAGCCACTTCCTTAAGCTCCTTCAGAACTCTTGGATTAATGTCTTCTGGTCTTAGTGATTGGTTGACATATAATTTTATCAGTTATCAAAAGATAAACTCCCAGTTCAATCACAAATTGTTCAGTTGGATGCAGGAATCTCTGGATGACATTCGCTAACCTGGGTTACACATGAGATACACATAGATGCCATTATCATAATGTTCCCTTCTGCCTTTAAAATAAAGTCTATGAATAAATTATTCCAGCATTTCATCCACTGATGCCTTAAGATCTGACTCTGCCTCATCTTTATTATCTGACAAGAGCAGGTCTAGGGCAGGGATCTCTTCCTAGAATGTGGGTGTGGAAATAAAAGTAATTCCAGATTGTACGTAGATGTTTTAACGTGAATTTTTAAAGACTAATAAAGCCTATCCCTATTACATATTTAGATTCCTACAATAATAAAAAAAAGGCTCTTGTCCACGACCTGTGCCATAAACCACAAAACCAAAAATAACTCTAAACCACTGCTTACCCCGACAGCTATCAGACCTAAGTCATTGGGGAAGAGTAGTAGTAAGGTGGGAGACAGAGATATTTTATATAGACTTAGTATTACTTTCTCTTTCTCACCAGTTAGAAAGTCTGTTCTCTTGAGGGGAATGGCAGCAGCTGTCTTCTTAATAAGCAGGTGGCCTCCTCCTGCACAAGGTCCTGATCCTGGATTTCATTTTTCCATTTCTACACACAAGACTGATTCCCTGTAAACAGAAACCTGGAGATGGGACCCATATTGCACAAACTGATTTCCCGCTAGAAATTATTGCCATTTAGCCAACACTACATTGGAGCCTCTTCCCATTTAAATATGATTAGGGCTATGATTTGGTCATGGAGGTCACAGAAGTCATGGATTCCATGACTTTTCCGGACCTCCGTGACTTCTAGGGCTTCAGGAGGAGGAGGTGAGACTGTGCGCCCCTGCCCTGCAACTGGGGCTGGCTGGAATCATGACCTTTTCTCTGGGCTGCAGCTGGGCTGGAGGCTGCAGCCGGGGCCATGTGCCCCAGCCCTGTAGCGTCCTGGACTTGGCGGGGCTACAGCCAGGGCCGTGCACCCCAGTCCTGCAGCTCTCACTGCAGGCTGCAGCTTGGGACATGCGCCCCCTTGTGGCTTCCCAGGGTCGTATGCCCCGCCCCCCACTGTGGCCAGGGGTTGGTGGGGGCTGCAGTCGGCCACGTGCTCCTCTCCTGCAGCTGGGCCAGCACTGGAGCAAGGGCTGTGTGTCGGCCTGTTCTCCCCCCTCCCCCCCGGTTGTGACCCCCCCCCCCCCCCGCTGTGGCCACTAGAGACAGGGGGCATGGCCTGTCAGTCTCTCTCTTCTCTCCCCCTCCCACTTCCCCAGGGATTCCATTCTTCCCCCCTACCAAGCCCTGCCTCTCGTTATTTTTATTAAAGTCATGGACAAGTCATGGGCTCTGTACATTTTTGTTTATAGCCCATGACCTGTTTGTGACTTTTACTAAAAATAACCATGAAAAAAATCATAGCCTTAAGTATGATATGCTGTTTGGGCACAAGTGAAGGACATGCTGGCTCTTTAATGGACAGTGGTCTGAACTCTGGGGAGCAGCATAGAACTCTGGTCCTAGCAACAGGTGTTGTAAAGCATCTGAACTCCCCAGTGAATCCCAGTTACACCTTGGATCCTGGAAACCCTACGACACCGTTGTAACTTCTGGTCAAATCAAGGGGCTGCTTGGGAATGACTGTTTTAAAAAAGGAAGCTTACTCAGCATATTGCCTGAGCTGCAAGAGTAGTGGCACTATTGGGCTTGCTATTAAAAGACAGGGGGTATGACTTGGGGACCTGTGCCTCTGCTACTGATCAGCACTTGGAGATGACACCAAGGGCAACAAATCTATGTAAGAAAGTAAACCTAGCTCAACAGCAAACCTGAGACCTCTACATTTGTTCCAAACACAAATTATATGGGCAGGATCCCTCACATCTTTACTGATTACAAGCACGGTGCTATAATAAGAATCATAAAAAGAAAAGGAGGACTTGTGGCACCTTAGAGACTAACAAATTTATTTGAGCATAAGCTTTCGTGAGCTACAGCTCACTTCATCGGATGCATCTAAGGTGCCACAAGTACTCCTTTTCTTTTTGTGAATACAGACTAACACGGCTGCTACTCTGAAACCTGTCACTAAGAATCATGATGTTTGTAAAGCTCTTTGAGGAGGTAAGGTGCTGTGTCAACACAGTGATTCTTCTGAGAGGGAGATGACATCAGAACTTCAGGAATAAAACCAGCCCAACGTACTTTGTCAAGACACTTTCTGGATACAGGCCTCCCTGTGCAATCACTGGGGAATCCTTGGGAGGAGAGGGGGTAGGGGTCTGGCTGCAGGGAGAGAGCCAGTCTTTGTAAAGAGGGAATCCCTAGGCTTTCCCTGGGCTAAGCAGGGTTTGTCGGCTTGTTATACAGATAAAACTGCACAGTATCGTTTCAGGGGACAAGACAAGATGTCACGTTTATGATAATAACACAATTTGATTTAAGACCAATAACTAATATCTAATACCTATGTACGCGTGCGCATGCACGCGCACACACACCCCAAATGTTCTGCAGCTGCTAGATAGTTGCCAGTCCTGAATGTAGCTTGAGTTCGTGGCTTGGGGCGGCTAACTGGCCAGGAAAGCCAGTCACAAGGAAGAACTGGGTCTCTGTTGGGCATGCACTAATGCCCTTCTATGTTGGCAGCAGATTGTTACCTTCAAAGTCTTCCATCTCACCCATTCTTTTTGTAGGCTTTAGTTTGAATCCAGAGTCTATAGGTCTTGCTGTGTCACGCTGCCTCTGAGTTCGGTGTGACTGATCACCCGTCAATTGCAGACATGACTTTCAGCCTAGGACCTGGCTTTGATGTTTCTTCATTGTACTTTTGTTCTTTTCTTTTGAGGGTGGACTCTTCTTGCTTTGTCAGGGCTGTTGTCTCCATCTTCAGCCGTTGGTGTTTACACTTTATTTCATAAGGAGAGGCTGGGGCTGGAGGTTGATTCCATCATCCATACATACCTCATTCACACATCTAAACTACACTAATCAGATTACAGCAGGGTTTTACAAAAATGAAGTGAGCATTTTAAAATGGCGTTGAGACAAGTTAAAATGGAGTTTGGGTTACAACATGGACAAGCGTAAGGAATGGCAAACAGCGAACAGAAGTTACAATGTTGAAGCAGTGCAAGTTTCAGTGATTTAAGCAGCAAGTGGATTGAAAGTGAGATTGAAATTAGCCAGTTATTGGGGTTACCTGGTTTTATGAATGAATGTAGTTTCATTCATAATACTTTACTTATGAAGTTGTATTAATAAAGTGAGCAATTAAAAAAAAATTTCATTGATCAGTTCTACAAGCTTTGAAAGACCAGACCAGAATTAGTAATAGTGATGCCTAGCTCTGGGCCCTGTCCAGCACAAAGGAAGCTGTTGACAATGGGATGTGCTAGGGAGGGCAGAATTAAAAGCAAATGAGTCTTAGCGTGTAGCTGTGGGGTGGGGGTGTGTGTGAGTGTTACCAGACGGGTGGGGATTTTAAGCCTCCCTCCTTCCCCACAGGCGCTCTGGATGATGGACTCCAAGGAGCTTGGTGAATGGCAGCATGAGGAATTCTACCGTTTCATAGCCCAGGCTTATGACAAGCCTCGCTACACCCTGCACTACAAGACAGACGCCCCCCTCAATATCCGCAGTATCTTTTATGTGCCTGAGATGGTGAGACTCTGGCATTCTCTTGGAGGTGTGGGAAATCCTCAGTGAAGGGAAGGATCAGATGGGTGAGATCATCACAGAATAGACGTCCTTTCCAACTTGAACAGCTTCAGCCTTGTGTGCCCAGCACTGCAGAATTCTTTTGGAGTAGCCAAAAGGGAATGCCTAGTACATAAAAGAGATGGAAGTATCTCTCCAATGGGAGTAGTGTGCCACAGGATAATTGGGGTGCATTGGACTGTGTCTATTTGTCAGGAGCAGAATCTGGTTCAGGTGGGAGAAACCTCACAGAGCAAGATTCACACGCTCCTGTAGTTCCGTTCTGGTGGGGAGGATAAAAATGTGATTTGCTCTGATCATCTCAGATCTGTGAAACCCATAGTGAACATCTGCAGAGTGTGGGGCTTTCGTATGAGCCCCACTTGGGCCCCGAGCAATGCCCCACGGGTTTGGATGGTGTAACCTCTTCCCCTCTTGCTTCCACAGAAACCATCCATGTTTGACGTCAGCAGGGAGCTGGGCTCCAGTGTTGCCCTATACAGCCGCAAAATCCTCATCCAAACCAAAGCTGCTGACATCCTGCCAAAATGGCTGCGTTTCCTCAGAGGTAGGCTGGTCAGGGAGCAAGCAGGGAGAGTGCAACAGGCTACAGCAGCACCTTCCTTGAGTGTGACTTAGGGCAGTGGAGGCAGATTTCTGAAGGCAGCCAGGATGGTGACATGAGACATCTGCTGGAGATTTGTGGGGAGGGAGGAGTTAGCAAAGGGCTGAGTCCTCTGAGTCCAGTTATATCTTAGTCTTGAGTCACTTCATTGCCACTGTTTGTTCTAGGTGTTGTCGATAGTGAGGACATTCCCCTGAACCTTAGCAGGGAGCTGCTGCAGGAGAGCACCCTCATCAGGTGAGCAGACAGAGGGGCTGGTTCCCCGGGGATTTTGGTGAGTGCATGAGTGCTAACCTGTCTCTGGGTGGGTGGTGATAAGCTCTAGGATGTCAATTGAGATCAAGACCTGGCAGGTGAGCTGTGCAGTTCCCATTAACAAGAGTTTCTGTGTATAATCTGATACTGTGTAGCCTGAGAAGTTCCAAACTCTCTCATCCATGAGGTGTTTCTCAACCAGACATGGTAGACAGAATGTTAACTTGCTGTGCACCATTCAGCTTCTTCTTTGAGTTGTGTCCCTGTGAGCGCTCCGCTTCTGGTGCACCTGTGCCTTTGAGCCAACATTTTTGGTAGCAGTGCCTGTTCAGCCCATGCATGCACCCTGCTCATCCTCATGCCCTGCACCGAGGACATATAGGGCTGTGCACACAAACCACCCTCAGTTCCTTCTCTACCACAAAGTTCCACAAGGGAAAACTGAGGCAGAGTGGAAGGAAGGCAGATAATGGAGCACCCACAGGGACATAGATCGTGAAGAGCTCCAGTTTTTCGAGTGGTCCCCATGTGTATTCCACTATGGGGTATGCATGTGCCCAGAGATGAGGAATTTTGCAAGCAGTGTCTGTGGGTCCACCCATGCACCCTGGCTCACCTCATGCCCCTGACAGAGCAGTTAAAGGACAGTGCAAACTGACCACCTCTTCAGTTCCTTCTCACTGCCTCATTGTCTGTGTCAGAACCTCCAGTGTCCATAGCTTTGGCTATCTGTAAATAGTTTTTATCATTCTAGTGTTTTCAGGTTTTTATCTGATATAGTGTTTTGTAGTTAGTCTTCCTAGCCTGGAGAGCCACTCCTCTTTCACCCCTTGTTCTGTACCCTGATTCGGTACTGGACTATGCCCAGTACTCCATGCTTCAAAATTTGTGCTTTCTTCCCACAATCCCTCTTGGTCAGCGATGAGCACCAGTGCTGCTTGCAGTCTCTCAAGGAAGCCCACATTGCAGCAAGTTGTAGTATCTGCTTCTCGTTCTCCAGCCATACTCAGGAAGGGTGGGAACTTCGCCTTTGGATGCACCTAATGGAAAAGGGCATGATGCCACAATCGGACCCTGGCCAGAGGACATCCCTCCCTCCATTGTACAGTGGCCTGATTCAATAAGGAGTGCATCTCCTGCCATGAGGTCGAACTTGGGAGTGAGGGAGTCAACACCCACGGATCCCTCGGCGGAATCTTGTTAGGAGAGCAGAGAGCATTCTCATAAGTATGAGGCTAAGACTTCCTTCATATCCGTTTTGAAGAAGTTGGATTCAGCCCTGTCTAAACCAAACAAGTCTATAAGCTTAGCTGAAGAGAACCTAGGATGTCCCACGTCTCAGAAGCATGAGAAGAAAGCCCACACAAGTCTGGTGGCACTAGTGGCTCTGGTACCTCCAAACAGAAACCCCAGGATCCACCAGCACTCACGAAGACCGATCATCGAGAGCATCAGTTACCCATGTGCAGTCTTTGTTCTCAGTAGCTGTGACACTGACTGTCTCTGCTGCAGCTCTGGTGGACTGGATCCCTCTAGTTCTGGGAAAAGCCAAGACCTAGGCGTCTCTTGCGGATATCTTCGCTGCCCCATACCCAGAGTCTCCCTTTTCAGAAGGGTTATAACTCCACGAGAGGAGCCAGTCTTCAGGAGGAGTCTGTCTCTCATTCCATCTTCAGGCTATGACTTCCCTCCAGCAGTCTCATTGGTACTGCCGTTGGAACTGGAATTCTCTTTCTCTCCATCAGGAGATTCTAAACCATCTGATGAATCATTATTCCCTCCTCCAAGACCCACCTTCCTGGTCAGAAGACTTGGACAAAATTGGGACCAACCTCCACCTCATCACCCATCTCAGAGCCGATGCTATCCCATGCCATGGAGACTTCTGCAATCTCCATTCTACCCATCCTGTTGTCCATATAGGGGCTGTGGGACCAGCACCACCCCGTAGAGTTGATCCAACCTCCTAGGGGGTTGCCGTCTCCCTCCCCTGTGAGAGGACAACTGGAGCTGTAGAGGAGACCTTTGAAGAACAGGAGGCAAGGCTGAGGAAGGTGACACCTCACACAGATATGTCCTCATCATTGCTGGATGAGGCTGTAATGCCTCTACCGCCTTCCAGTGTGGATGACTTTCGACAGTTCCAGAAGCTGATGAAGCATGTCACAGATATACTTCAAATTCGTCTTATGGTAGTCCAGGACTCCTATAATAAACTCTTGGACCTTTTACATACCTCAGCTGATACAAGAGACCTTCGAAGCTCTGTGCAGAAGTCCCATTTAGTCAAGATCCTCCTACCAACGTCATATCATGAGAGACATCCCTCTTGGGATGGGGGATGCACATCTGGCGTCACACACAATCCAAGGCAAATGGTTGTCCCAAAAGTAGCTTCTCCACATCAACCACCTACAGTTGAAGGCAGTCAGACATTCTTGCATTCATTTCCTTCCTCTGGTCAAGGCCCAGTCCATCAAGATCATGACAGACGACATGGCCTGCATGATCTACATCAATCTCGGGATAGGATGCATTCTTTCTCACTTTGTGCTGAAGCACTAAAACTCTGGAATTGTTGCATAGTCAACCAGATAATCATCTCAGCTTCTTACCTTCCGAGGATGCAGAACATTATGGCAGATCACCTCAGCAGGCATTTTTCTCGGAATTACTAATGGGAGTTGGACATGCAAGTCTTCAACAGCATATTTCTAACCTGGGGGTTCACACAAGTGGGCCTCTTTGCAACCGCCACCAACACAAGAAATTTTGCTCAAGTGGGACTAGACCCTTAATCATTGGGGATGTCTTCCTCATCTCATGGACAAGAGGTCTTCTTCATGCGTGTCCACCACCACCGTTACTTTTGAAAGTACTGAACAAGATCAAGCAAGACAAGGCTAGATTCATTGTAATTGCACTGATCTGGCTGAGACAAGTCTGGTATCCTTACCTCATTCAATTTGCAAGTTCTGCAACTTCAGGCATGGCTCCTAGATGACTTTTGGGGATAGAAACCCCCTGTTCGACAGAAGTACAACGGATATTATTAAACAGCAAAAGGACATTTACCTTCAGAAACAGAAGAGATTTCATCACTGGTGTATCCTTCAACAAGTTTCTCCAGATCACTCTTCTCTATCCTCTGTCCTGAACTACTTGTTTGAGTTCAGAAGATCTCATCTTGTTATGAGCTTGGTCAAGGTTTACTTGCAGCTGTTACAGCCTTTCACTCCTTGATAAAAGGTTTTTTCTTTGATTGATTGATTGTTTTTCTCATCCCACGATCTCAAGGTTTCTCAGAGGCTTAATGAACCTATTTCCACAGATTAGAGAACCTGCTCCTGTATGGAACTTGATCTTTGTTCTTACGAAGGACCACTTTGAGTCACTAGCTACATGTTCATTCACTAGCTACATGTTCATTTCACCTATCAATGAAAACAGCTTTCTTGGTAGCCATCGCTTTTGCCTAGAGAGTCGGAGAATTGGGGGCTTTAATGGCAGATCCTTCTTTCACAGTGTTTTTAAGGACAAGGTATCGTTGTAACCACATCCCAAGTTTTTACCCAATGTGTCCTTTGAATTTTATATAGACGAGACTATTCACCTTCCAGTTTTTCTCCTGAAACCACCTCAGACTAGGCAGGATTCTGCCTTCGATACTTTAGATGTCAGAAAGATGTTACCCTTCTATCTGGACAGAATGAAACCTTTCTGAAAATCTCCTAGATTGTTTGTTTCAATTGTGACAAGATGCTGGGGATCCATAGTCGCCACCCAGAGATTCTCAAAATGGATCTTGAGGTATATTATTTCAAATTATGTGTCTGCTCACATTCAACCTCTTTCTAGAGCAGTGGTTCTCAACCTTCCCAGACTACTGTACCCCTTTGTTTTGCATATACCAAGTTTCACCTCACTGAAAAACTACTTGCTTACAAAATAAAATACAGAAGTGTTACAGCACACTATTACTGAAAAAGTGCTTGCTTTCTTATTTTTGCCACATAATTATAAAATAAATCGATTGGAATATAAATATTGTACTTGCATTTCAGTGTGATACTTGAGCCTGTTTTTCACTTGTTAGCATTGTCTGAAGCCCGAGCCCCATTGCCCAGAGCTGAAGCATGTAACTTAGCTTTGGTGGGGCCCCTGTGGCGTGGGTTCCTGGGAATTGCCCTGCTTGTCACCCCTAATGCCGACCCCGCATTTGCAACACCTGAAAACCCATCCTGTGACATCTCCCCGGGGATCACGACCCCCAGGTTGAGAATCTCTGATCTAAATGAGTTGAGTACTCCTGCAAGACCTCTGCGTACACTCAGGGACACATGTACCTCTGGTTGAGAACCACTGTTCTAGAGCGTTGGCTCATTCTGCAATGTCACACTCAACATCTGTCGCATTACTCAAAGACGGTCCAGTCACTGAAATCTGCAGAGCTGCAACCTGGACCTCTGTACCTACTTTCTCCAACTATTCTCACCTCTAGATCAGATGCTGCAGTTGGCAGTGCGGTTTTGTCTTTGGTATTGGATGTTGTTCTGACACTCCCCCCTGCTTGTGGGGATACTGGTTGGAGTCATCTGAAGTGGAACACTCATAGGAACAGTACTCGAAAAAGAAGGATGGGTTGCTCACCTTGTGCAGTAACTGGAGTTCTTCCAGATATGTTTCCCTGTGGGTGCTCCATTACTTGCTCTCCTTCCCCTCTACTTTGGAGTTTTACCTTGTGGGATGTTATGATAGAGAAAAAACTGCAGGTGATTCGCCTGCACAGACCTATATATCCTCAGTGCGGGGTGCAAGATTGCGAGGGGGCACATGCGTGGGCCGAACAAGCACTGCTACCAAAAATCTCAGATCAAGGGTGCAGAGACACACGTGCACTGGAAATGGAGCTCTCACTGGGATACACATCTCAAAAAATTCCAGTTACTGCACAAGGTAAGTAACCACTCCTTTTCTTTAGTGAGTTCACTCACTTTGAACAAGGGAGGGTGGTTAAGAGCAACTCCAGAGCAAACTTTTTCAGCAGTCACATTTCATGGTTGCTGGGGCAATGTTCTGTGTCACAATCTGCTGGATGTTCTGAATACCTGCCGGGTTTCCTCTTGGATCCTGTATCATCCACGGTACAGACTGACTTATAGCAGGCTTGGCTGGAAATTGGGAGAATGAATTTAGTATCTAGGGCCCTCTGACTTTCCCAACAGGTCCATTGATTGGAAAGTAAAAGGTTCTAAAAAGCATCAAGAAGTCAGCAGCAGACACAGGGAGACTGTGTACTTTAGGCACGCTAAAGTTACACCATCTATTGTGCATACATTTTTGAAATATGTCCTTCATAACATCCTCCTAATACTGCACAGTGTTCTGGGCCTCTTTTCAGACATGTTGCAATGTTAAGCTACATACATAACATGCCTACAGTTACCCCTTTATCAAAGGTCTGACCAAATAGATCGGCTTTTACACCATGCTCTGAGGGTCAACAGAGCCAAGCCCTGTAAGGCCAGCCTTCTCTAAGAGTGCCCTTGAATTTGGAATTCACTCCTCTTTACAATGTGTCTGGAAGGACAACAGACCAAGGCTCCTGACATGGCTGAGTGTTCACAGAGAGAGGTCAGGGTGTTATTCTGTATTCTATTGCCTGAGGTGGGGTTGTTGCCTTTGGTGTTGCAGCTGAATCGTGTATTCTACTGTTGTTGAAGTGCTTTGAGATTTAGAATAGGTGCTTTCTTACAGTAATCAAAATAATTCTCCTTAACTGGAAGATAAAAAGCCTCCATCATTGTATATGTTCTTAATTAGTCAAGAACACCCCACCTCCCAAAAATGACTACATTATAGCCACCTCCTCACTGCATTTGATTTTGGTAGGTGTGGGGTGAGCTGCCTATTGGGAGAGTGCACTAAACCCCTTGTGCAGTGCAGAATGGTGGAGTCTTCTAGTCAGGGGGAGCCAGGCTCCAGCAGTAGGTTTGGGATACTACCTCACCCCATCTCTAGCACCAAGAGATGCCCCTACCTGAGATGGGAGTGGAAACTGATTTCAGATCCTGTGTGAAGATGGGGTTAGAGGAGGAAGGCTGTGGCTTGGTAGTTCTCCTTTGTTCTTTCTAAGCCAACCCTTGTGTAGGAAACCCATGACTGTATAAAGGGACATTAACCTAACACGATTGAACATCTTGGCCTATCGACTGCTTTTAACAATACTTATTCTCCCTGCAGGAAACTCCGCGATGTTTTGCAGAAGAGGCTGATCAAGTTTTTCATTGACCAAAGCAAGAAGGACCCTGAGAAATATGCCAAGTTCTTTGAAGACTACGGGCTGTTCATGAGAGAGGGGATTGTGACGATAGCAGAGCAGGACGTCAAGGTACATACATACTAAGTGTCTGGCTGGTGTGAAAGAGTGCAGACTGCTGCCCGGACTTGGGATAAGGCAGTGGTGCGGGAATGTGATTCTCTTCTGGGGCTCCTACCATTTGCTCGTGGCCTTTTGTGCCTGGTCCTTTGGAGTTTTACAGATCCTCCAAAATATTCTGACCTCCACAGTGTCCTACAAGCTTTTAGAAAGGGGGATGTGGACAGGTGCCATTTCCCATCCCTTCTCAGACACAGCCCACACACTATACAGAGTAAACATGCCCTCGCTCTGGGGCTGATTTTATTAATATGAATACTAATACTCCCACTTCCCTAACTATAGGTCTGTCAGTCTAACATCGATCCTGGTCAAGATAATAGAGCAGCTGATACGAGACCCGATTAATCAAGAATTAAAGGAGGGTGATGTAATCAATGCCAATCAACATGGGTTTATGGAAAATAGCTCCTGTCAAACTAACTTGATATCTTTTTTTGGTGAGATTACAGGTTTGGCTGATAATAGTGATGATGTAAGAGACTTCTGTAAGGCATTTGACTTGGTACTGAATGACATTTTGATTTAAAAACTAGAAAGATATAAAATGAATGTGGCACATGATTAAAAGCTAGCTAACTGACTGGACTCAAAATGTAGTTGTAAATAGGAATCATCATTGAGTGGGTGTGTCCCTAGTAGGGTTCTGCAGAGATTGGTTCTTGGACCTATGTTATTGAACATTTTTATCAATGACCTGGAAGAAAACATAAATCATCACTGATAAAATTTGCAGGTGACACAAAAATTGGGGGACTGCTAAATAATGAAGAGAACAGTCACTGACACAGAGCAATCTGGATGGGTTAGTAAGCTGAGCTCAAGCAAACAATATGTGCAGAGCCCTGCGCAGATACAAAATTTGTATCTGCATCCGATCTGCAAAGATGGTCCACGTATGTGGATATCCATGACTATAAAGCAGATATCTGCAGATTTGCAGGGCTCTCAATATGTGCTTTTTATATGGTTAAATGTATACATCTAAGAACAAAGAATGGAGGCCCTACTTACAGGATGGGGGAATCTATCCTGGGAAGCAGCCGCTCTGAAAAAGATTTGGGGCTCATGGTGGATAATTAGTTGTATATGGGCTTCCAGTGCAAAGCTGTAGCCTAAAGGGCTAATGCAATCTTTGGATTTATAAGCAGGAAAATCTTGAGCAGAAATAGAGAGGTGATTTTTACCTCTGTATTTGGCACTGGTTCGAATGCTGATGGAATTCTGTGTCCAGTTCTGGTGTCCACAATTCAAGAAGGATGTTGATACATTGGAGTGAGTTCAGAGAAGAGCCACAATGATTAAAGGATTAGAAAACATGCCTTGCAGCGATAGAGTCAGAGTTCGATCTAGTTAGCCGAGCAAAGAGAAGGTTATGGCGTGATTTGATTACAGTCTATAAGTACCTACACAGGGAACAAATATTTACTAATGGGCTCTTCAGCCTAGCAGAGAAGGGTCTAACAAAGGGGTGGGCAAACTTTTTGGCCCGAGGGCCACATCTGGATATGGAAATCGTATGGTGGGCCATGAATGCTCACAAAATTGGGGGTTGGGGTGCAGGAGGGGGTGAGGGCTCCGGTTGGGGGTGCAAGCTCTGGGGTGAGGCTGGGGATGAGGGGTTGGGGGTGCAGGAGGGTGCTCCGGGCTGGAACCGAAGGGTTTGGAGGGAGGGAGGGGGATCAGGGCTGGGGCAGGGGGTTGATGTGGGGGGCCAGGGGCACAGGCTCCTGGCGGTGCTTACCTCAAGCAGCTCCCAGAAGCAGCAGCATGTCCCCCCTCCAGCTCCTACGCAGAAGTTCGGCCAGGCAGCTCTGCGCTCTGCCCCGTCCGCAGGCACTGCCCCTGCAGCTCCCATTGGCTGCGGTTCCCAACCAATGGGAGCTACGGGGGCAGTGCTTGGAGCAGGGGCAACATGCGGAGCCCCCTGGTTGCCCTTATGCATAGAAGCCAGAAGGGGGACATGCCGCTGCTTCCAGGAGCTGTATGGACCGGGGCAAGCCCCTGACCCCGCTCCCTGGCTGGAGCACCAGAGCAGGGCAAGGCTCTGGGCCCTGCTCCATGGCGGGAGCTCGAGAGCCAGATTTGGCCTCCGGGCCATAGTTTGCTCACCCCTGGTCTAACACGATCCAGTGGCTGGAAGTTGAAGCTAGACAAATATAGACTGGAAATGAAGCATTTTTTTTTAATAGTGAGAATAGAGAACCATTGGAACAATTTACCAAGGATTATGGTGGATTCTCCATCGGTGACCATTTTAAATTGAGATTGGATGCTTTTCTAAAAGCTCTGCTCTAAGAATTATTGTGGGGCAGATCTCAGGCCTATGTTACACAGGTGGTCAGACTTCATTATGAGAGTGGTCCCTTCTTGCCTTGGAATCTATATGTAAACAAGAACAGAACATAATGTTCAGCTCAGCCTTTCTCCTCAGGCTTTGCTTCTCCCAGGATTCCTCACTCAGGACTGCTTAGCCCACACTCTAGGGCCATTCCCACCTCCTTTGTATCCAGGAAGGGTAGTGAGTCAGCAGAACCCACTTAACCCTTTTGTAGCGGGATCAGCACCTGCTAACAGGACTGGTGTTTATGGCAAATGTTGCCAGTCTTTTGCTGACATGTATATACCATATTAGAAGCTATAGTTACCCACACACCCACCTTGCATAGTGGCTAAGGCAGTTGCTCATATTAGGCTTTGTTGGTCCCTGTGGGTTACAGTATGAGATGGCTGGGCGTAGCCTCAAACTGCTGTAATCACTTGGATTTGTAAAGTGCGGAGGAGAGTTTCCTCCTCTTCCTCCTCGATCCTTGGACTGAGCTCCCTTCTTTCTGCTCATGGAGGGCTGAAGCCCTATGGCATGGTGGATTATCTTGGTGCCCTGGCCAACACCCCTCTCTCCCACATTAGTAAAACAGTTACTGAAAGCCCATGCTTGTTCTGAGTGCAGAGTGGCTGCACTGCCCCAGCCTGGCCTGCTGGCTAAGGTAGTTCAGAGATCTGTGCAGAACCCTGAGGTGCTCAACTACTGCGGGGACAAGTGCCATAAAAACACCCTCTAAAGAAACCAAATTTCCCTCTGTGCTATGGAGGAGAAGCTCCTCCAGCTTCTCTGATGACCCTTCTGTCCCCAGGGAGCTGCTCTGTACTGTCTGGCACTGCACTGGAGACCTGGGCAGAAACCAAAGCAGGTCTCCAGCCCCTTGCAAGGGAGATCACACCTCTAACAAGTTTCAGAGTAGCTCACCTTACCTGATCACTCTCGTTACAGTGTGTATGGTAACACCCATTGTTTCATGTTCTCTGTGTATATAAAATCTCCCCACTGTATTTTCCACCGAATGCATCCAATGAAGTGAACTGTAGCTCACGAAAGCTTATGCTCAAATAAATTTGTTAGTCTCTAAGGTGCCACAAGTACTCCACCTCTAACAAGGTAAATCTCCTCTCCCAGGAGGACATAGCGAAACTGCTGCGTTACGAGTCCTCAGCACTGCCTGCAGGCCAGCTGACCAGCCTGACAGAGTACGCCAGCCGCATGCAGGCAGGGAGCCGAAATATCTACTACTTGTGTGCGCCCAATCGGCACCTGGCCGAGCACTCGCCGTACTTCGAGGCCATGAAGAAAAAGGATATGGAGGTGGGTGAGCAATGCACTGTGTCTCAGCAGGATGCAGTGGTGTGCTGCCCTCTGCTGCTGCCAGTCAGCATCAGCACCACAGAGTGCTGTCTCTGCTGCCAGGCCTAGCTTCCTCTCTGTAGGGTCCCCTGTGTCTGGTGTATTTTATGGGCTTGCTGGATACAGCAGATCTGCTGCAAAGGAGAGACAACCTTTGAGATACGTTGCTCCCTGCTCTCTGCATATGTTACTTCCTCTTCAGTCATTCTGTGGGACCAGTGCAGCTTAGCAACCCTCTGCCTCCTCTTGGCCTCAGGTATTCACCCTGCAGTAGGGAGGGGATTATTAGACCTCTCTCTTTATTCAGAAGCGAAGGGCAATGGGAGCCTCACAAACATATGAGTTAGTATTGATCTGTACTGGGGAAAATCCGTGAGCTCTTGCCCTTCTCTCGGCTTAACACCACAGCAGTAAAGCTGCTTGGCCTCAGAGCCCAGCCATTGGTTTGCAATGCCTGTACCAGGGTGATGAGTGAGGAACAGGTCAGTGTCTGGGCCTTTGGTCTTTTCCAGGTGTCCTGGAATGGTCCTCTTCACCTTTCACAGTTCCTCCCCAGGGCAGCAAGAATTCTCCATCTCCAGGCCCTCCTGGCTACTTTGGGATCCTTCACATTTGGGGCAGGAGGGAATTTCCCCTTACGCGTATTAGCAGAGCCCTGTGGGATGTTCAGTTTCTCCTGGGCACTGAGCAGGGATCTGATAGGATCAGGTGGGCATATTCCACACAGTCCATTTCCTGGGACTGCTAGGGATCTGTGGTAGAGGGTAGGGATGAAATCTGGAGAACACTGAAGTACGAGAAGATGTATCTATAATCCAGCAGTTTCTTGACTCAGCACTGCCCCTGCAAAGAGGAGACCTTTTCACAGAAGGCTGTTTTGTGCATGCTGAGACATTGTACGTCATGGCAGGGTGGATATTGCAAGGCAGGGATTCCCATGCTTTTTGCTGGCATGACCCCATTTTAACGAACCATTTCCTCCTGGGGTCACAGACCGCATGGAGGGTGCCACTTTGCAAAGCAAAATGGCATCCTCCCTCCTTGCATGACTGCACACGCACCATACACGTGAGGTCTCACCACATAGAGGACGCCATTTTGTTCTACAAAGTGGCATCCTCCGCACAGCATTACCTCATACGTATGGTGTGTGCAAAGTCATGCTGTGCGGAGGATGCCACTTTGTAGAGCAAAATGGCATCCTCCATGCATTATAACCTTGCAAGCACCATACATGTGAGGTCATGCTGTGCGGAGCAGAATGGTGTCCTCTGCATACTAGGGACAGCCATGACTCCATCTGCTGGTGGCACGACCCCATTTGGGAACTGCTGCTGCAAGGGGAGGGGTTTGCACAGAGCTCAGCAATGTCAGTCAACAAATCTGTTGGCCTGTTCAGTTGCTGTGTGTGTCTGGGGAGCAAGGTGTCAGGGGGGCGGGCAGTGGTGGATCTGCCAGCATTCACTTGTGATGCTCTTGCTGGCCAGCACAGCTTTGCACCCTGGGAAAGGGAAGAGGCTGTTGTCTCTGCAGCTCTGATGAGCTGCTGGCAATCCTGTTCATCACTGGACACTTACTGTCCTTTCCAATACAGGTGCTGTTCTGCTATGAGCAGTTTGATGAGCTGACACTTTTGCACCTTCGGGAGTTTGACAAGAAGAAGCTGATCTCAGTAGAGACTGACATCGTTGTTGACCACTATAAGGAAGAGAAGTTTGAGGAGAACCGCCCAGGTAGAGCATCCCTTCCCTCAGCACGTCCGGTGCGTAGCCTTGGGCTCAGCACCTACGTTCTCCAGCTCAGCAGCCAGATGGAGCTAAGCCTCCCACATGGCAGCCAAGGTGGTAGCCAGTGAGAATACCCTATTTTCGTACCCTCCCTTAAGAAAGCATTGCCTTTGTCAGGCATGTGAGCAAACTCTCTCTAGTTAGCATCCTGCCTCTGCAGTGCTCAGAAGCACCCGTGGCATCTCTGCCCCTGACCTGGGCAGCTGTCTCTTTGTATAGTGCCTACTCTTGGTTTGTAAGCTGTTGAGCACCAGTTCTTGCCAGTTCTTTTCCTGTTACTTCCGCACCCTCCCTGAAGAAGGAGTGGGTGGGGATGTAGCCTCCCTTCCCCAACCAGTGCTGCAGGCCCACTCTGGGAGGCGTTTTAGCCAGCCTGCATTATCCTGCGAAGCTCATTGGGCCACTGGGGATTCATGAGGCCAGTGACTGTAAAGGGCTACGAAGTATTGATTATATTCTCAATAATAACACCAAGAACCATGAAGCAGGAGCATTATAGCATAGATGTAAATTCTTCTCTTTAAAATAAAAGAAATCTAACGTTGTCCTGTCTACACTGGGGTCAAAACACTGTCTGGTAAGAGAGCAGGCCCTGCTGTGGACAGGACCCAAGCAGTTTTCTAATTTAAAACAGTGATTAAAATATTGCATAGTGAGTTCATGGGCACCTCTGGTCTATCCTAGTTTTAAAGCCAGCTTCATTTTAAAAGCAGAAACTCCTGATCCCAGCAGTGATATTGCAGAGTGGGGATTGGGGTGGAATAAGCTTGCCTTCTTTATCTATGAGGTGGTCTCTGGAATGATGCAGGTCGAGCTTGTGCATTTGGCATGGTGCCATATCTCTGCATCTCTGTTTAATAAGAGAGCAGATGGATGGATATGTGAAAGGACAAAGCTGCTTTTCAGGAGCAAAGCACAGTGCTGCCCAGTGACAGACAGTACTGTAATGTAACCCATCCTCCTCCTCCTCCCCAGCTGCAGAACGCCTGACGGAGAAAGAGGCTGAGGAGCTGATGGCCTGGATGAGGAATGCATTGGGCTCTCGAGTCACCAATGTTAAGGTATATGTGCTATAGGATTCTAGTAGCTAAAGGTGGAAAAGACCTGTATAGATCATAACTTCTGAAAAGAGGAAGGATGGTCTTGTGGTCAAGGCACTGAACTAGGGCCCAGAAGATGTGGGTTCAGCCACAGATTTTCAATGTGACCTTGGGCAAATCATTTAGTCTCTCTGTGTCTCAATTCCCCACATGTAAAATGGGTGTAAGAACCATTCCTTTGTCTATCTTGTCTAATTAGCCGTGTCGGTGCCTCCGGGCAAGGACAATCTCTTACTGTTATGTGCAGCACCTGCCATAATGATGCCCTGACCTCAGGTGGGCCCCTAGATGCCATGGTGGTATAAATAATAAGTCTCCTCCCCACCTCCCTTCTGCCAGGGCAGGATGTAAAGAGCATATCTGATGGTCCCGTGCTTATCAAGGGATAGAGCTGGATCTACATGGCCCTTTCAGTAATATTCCTGCATAAATCCAGCTCTCATCTTTCCCTCTGTATCTCAGTTTCAGTGTTGCTCTCTTGGACTCTGTCTATACATCCCAGGCTGGTTTGGCTACCAAAGGGCTAATGCAGACTGTCTGTCTGCTCAGCCTGAGCTGATTGGTAGCCCCACGGCAGCTGGGAGTATTAAAGGGCTGTATGGCAGGAGGGCAGGGTGGCTGCTAGAGAGACAGAGGTACTGGAGAGAGAAACTCCTGATAACAAAATGGTAAGAAAAGAAGCCAACACTCCAAAGAGAGAGAGGAGCAAGAGGCTGTAAAGCCCAAAGAGGTAGGAAGCATCTCGGGGAACAGCAAGAGTCTTGAAAAGGGTTAACTTTGCCTGCTCCGAACAAAGGTCCTGAGCTGGAGCCCAGTAGAGTGTGGGGGCTTGTGTCCTCCTACCTCTTACCCAGACTAAGAAGGGAGATGGAAAATGGTCAAGGACAGTGAGCGTTAGTCATAGGTCAGAGGAGCGAGTCCAAGACTGCTGGACTTCAAGTTCCTTATATTTGGAGATGGACTGAGCAATGACTTAGCTAGAGAACTAGGCTGCATAAGATGACAGATTCTTTTGACACCAGAAGGGCTGGAGGGTTTGTTAGATTGAAAGGACCCCTGCAGCACCACTCCAGGACACAGGAAAACGCTCTAGAGGCCAGGATGTGCTCCTACAGACACCAGTTCTTTGGCTTGGCTCAGAGGTGTGATTGTAGTCGGATTGTTCAGGTACACTTGGGTTACCAAGGAGTAGTTAGGCTAGAAGTGAACATGCTGAGTGATCAATAATGTTTGTTGCTAGAATAATTCTTCGAGTTCTCACTCTGTGAACAGTAGAGTGAACTAATACAGCGCTTAATCTTCAGAGTGCTTCACAAACGTATACACCCCTCTGGGTGGAGGATCTTAATTGTTCTGCCTCTGTACAGTGTAGGTAGGTGACTGGCTTGAGGTCATAGAAAAGGAGTCAATGGAGCACTTACATACTGTGGGGACGGGCACTGTAGCAAACTCTTAGGCCTGGTCTACACTGTGGGGTTAGGTCGAATTTAGCCGCATTAGGTCGATTTTAAAATGAATGCGTACACACGACCAACCCCGTTCCATCGACTTTAAAGGGCCCTTAAAATCGACTTCTGTACTTCTCCCTGGCAAGACCCTTGCTGGGTTGAATTTGGGGTAGTGCAGACGCAAATTGATGGTATTGGCCTCCGCAAACTATCCCAGAGTGCTCCATTGTGACTGCTCTGGACAGCACTTTGAACTCTGATGCGCTAGCCAGGAACACAGGAAAAGCCCCAGGAACTTTTGAATTTCATTTCCTGTTTGGTCAGCGTGGCGAACTCAGCAGCACAGGTGACCATGCAGTCCTCCTAGAATCGCAAACGAGTTCCAGCATGGACCGAAAGAGAGACACTGGATCTGATTCCTGTATGGGGAGAAGCATCTGTGCAGGCAGAACTCCGATCAAAAAGAAGAAATGCAAATATATTTGCCAAAATCTCACAGGGCATGTTGGAGAGAGGGACACAACAGGGACACAAAGCAGTGCCGTGTGAAAGTTAAGGAGCTGAGCCAAGCCTTCCAAAAGACAAAGGAGGCAAATGGTAGCTCGGGGTCAGAGCCCCAGACATGCCGTTTCTATGATCAGCTGCATGCCATTCTAGGAGGGGACCCTACCATTATGCCACCACTGTCCGTGGACACCTGCAAGGGGGGACTCTCACGCAACAGGGAGGAGGATTTTATGGATGAGGAAGAGGAGGAGGAGGAGAATGCGCAGCAGGCAAGCAGTGAATCCGTTCTTCCCAGCAGCCAGGACCTTTTCATCACCCTGGAGCCAATACCCTCCGAAGGTGGGATCCCCAGCCCTGAAGCTGGAGAAGGCACCTCTGGTGAGTGCACATTTGTAACTACAGTACAGAGTTTAAAAGCAATAGTGTTTAATGTTTGATTTGCCCTGAAGAATTGGGATGCATTCGTGGCCAGTACAGCTACTGGAAAAGTCTGTTCACATGTCTGGGGATGGAGCGGGAATCCTCCAGGGACCTCTCCTGGAGGTACTCTGGAAGTATTCTGGAATCATTGCAGCACAAAGCATGGCAGCAAATGGTCCTGGGTTTTGGTCGCGTTCAAGCAACATTCGGTGTATATCTTTCTGTGTTAGCCTCAGGAGAGTGATATCATTCATGGTCACCTGCTTGAAATAGGAGAATTTTTGTAAGGGAACAGTAAAAGGACCCTGTTCATGCTGGGCTGTTTGCGCTTGGCTAAAAGGGATCATCCTGAAGAATAGCCACGCGGTGGGGTTGGGGGAGGTGTATGCTGCACATCCACCCTAAAACTGCAGCCCCTCCTTATAAATGTGAAACCCAACCCATTGCTTACTATGGGAAAGGATGGCACTGCAGTTTGAAACCATCCCCACATGTTATGCGTAAGAAGCCAATCTTGCGTACCCTTTGCCTTACCATGGCTGCATGGAAACCAAATTCTGTTGCCCAGCCATGTGTGATATGTCACCATACCGGCAGGCGCTCAATATAAAAGGCAAAATGCGACCTTGTACCTAAAGCACATGTGCTGTCTGTTGTGAATTGCTTGATTCACTGTGAAAGAGTCTCCCTTTTGTTCTCAGAAATGTATCATCGTAAATTTTATTCTCCCTCTTTATCTCCCCCCAAGTGGAAATGTTTCTAGGCTCCCCTATCATCTCTGTCCCTGAGGTTATCGCAGATTAGAAGGTGAAAAAAACGCTCTCGCAATGACATGTTTTCCGTGCTCATGCAGTCCTCCTGCACTGATAGGGCACAGCTGAATGCATGGAGGCAGTCAGTGTTAAAGGCTAGGAAAGCATTAAGTAAGCGCGAAGAGCTGAGGCAGGAGAGCAGAGACAGGAGGCGATGCTAAGGCTAATGGGGGAGCAAACGAACATGATGAAGCATCTGGTGCAGCTATAGGAAAGCCATCAAGAGCACAGACCCCCGCTGCATCCATTGTACAGCCGCCTGACTTCCTCCCCAAGTTCCATATCCTCCTCACCCAGACACCCAAGAATGTGGGGTGGGGAAGCTCCAGGCACCCAGCCACTCCACTCCAGAGGATGGCCCAAGCAACAGAAGGCTGTCATTCAAACAGATTTGTAGTGTGGCTACAATAAGCAATGTGGACTTGTCCTTCCCTCTCCCCAGCCCCCAACCCGGTCTACCTTGTCAGTTATCTCCCTTTTTTTTTTTTTTTGTAATTAATAAAGAAAGAATGCATGCTTTCAAAACAATAGTTACTTTATTTCAAAGGGGGAGGGTGGTTGTCTTACAGGGAATTAAAATCAACAAAGGGGGCAGGTTTGCATCAAGGAGAAATACACACAACTGTCACACTGAAGCCTGGTCAGTCATGAAACTGGTTTTCAAAGCTTCTCTGTTGTGCGGCTTGCCTTGCTGTGCTCTTCTAATCGCCCTGGTGTCTGGCTGCTCAAAATCGGATGCCAGGTGATTTGCCTCAACTGCCCACCCCGCCATAAACGTCTCCCCCTTACTCTCACAGATATTATGGAGCACACAGCAAGCAGCAATAACAATGGGAATGTTGGTTGCGCTGAGGTCTGACCTAGTCAGTAAACAGCACCAGCAAGCTTTTAAACATCCAAAGGCATATTCTACCACCATTCTGCACTTGCTCGGCCTATAGTTGAACTGCTCCTTACTACTGTCCTGGCTGCCCGTGTACGGCTTCATGAGTTATGGGAGCAAGAGGTGGGCTGGGTCCCCAAGGGTAACTATTGGTATTTCAACATCCCTAACAGTAATTTTCTGGTCTGGGAATTAAGTCCCTTCTTGCAGCTGCTCGAACAGCCCAGAGTTCCTAAAAATGTGAGCATCATGTACTTTTCGCAGCCATCCCATGTTGATGTCGGTGAAATGTCCCTTGTGATCCACCAATGCTTGCAGCACCATTGAGAAGTACCCCTTGCAATATACGTACTGGTTGGCAAGGTGGTCTGGTGCCAAGACAGGGATATGCGTCCCGTCTGTCGCCTCACCATAGTTAGGGAAACCCATTGCAGCAAAGCCATCCAGTATGACCTACACATTTCCCAGAGTCACTACCCTTGATAACAGAACGTCAATAATGGCATTGGCTGTTTGGATCAAAGCAGCCCCCACAGTAGATTTGACCACTCCAAATTGATTCCTGACTGACCGGTAGCAGTCAGGCGTAGCAAGCTTCCACAGGGCTATCGCCACTTGCTTCTCAACTGTCAGGGCAGCTCTCATCTTGGTATTCCTGTGCTTCAGGGCGGGGGAAAGCAACTCACAGAGTTCCAGGAAAGTGGCCTTACGTATGCAAAAGTTTCGCAGCCACTGAATCATCCCATACCTGCAACACTATGCGGTCCCACCGGTCTGTGCTTGTTTGCCAGGCCCAGAATCAGCGTTCCATAGTATCAACCAGCCCCACTGCCACCCATGATGTCCCAATTGCCACAGTTCATGCTTTCAGGAACGTCTTATCCATGTCTTCATCAAGGTCATCCTCATGCTGGCATCTCTTAGCCCGGTTCTGCACATGCTCCAGGATAACGCGTAAGGTGTTTACAATGCTCACAACAGCAGCAGTGAGCTGAGCGGGCTCCATGCTTGCCGTGGTATGGCGTCTGCAGGAGAGCAGAGTTGCAGCAGAAGTGGCGGATGATGACGGATGCCACGAGAATAGATATTTATACAGAACGACAAGAGGACCTGCGAGGTGGATTCATGGCACCAGGAGAGTAGAGTTGCAGTGGAAACGGTGGATGACGATAACATGGAGAAATTTACTATTGAGACTGAGCTCATTTACAAGAGCAGGAGACCAGAGTTGCAGCGGAAGCGGAGGATGATGACAGTTAGCAGTCGTATTGCACCGTCTGCTGACAGCAACATCCAGGATGCAATAGCAGCGGTGATGCTGAGCTGAACGGGCTCCATGCTTGCTGAGGTATGGTGTCTGTCATAAACATACAGCTAAGGGTAGCATAAAATCCTTCCGTTGCCTGTAAAGGGTTAAGAAGCTCAGATAACCTGGTTGGCACCTGACCAAAAGGACCAATAAGGGGAGAAGATATTTTCAAATCTGTGGGGGGAAGGTTTTTTTGTTTTTCTTTGTGTTCTCTCTGGGTCAGCGAGGAAGCAGGGCAGGGAAATTACATCTCCTAAAGCCATACCTGAACTAAGCATCTAAGATTACAAATTGTAAGTAATAGGAAGGAAAATGCGTTAGATTATCTTTTGTTTTAACTTGTGAATTTTCCCTAGGCTAAGGGGGAGGTTTATTCCTGTTTTTTTTTGTGTGGGTTTTTGTTTTGTTTTTTTTTGTAACTTTAAAGTTTTGCCTAGAGCGGAATCCTCTGTGTTTTGAATCTGATTACCCTGTAAAATTACCTTTCATCCTGATTTTACAAAGGTGCTTCTTTTATTTTGTTTTTATAATAAAGTTCTGTTTTTAAGAACCTGATTAGTTTTTAGTGTCCTAAAAACCCAAAGGGCTGGTCTGTGCTCACCTTGTTAACCTATTTGGTTGGTATATTATTCTCAAACCTCCCCAGGAAAGGGGGTGAAGGGGCTTGGGGGGATATTTTAGGGAAAGAGGAACTCCAAGTGGTCCTTTTCCTGAATCTTTGTCTAACTCACTTGGTGGTGGCAGTAGTACCCATCCAAGGACAAGGAAGTATTTGTGCCTTGGGGAAGTTTTTAACTTAATCTGGTAGAAATAATCTTAGGGGATCTTTCATGCAGATCCCCACATCTGTACCCTAGAGTTCAGAGTGGGGAGGGAACCCTGACAGCGTCTGCACGGAAAAAAGGCGTGAAACGATTGTCTGCTGTTGCTTTCACGGAGGGAGGGGCGATTGACGATGTACTCAAAACCACCCGCGACAATGTTTTCGCCCCATCAGGCATTGGGAGCTTAATCCAGAATTCCATTGGGTGGTGGCGAATGTGGGAACTGTGGGATAGCCACCCACAGTGCACCGCTCCATAAATCAATGCTGGCCACGGTAGTGAGGATGCACTCTGCCAACTTAATGCACTTTGTGTGGACATACGCAATCAATTTCTAAAATGGACTTCTATAAAATCGACCTAATTTCGTAGTGTAGACATACCCTTAGATAGGTAGATAATGGCAGAGGCAGAATTAGACCTATATCATCCAAGCTCCCCACCCTGTGCTCAGTGTCTGTCTGTCTCTCTCTCTCTCACTCACACACACGCACTCAAAAAGGTACTGTTCAGGCCGTGGGCTTTCACCCCATTGTAGGCAGTTTCTTGAGTGTGGGTGTCAGTTCTCTTGAAGTTTTGTGTACCTTCTGAACTGAGGAGACATCCTCCTCCTTGGCCGAAAACCAGCCTTTGAGCCCTTCATTCTCCCTGACTTCTGAGCCGCCTGCATTTCCCATCGCATCACTGTTTGTTGTTCCTCTGACAGGTGACTCCACGACTGGACACCCACCCGGCCATGATCACTGTGCTTGAGATGGGGGCTGCCCGCCACTTTCTGCGCATGCAGCAGCTGGCCAAGACCAACGAGGAGCGTGCCCAGATCCTGCAGCCCACACTGGAGATAAATACTGGGTGAGGTGGGGCAGAGCCAGAGCACTTCAGCTTGGATGTTCTGCAAAGGCAGACACCGGCTGGCATGGCAAACTTGAACCAGCTGGGATCCTCCATTCTCTAAGTGCTGCATTTGTGTTGCTGTGTCTTGGCCTGTGGAGCTGTGCACAGTGACGGATGCAAGCTCACATGATGTCCAGCCTCATGGGGGGTCCCCCAGCAGCAGCCATCTGCATTATCCACCCCACAGGTTATGGGGCTGGGATGTGGAAGGAGGGAAGGAGAAGCTCACAGGTAAAGAGGCAGAGAAGAGAACTTTTGGCCATAAGGGAAGCATTTTGCTATTCCTCCATAGCTCATTGCTCCTCTTGTGACCAGTGGTGTTGTCATCCGTCCAAGGGGCACTGCGACGCTGTGTTGATCTCTCATTCCATTGCAGGCATGCGCTGATCAAGAAACTCAGTCAGCTGAGGGTCAGCCAGCCTGACCTGGCCCAGCTGCTGCTCGATCAGGTGAGAGCCATGTCTGCACCACCATGCTCCCTGGGCAGGCTGCCATATCAGTGGGCAGTAAGGGAATGGGCCAAGGCTGTCCTCCTGGCCAGCTGGAATCATACACCCAATGGTCCCCATTCTAGGTATTTTTAGTCCTGCATGGCCCAGGGTCCATTTCCCTAGAATGTTGTGATGTCGTCCAGGAACGTAGCTCAGTGTTACCCACTCTGACCCTACTGCAATTCATTTGGTGCAGAGCTAGGAGCTATGCTGTTCACGCTGCGGGGTGGACTGCACTTGGGAAAGAAGGGCAGGGAGGGAAAAAGCAGAGAGAATTCATAGGCTTGTCTTTTGGAAGTACCTGGCATTTAAGATGGCTCCTTTGAAGTGGGGAGGGGATGGTAAGTCTGTCTGAAACTGACCAAGACTCCAAATGGCACGTCACACTCACATGCACTCTGGGGCATAGGGTGCTGGAGAGAATCCCTGGGCCGCATCTCTTCCTATCATATGATCCCCCCAGATGTGCCTTGATGTGTATCCCATGATCTTCTACAGAGGAGCTGCACTTCTCCATTTCATACCAAGGTGGCTCCTGCTGCTAATAACATTCCTTCTCTTCTCTGTGCCCTTGTCTCACTCAGATTTATGAGAACGCCATGATAGCAGCAGGATTGAATGATGACCCCAGACCTATGGTGAGCCGTCTGAATGAACTTCTTACCAAAGCCCTGGAAAAACACTGAGCCCAAACTGATCGAAAGGGCAAGCTCTATGCCAGATGCCAATCACTGTTTCCTCCAGCACAACTGCTTTTGTTGTTGACCGTTGGAACATCTGTCTGTTCCCAGACTCTGTGCTGCATGGGGTAGAATATCTGCAGCTCTGTGCTACATCTAAATATGCTTCCAAGTTTCATTTTATAGGGAGGTTGCAGTTGTAATTACTGGACTGTGTATTACCCACACAGAGTCCCATCGTCCTGCTGAGACAAAACCTGGAGATCACTGCTAAAATGATTTGCCATGATTTCTAAATTTGGCCCCAAAGTCTTAATTTCATATTGATTCTAGAAACAGCCTTTCCCAACAGAGCAGTTGACACCAGGAGTCCAGACTAGCTCCCCATATGCCCACCCAGGAATTAGCTCCCCAGATGCCCACCCAGCCCACCCTTGGTCTCAGAATACCAGCCTTCAGCACTAGCAAAATTCATTAGCTTGTCAGGAAACCTCCACCTCTGCCTGGCACCTAGGGCTTAGCAAACACAAGGATAGATTGTTGCCATTAGCAAACATAGGTACTACTAATGGAACAATGATCTGTCAACAGAGTAGTGTAGCAGATAAGGTAGCTCAGCTGCTGGATAATTAAACTCATCCCTGCAGCTGGGGAAATGTTTGACAAGCCCACTTGACTTTTTGGACAGTTTCCAGGGTTTTTGCCTCCCTTGTGGTATAATTTGCATGCCCCTGGTAATCTCTGTTCTGTTTATTTATGTTAAATAAATTCCTCTTCATTTCAAGGTACCTTCAAGGGATTTTGCCTCATTTTATTCTATGTTGTGTCCCAGGTCTGATAGAATGATAGTTCTTAACACTTCTGAGACAGTCCCCAATTCTGAGAGGCAGCAGGATCCTAGAATGGTGGGCGAGGGTTCCCTCTGCTGGTGGGAACATGAATGGATTAGGGGAGGCAGTATAGAGGGAAGTGGAAGGAAGATAGGAGGCAAGCCCTTCGCTATGAACCCTTATTTTTGTCCTTAAGGGTATAAGAGCTGAACTCCAGATTTCTAATGTGTGCTTGCTACCCAGCAGAAAGGGCCTGAGATAGATCAGTCATCATGGTCCTCCAAGATTGTTTCTCAATTACACCTGGACAAATCAGGGTACAAGATTTTTTTAATAACTGGCAACTCTGCAAACTCAGCTTGGGCTCTGGGAGTCAGGCCACGCTCTTTCTGGTTCATCCTTAAGTCTCCAGTAATAAGATTCTGTAAGTAGAACTTGGTTAATGATTCTGGTGCTATGTGAGCCAGAATAGATGTCAGCTGTCTCCCAGAGCTATGTGAGCTCGGCAGTTGAACACAAATAAGTAGTAAAAACCAGTCACTAAATCAGCATTTCTGATGCTGACCAGACAAGATCCAAGAGTAATGTAGTGTCATTTTTACATACTTACCTTAGCCTTCAGTTTTACTCAGACGAGGAAGAGTAGTAACTAATGGCTGATTGGTCTGGGGGCTGATAATGAGAGTATAACCTTTCACCTCTACATCTCTAGGATTAACCCAGACCAGATAAATGATGACCAGTGTCATCACTGACTGAAGTCTGTTCAGTGGCTTATATGAAATGAGTGGTGGGTCACGGTCCAGCTCCCAGTAAGATACATGTGGCATCTTGTCACTGTTTGTGATGGAATTCCTTAGTCATTTAAATGAGAAGTACCTAGTAAACTGTTTTACACCTAATCTGCGTTATATTGTGTATAACAGTAAGAGTGCAAATGAGCTGGCATATATAGGCCTCTACATTTGCAGCCAGTAGTTAATCTGTCATTAAACGCCTCCTTCCATGAACTGAACCAAGACTGCACAGTTGTTTAAAATATATTCCTTAAAGAGAGGCAACCTTCTATGCAGAGTCTGTGAATAGATATATTGGATCATTCTTTTAACAAATCAGTGCAAGTATGTAGGAATGACAAGTTATTACTAGATGCTACATGTAAATCCAGGGCTTGTTAGAACTCTGTATGATCACTGGAGAAATAGTATGCTGTCCTGTACTGTTGGAGAAATAGTATGCATCCATGGAACTAGACTGTATTGTAATGTGTTGCTATAGCTTTTTATGGAAACATAGTGAAGAAATGGAAACTTCTGGTGAATTCCTGATAAGTACTCACCTGCACTCTGGCCATTCAGAGTTTGCTGACAGTTGCTGATAGTGGTGTCTGTTCACTGTCGGGGGAGGTGTTGCATAGTGGAATGAATCCTTTTGGCTAAGTTGAAGTTTAGTGTTGGTTTATAAAACCTGTGTGTTCTATCAGGAACTAAATCCTCCCCTGGCAGGGGCATAAACTTTATCTAACAGGCTATGATCCCATGAATCCTGTGCACCAACCAGCCCTTAGGGCCCTAACTCTCGGGTTGAGAGGTGACTGACTAAAAGATCGAGCAAAGTAACAATTGTTCAGATGAAAACCTGCCCCCTAGCTTTTGTTGTGTCAGTATGAGAAGGGGCAATAAACTGTGTGTGAAGAAGGCAGTACCAGCCGCATGCAGAGGGTCAGACTTTAATCAAAAAGAAAAGGAGTACTTGTGGCACCTTAGAGACTAACAAATTTATTAGAGCATAAGCTTTCGTGAGCTACAGCTCACTTCATCGGATCACGAAAGCTTATGCTCTAATAAATTTGTTAGTCTCTAAGGTGCCACAAGTACTCCTTTTCTTTTTGCAAATACAGACTAACACGGCTGCTACTCTGAAACCAGACTTTAATCAGAAAGTCACATTTGTGATCATGCCATATCAAAGCAGGAGATGCATCATGTATTCCTTATTCCTGACCCATCCCATCCTTCTGCATTAATGATGGCTGATACTAGAGCCCTGATGAAGGGGAACAGTGACTGCCCATGCAGCAAGAGAATGGAAACAACTGAGACATATGATAGAATTAAAATGATCTATTGGCATATTCTTTTGATGCAGGACCCATATGTTTGCAAAGGTAAAGCTGTGCATGACAGGAGAGGCAATGAGTGGCTGAGGCAGGCGGGCTTTGTGAACCTTTTATGCGCAGTTAGCATTACAAAGCATAGGTTGGAAAATGAGATGTAGCACCATTAGGGGATGAACAAAAACTACTGACCCGTTGGCAGTGCCATGCTATGGATGCAAAGATTTGCTTGACAACTGGTCTGCAAATGACTTTGAATCTGAGGGGGGCTCTTCATAGTGAACAACAGAGGCTCCTTCATTAACAAAAGTGGTTAAAGGATGAGCTGCTCCAAACATATAGGTAAAAAAAGAGGCACTTGAGCTAGGAATAGACAGCCTAGTTTCCCACTTCCACTCCATATGGGAACGCTCTATGCAGAAAAAAACCCCATTGTATGGAACATGCACATTACAGCAGAAGTTCAATATGGAGGGTGGCAGCAAACCAGCGTTGTCAGTTGTTGTCTTCTGACCACATTCCTTTCATGCAGAGGTACTAAATTACTCATCCTCCTTTGCATTTGCACCAGCAAACTCTTTCCATCCCAGCAGGTACTTTTTCTGGACTTTGCAGACAGAACAGAGCAGCCTTTGTAATTCCTCTAGCAAGCAAAAATCAAGCCTCCCAATAACATTTAACATCCTACAATGTTGGTGGGTGGTTTTGGTGGATGGGCCACTTGGTTCATCCTTCCTGATGTATTCTGCTTTCAACTGTGCTGCTTAATTACATGCCAGATTTCACCAGGACCCAAGTTGGGACAGCATTAGGGTCCTCTGAAGTGCTCAGGCCCCATCCATGTTGTTTTGATTCATGGCTACAAGCAGTAGTAAGTCCGGGCCTCACACCATTGTATTGATAAGGTGTGATTTTATTCCAAGTTAGTTAAACCACTGCAACTTGGGTGTGTGGGCAATCTATTGGTTCAAAACTGGTAAGATTGTTAGGTTGTGCTTCAAGGTACACTGATCTAAGCACTGGTTTAACTACATTGGAATAAGTTTAAACCAGTTCAGATTCTGCGACAGACAAGCCCTAAGTGTTTATGTAGTTCACAGAGGTAATAAATTAGGCTCTCAAGCCTCCTCCTTTTTCTGAGGCTGGTCAGCTGACCCACAGGCAGCACTGAGGAGTCATATACATCCTCAACACAGGAGATGTAAAATGTTTATAGGCAGTGAAATCCAGTTTGGAAGGACGTGCCCAAGACCCTGTGCTTTGAGACTTGGACAGAATCCCTTGCAGGTCTAGCTGGGACCTGGAAACTGGACCAGCTCATAAAGTAGTTCACTGGGCCACATAACTGAGAACAGAGCTTTCTTCATCCAGACTTCCTGCTGAAACATTCAAGAGAGAGTCTTGGGTAGAGTCCAGCTTTGTGATTTACAGACAAACCACAAGCCAGGAATCTGCAGTCTAAGCTCCTCCACCAGCAACTGTTTAAAACATTAAGGGAAGAAGTGGCCATTGTTTCCAAAAGCAGAGAACTCAGGAGACATTAATAATACTTAGCACTTCTATCTTGCTTTACAAACACTAATTTTCCCAACCCCTTGTGAAGTAGGTCAGTATTGTCTGCAGGTAACCAGTGGCAAAGAGGGTAAATGAGTTGTCCAAGAGCACACAGTGAATCTGAGTTGGGGATAGATCCCAGAACTCCTAAATCCCATCCTCTGCACCTTATAAATTTCAACAAAAAGTGGAACCAAGACATTTCAGAGATCTAAAACTATCCAGAGTTTTTGGCCTAGGTTGGGTAGACAGCAGCTCAGGAGCCAGTTTCCCAAGAGAATTCCTACCCATTCTCCAGTTCAGTTTAATGTTCGAAAGTTGTCTTTAGGGGCAGTTCTGAGGTCTGCTATGTGATCGTCAATCCAGAGGGATTGTGTGTGCTTTCTGAGGAAACAGGTTTTGTTTAATAGGAATGTCTTAAGGGTCCCAGAATGCCTGGCACTTTGAACTGTTGTTGTAGCAATGGTGGTACCAGGATATGAGAGAGACAAGGTGGGTGAGGTAATAGTTTTTATTGGACCAACTTCTGTTGATGAAAGAGACAAGCTTTAGGCTACACAGAACTCTGTCTACTTCAGATCTAAAAGGTAATCAGTGTGTCACAGCTAAATACAAGGTGTAACAGATTGTTAAGCATAAGGAGTTAACATGTATGACAAGAAACCATTCAAGATGAAGTGGGCAATTAACACTTCTGCAGTTGTTACCTGGGGTTTTCTGAATCTGAAACTATGGTAACTAATCTGTGTTTTCCACACTCTGTCAGGACATAAATCAATAGGGACACCACTCTTCTGTCTGATGAATGATTGGTATGCACAAGTGCTTTCACCCCAAAATCCTTGTTTTTATTGAGTCTACAGCACACATCTAAAATAGCAATAATCTAGAGCCCCTACATACAGTTACCCAAAGTCTGAGATGGTGTTGAATGCTCAGTATCAGGGTTCCAGTGCCCAGCCTTTCTCGTAGCCACCGGGGAGTTAGATATCAGTCTTCCAGTTTGTAGAAATCCTCTCCGAACTTCTCCCAACTATCTCCAAATTGCACACACTTAACTAATCTTTATAAGTTGCTCAAAACAAAGCCAATTCCTCATAGTAACCCCTAATGGGCTGACAATTTCCCTAGCAATAACAAAGAACTCATCATTTCTACTTATCGGCAAAAGCAACTCCCAGCAAGAAACTCAGAGTCAGACACCCAGATCCAAAAGTCAGCTATCCACACTCCCTTTCATTTTCATGAGTCTGTCACTTTATCTGTCCTTATTCGTGACAAAGCAGCTGTGCAGCTGTTTTATCTGCTTGAGAGAAAGCCAAATTATTCCCGACTATCCGGTGTCTTGCTTCCAGTTAATGGTATCTGAGCACACAAAATGGCTGCTGTTATGTCAAGTCCCATTCTCTCATAACACAGTCATAGGACAAAGAGGGGGGAGGTCTAGTGGGTTACAGGTTGTTGTACTGCAGTGGTCTCCAACCTTTTTAATCACAAGATCACTTTTTTAATTTAAGTGCAACCCAGGATCTACCTCAAAGAAAATGTAGAAATAAGCGGAGATCAAGTGCTTAATATACATAATTATACATTTTCCCTACTTACCGAGTCTCAGTGTGACACTTGTGACTGCACATTACCTGCCAGTGTCTCAAAATTCGGGTTGTAATTTGAAATAGCTAGTCACATGCAGTCCTGCAGATGAGCATCTGTGAGACAGGTGTGATACTTGGACTTGATCACCTTCATTTGTGAGAACGCCATCTCACACAGATGGGTGGAACAAAAGTAAGCTTCCATATTTAAAGCACAGGACAATAGAAAGGGGTACTTTTCTCTGTTTACGAGTCCCCAAAAATTGCTGTCCCTTGATCTGGCTTTCAGCTCAATGTCACTTTGCATGGTAATTTTCTCCATATCAATTCCACTACTTTGTAAATCAAACACCTGATGGAATGTCACAGCCAACCCACTAATGTCTGCTGGAAGGAATGGATTTGAGATACACGTAACGATTGGCTCCATCATGTCTAATTCTTGAAATCGCCTGTTGAATTCCTCTGCTAATTTGGTCAGCTATGCACAGAACATTTCTGGATGGAAGCATTTTTCTTTGTCTTAAATTTTTTCCAGACTCGGGAAGTGTTGCAGCATTTTATCCTTTAACTGGGAGGACCACATGTGACATTGCACTCCATATGATTTATAGAAATATGCTTATGAGTATGAATGTGATGTAACTGGAATATGCTTTATGCAAAAGGTCTCTTGTAAGGTATCATAACGAAGGTTATAACCTACTGAATATATACCTCCTATTTGTATGTATATATCATTCTTTTATCTGAAGCTAGAAATATGAAGTATAACTCTGAGGTCCTATTGTAATTATGCAAAGTGTGGGCCATTAATGGTGGTTTAGAATCCTGATGGCTCCCATTGACTAGGACAATTTGTTGTAAATGGCTCTGTTTACTTTCAAACCTTCCTGTGTGCTTGTGGGCCGGCCCAGGAAGAATGGAGTCTGGGGACTCACAGGACATGTGATCATGACACCTGATACTGGAATCCATCTTAAATCTGGTACTTTTCCATTTAAAAGGGGGGGGACCCAGAGAGACAAGAGTCCTGCCTTGTGCCAAAGCTATGAAAGGGACTGGAACAGAATAAAGAGGGTTCCAGTCATGAGAAAACCCCTGCTTTCCACCTAAGATGTCTGCTGGAACTAACAAGGACTGTACCAGGGGAAAGGATTAGGTCCAGACTAGGAAGGAGTCTAGTCTGTGAAAGAAGCTTATTGGAACATCTCTGAGGGTGAGATTTACATGTAAACAGTTTCTTAAGGTACTAGGCTTAGACTTGCGTGTTTTTGCTTTATTTTGCTTGGTGACTTACTTTGTTCTGTCTGTTATTACTTGAAACTACTTAAATCCTACTTTTTATACTTAAAAAAATCACTTTTGTTTATTAATGAACCCAGAGTAATTAATTAATTCCTGGGGGAGAAAACAGCTGTGCATATCTCTCTATCAGTGTTATGGGAGGGCAGACGATTTATGAGTTTATCCTGTATAAACTTTATACAGAGTAAAACAGATTTGTTTGGGGTTTGGATCGAATTGGTGTCTGGGTGCTGGAGACAGGTAAACCTGCTGAGCTGTTTTCAGTTTAGTCTGCAGGTTTGGGGGCATGGCCAAGCCCCTGGGTCTGTGTTGTAGCAGGCTAGCATGTCTGGCTCAACAAGACAGGGTTCTGGAGTCCCAAGCTGGCAGGGAAAATGGGCTCAGAGGTAATCTCAGCACATCATGTGACAGTCCCAGGAGGGTCTTTGTGACCGAACCCATCACACTACAGACCCAGTATCAATCTGAATGCATTCACTGCACTGATCATATGTGATAAGTCTCTGTCCTTTCCCAGCAGTTCACTATTCAGCTTGTTCAGTTAGGATGTTATGTCAGTAAGGAGGAATCTGAAGTCTAGCAGCCATGCATTGTCTGCCAGCTCATTGCACACTTCGTTCCTTGATTTTAGAAAAGTGATGATTTCAGGCATTAGATCCAAAAATCCAAAATTAGATCCTGCTTAATCACCTCACATCCACATGGAGGAGCAGCTCATCATAAGCAGAATCCACTTCATCAAGTAAAAACAACGAGGAGTCTGGAGGCACCTTAAAGATTTAACAGATTTATTTGGACGTAAGCTTTCATGGGTAAAAAACCCACTTCTTCAGATGCATGGACTGAAAATTACAGATGCAGGCATAAAAATACTGACACATGAAGAGAAGGGAGTTATCTTACAAGTGGAGAACCAGTGTTGACAGGGCCAATCCAGTCAGGGTGGATGTGGTCCACTCCCAATAATTGATGAGGAGATGTCAATACCAAGAGAGGGAAAATTGCTTTTATAAGGATTTAAACAAGTGGTGCTCGAGGGCTCTTGCTCAAATTGAGTTTACAATTCTGACAACAATTTTCATTACATGTGAGAAGTCCATAACTTCACTCGCTAGTGCTTGCTGGTGGATTATACAGTGGTAATCCACAAATGAAGGAAAAACTGGATCATGTCAGCATGCGCGTCAAGCATGGCAGGTGCACCATCTGTTGTGATCGAAACAAGTTTCTTGATTGGAATGATTTTCTCAAGCATGTACTTTTTGAATTTGTCATAGATATCTTCACCTTTTGTTCTTTCTTTAAGGGTCAAAACAGTCAGAAAGTCCTCTTTAGTTGTCGCGTCCTTAAAAACCATTTGAACAAAAACAATTACCTGGGCTGTGTCGGTCATGTCGACTCATTCATTGAAATGCAGTGAAAAGCATTCACAGTCATTCAAATCCTCCTGTAGTTGCAGAAAGATGTCTTCAGACAAAGATTCCACACGTCTTGCTACTGTGGAAGCACCAAGTGATATGCTCTGGATTGCCATCATTATTTCCTCTTTGTTTTTAAAGTCTTTAAATAAGGAGTGCCACAGTCATTGCTTCTTTAAATACTTCTCCATCTGTAAACGATTTCTTGTGTTTTGCCAGCAGATGGCAAACATATAACGATGCTTCAGTAGAGACCTTCCCTTTTGCTGCTGGTTTAGTAAAAAATGACAGTAGAGTTTTTAAAGCAGCCTTCAATTCATTAACTTTATTTGTATGAAGTGCGCTGTTCAAGGGGAAACTGTCCTTGAATTTGCTATGCATCGTTTGTGATGTCTTTCTAAATTCCCCTTTTTACTCATCAATATACTTATGTGACAGAGAAGACATACACACTTACCTTTTACTGTTGCATACAGAAATTCACTTTCCCATTCCGAATGGAAAGTTGTAGGTTTTTGGTTTCTTTTTAGATGGCTCAGGTTCATCACTCTTGTTAATGCTAGCTTGCTAGGCATGTATTTTTATTATAAAAAGAGAAAACAGGAGAGCATTAGCTATGACTGTAGTCTATAGGAAATGCTTCTGAGCTGTAGACATGCGTGCCACACATAAGCTTTTTTTCTTTTCTTTTTTTCAATTCTGCATTTGCAAACAATAATAAGTGCTGTTTTAAATGTAGTTACAAAGCTGTTTCAAATTTATAACTTGTTATGTTGAGGGGATCAATTCATCCTGCCTAGCTAGCAAGCATAGGCAATAGGTAAAGCTTCCCAGCAGGGAACCTAGCTTCCTGTCCCACCTCTTCTGTCCATGGCCAGCCCACACTCAACCCCAGTCCCGGCTCTGGCCTCACTCACTGCATCCTGCCACAAGACCTCCCCACTGTGTATTTCTACTGCATGCATCCGATGAAGTGGGCTGTAGCCCATGAAAGCTTTTGCTCAAATAAATTTGTTAGTCTCTTAGGTAGGTGCCACAAGTACTCCTGTTCTTTTTGCGGATACAGACTAACACGGCTGCTACTTTGAAACCTAACAAAGTTATGAATTTAAGACAGGCTTGTCTTTTGAAGGTGTTGTGCAGATTTCCTTCGAGAATAAGGATTCAGAGGTCAGATAAGGAATGATTGTTTGTGAAAAGCGTTCACCCAGGGGAGACAGGATGTTTCTGTCTTATTATTTTTCTGTGTGAGTTCATTTGAGAGTGCAGTGATTGGTTTCAGCTGGACATTGGGCATTTGATGCAGTGGATGAGCACTACATGTTGTGATAGGCATATGTAGGACCTATGGATATTGAAAGGTGGAAACTTGGCTTATTTGAATCCCAGGAACCATCCCCCAACAGAGCCCCAACACCTAACCAAGCTGTGCATGTGTGAAATAAGGGCCATTAGGGATTTTTATTTCAGATACTCTTGCCAGAAGGCCCAACATAGTTTGTTTCTCAATGCTTAAAAGGTAAAACCATTGCAGAAGCCTAAAATACTGAAAAGCATTCAATGGCTACCTTTGGTATGAGATTGAGAGAATAAGTTTTGCAGGCTTACATTCAGCAAAGCCACTCAGGCCCAGATCTTCAAAGGTATTTAGGCTCCTAACTTCCATTGAAAGATTACTCTTGTTTTAGTATGCATAATTATCATGGGTGTTTAAATAATCTTCCTCTGTCCTCCTGTGACAGTGAACGGCCCAGCTGCTGAGACTATATTGTACAAGGGGTCTTTATTTAATTTTCTTTGAAGTTATTGGGCTAGTAATGAGACTCCTTATTGTCAGATCACAGGGCTTGGCCAAGGGAAGCGACTGCTCCATTTTCCGTGCGCTGGTAACGACGGATAAGGCAAGTTGCCTCTACGGCTGTGTCTACACTACAGACCTTGTCTCCCGGGTAGCTGCTCCTTGCTGGCAGGGGAGAGCTCTTCTGCTGACATAATTAAACCACCTCCAGCCAGCAGCGGGTAGCGATGTTGGCACAAGAGCCTCTCCACCACACACCAGCACTTCTCTGGGTGAAATTTATGTCCAGCAGGGGGCTGGTTTTTTCACACCCCTGACCAACAAACGCGGTAGCGCAGACAAAGCCAAACTTCCCTCCTTTCCAGACCCCCCAGGCCCCTTGCTGCTGCGACTACCCCAGCTGCCTAGGGCCCGAGGACGGGCGCGCCGCCTGGCAGCTGAGCGCTCGTGCACCAGCCGCACCCCGCAGCTGTCGGTGGGAGCCGGGACAGGGCTGGCGATCCGGCACTGCCCGTTCCCGGGAGCGGCGAGCCTGGGGCAGGCGAAGGGGCCCCCCACAGCCCGCCTCCCGTGACTGGCAAGAGCCGAGCGCGGAGCCTCTCCCCACTCCCGGCCCAGGCCGGTCACCTTCTCACGTGACTGACTGACTGACAAACGGCCGCCGCCGCCGAGGGAGCGCCCCTAACTATTATTTCCGGCCCCTCCCCAGCCTAGCTCTTCCGGCGCATGCCCAGTAGGGCACACAGGTGTGGCTTTGCGCACGCGCAGAGAAATACGTTTGGGAGGTGGGCCTTGTGAAGTGACGGTGTGCTTTTCGCATGCGCAAAGGGACAAGGCGACGGAAAGCGCTCTAGTGCTCACGAGCAACCGCCGCCGTTTGTTCTACGCATGCGCGCCAGATTCTGCGCGCATGCGTTTCGGATGACATTGGTTGCCGCCTAGCTCTTTGTGCCCAGGGGTGCGGAGCGGATGGAGCCCGCCCCTCCCAGCAGAGGTCAGAGGGGCCAGGGGAGGCCGGGGAGAGCCGGTGTAGCGGGAGGGGGGGACCCTGCCTGCAGCTTGGGGGGAGGTTTCCTGTTGCCCTGACAGCTTTGGCACCACTGCTTGTTCCGTGACATCAGCACCGCATCCATGATGTCAGCACGTATAGGTGATGTCACTACTGTGCCCTTATACCATGGTCACGTCAGGCTGTGCTGCTTTGATGTCATGGTACCGTCATCACTGTGTTATCTAGCAGCATGTCGTCTCCCGAGCACCTGCTGGGAAATGGGTCAAGACTAGTGACAACTGGATGGGCAGTCTCTGTCCACCAGCAGATGAGGCACTTGACACAGCCCTGCGCTGGTTAAGATGTCCTAATGTGCCTTCCACGCCTACCAACGTTACCTCCTCCTTTCTGTAGCTAGTATAAGTGCAGGAAATCAAGCTGGCCTGATCACCTTAAACCTTTCCAACCTCCTATGGCCTAGAAAGGGACAAAAGACAAACCCTGGTTCAGGGGAGCATAAACAATACTAGATCACTTTCTTTTTTTTAAGCATAGGTAAAGTTATCTGTAACTCATATTTAGGACAATGGGAAACATTGCTATACAATTCAGTCTGATTTTCATGGATTTTAAAAAGTGGCAAAACATCTAACTGGAATTGTGGAGAAAGCCTATTATAGTATGGGATTTGTGTCATGGAATAAGTGCCCTTTAAAAGGAAGAGTAAAGCCACTGTTAAATTATCCTCTTTTTATTATACCTTTTAAAATGCTCATCTCTTTTCTAAGTGGATTGTGATAGTACATGATAAAAGTCTATTGAATAATTACTGGTATATAGAATATAGATTAGGAGTTTCTGTTCTCCCTGTCTTCCAACACAGGAACAAGGGGATATCAATGGAATTAAATTATGGCAAATGTAAAAAAAATGTCACAGGTGTAATTATACTGTGGAACTCATTGCCACAGGTTGTCTCTGAGGCCATAACATTAGCAAAATTCAAAGAGAGATTGAGCATTTATATGGATAACAAGAACATTCATAGTTACAATAGATAATGGTAACAAATTTTGAAAGAGAGATGAAAACCTCATGCTTCAGTGCTCAAACCAACCTCTAACTATTAGGTATTATGGTGAGGTCTTCATGGGGGCAGATAATCCCATATCTTCGTACTGAGTGGTTTCATGCATCTTTCTCTGAAGCATCTGGTACTAGCCATTGTTAGAGACAGCATATCAGAGTGGATGGATCTCAGGTCCAATCCAGGTGACAATTCCTGTATTCTATAGTAATTGTTCTGTGTATTGAAGATTTCAGTATCCAGTGTGGCATCTATCCCTAGGATTAAATTCACTGAAAGTTAAATTTATATTAGTAAAGTGAAGCCAAAACAATTGCCATATCTAGGGCCTGCTTCTCCTCTCTTATCAATGTATATCAGAAATAACTCTGATGACTTCAATAGAATTAAACAGGCAAGAGAGATGAATCAGGCCTTTCATGCAGATTCTACACATAACCAAGCGATGCAGAGATGAAATAATAAATGCCATTAGGAATTTGCAGTAAAAATTAAAATGTGGGATATTGTTAAAAATTGCATGGATTTTTTCCTTAGGCTATTGCAGCACTGTCTTATGGTTACAGATATTTATAGTAATCAAATTCATGGTTAGCTACTTCACTCACTTGTGCTGTTGCTTAAAAATAGCTAACGCATGTTCACTCAGGCCACATTACCTGAGGATTCAGCAGTTGAGGACTCTCTCTGCAGCTTCTTCAAAGCAGCAAAGTGGAAATCTGCCTTTTGCTTTCAAGGACAGAAGGAACTGGGTACAGAAAGAGCTCATCCTGGGTGGAAAAGCAGGGGATGTGGTGGTTTAAGACAGTGCTACTCAAAGTGGTGGTCCACGGGTCAGTGCCGGTCCACGAACCATCGGCTGCCGGTCTGCGCACACATTGGGGAAAAAAATTGCCGATCCCCCACATCAGATAGCTTGAGAAGCACTGGTTTAAGACAAAGTGTTGGCCTTGAGCCTGCAAACATTCTCATGCTCAGCTTTATTTCCAGCTGTGCTACTGGCCTGGTGTGTGACCTTGGGCAAGTCACTTTCCCCCACTTTATGCTTCAGTTTCCTCATCTGTAAAATGTGGTTAATGATACTGACATCTTTTGTAAAGTGCTTCAGGATCTATGGATGAAAAGTGCTATATAAAAGCTAGGTCTTATTATGATTTATTATTCCTATCACAGGTAGTTGAATTGACTTAAGTGGGCTACTCATGGTAGTAAAGTTAAGCACAAGTGTTTGCAGGGCCTTTATTATTATCATCAGTAAATATATATATTATGATAATACTCAAAGGCCCTAGCCCTAATTGGGGCCGCAGTGTGCTGGCCATTGTACAGATGTTAGAAAATGTCATGTCTCCAGGTGGGTGCAGTCATTGCTTTAGCACTGAAAAAGTCCCAAGTGGGATTGAAGTTCACATTTCATTGATATCCATGGAGTGGGGATAGGTGAATTTCCACCTTTGCTGCCTGCTGGTGCTGTTTCTGTTTGGCTGGAGGTAGTTTTTTGCATGCTGGTTATTAGGAAACAGTGCACTTTACAAAGATATATCTTTGTTATTGAAACGTCTAGAAACTTTTTAAATATCAGCTTCAGAATCCAAGAAAAATAGACCACAGGTCCTTTTATGTATGATTTCCCCCCCCCCAGCCCTAGCCATATGTGATAATAGGGATATCCAGTGGAAGTGCCTAGTGATACGGTACAGCAACATAACCAGGGTGCTATGATTAAATACTTTGTTCTAGACGACTCAATCTCAAACTATGTTTCAGGAGTGTGCAAAGCCCTTGTTTATGGTTTGTAGAATTAATCTTTTTGAGAAGCAGGCATCAGAGCATTTCAAATGCAGGTCTGTGAGATGGTCTCTTGTTCTTTTGCAGTAGTCTGCAGAATGGAAATAAGTGGGAATTCCTGTTCTAAACTGAAATTGTTTGTATGATAGCAGAGCTTAACAACAGCATTCAGATGGGGTGTGTAACAATGGTAAGTAACATTGCAATGGGATACTGAGTGGTCTGGAATTTAAGTTAGCAAGAGAAAAAGTAGTTTACTTGAGAGAAATGTAAAAATACATTTTGGGAGCAATGAACCAAATCAGAAAGTCTATTTTTAATAGACTTGGTCAGCTTGATGAGTAGGTGAGGTTATTAATAACTTCTTAAAGCTATTTGACTGGAATGTGGTATTGATGGTATTTTGTGGTTGCACTTGTACATGGATTCATAAGAATAGCTATGCTGGGTCAGGCCAATGAATGGTCCGTTTGTTCCCGTATCCTGTCTTCCAATAGTGGCCAGTGCCAGAGGCTTCAGAGGGAATGAACAGAACAGGGCAATTATCAAGTGATACATTTCCTGTGATCCAGTCCCAGCTTTTAGCAGTGAGAGGTTTAGTGACACCTCTGACCATCTGAGTTAATAGCCATTGATGGACCTATCCGCCATGATCTTTTTTTGAAGCCAGTTATAGTTTTGGCCTTCACAACATCCCCTGGCAACAAGTTCCAGAGGCTGACTGTGCATTGTGTTAAGAAGTACTTAATGAAATTAAGGGACCCCTGGTTCTTGTGTTATGAGAAGGAGTAAATAACACTTCCCTATTCACTTTCTCCACACCATTAATTATTTTGTAGACCTTTATCCTATCCTACCTTAGTCATCTTTTTTCTAAGATGAACAGTCCTCATTTTTGTTGCTCTTCTCTGTACATTTGCCAATTCTAATATATCTTTTTTGGGATGGGATGACCAAATCTGCATGCTGTATTCAAGGTGTGGGCATATTATGGATTTCTGTAGTGGCATTATGATATTTTCTTTTTTATCCCTTTCCTAATGGTTCCTAACATTCTTTTAGCTTCTTTGATTGCCATTGCACATTGAGATGTTTTCTGCTCACCCAGGGCCATAGAGAAGCCATACCTTGTGGACAGTCGAGCAATATAGTGAGTCTGCCATACTGTGTTTACAGATAAGTGCATGTGCTGGAGATACTACTGAGATGAGCATGGTATAAGAACCTGTGTAGAACTGGATAGAGAGAGACTGTATGAGGGAAGGTGTGTGAGAGGCATAGAGGTCTCTGCTCCTCAGGAAGGTCTGCTTTGTATCTGTGAGTTTCTCTCCATGGGAAGTACTGAGGACTGTAGGAAAGTTTGTAGTTGCAGTATTTGGGTTGGAAATATTCCAGGGGGTCTCTTTCTATGTGGTTTCCAGCACAAACACCAATTCTTTCCCCATGCTGTGTTTTGACTGGCTTGATTGAAGACTCTGCTACCAACCTTCCAGATCTTTTGTAACTAGCCTTCCAGGAAGGGGAAGTAGTAATTATGGTGCCAGCACAGCAGCATGGAGCAACTTTTCATTGGGAACTTTCTATAATTAGAAACCTAGGTGCATATGGAAAAAAGAAACATTTAATTTAATTTTTGAAGAATGAGGCGCCTCCAACCTTACCGCTACTTTGACCCTATCCCTTGGGACCTCCTTTAATTATGGCCACCCTCGAGGGACCATCAGTGCCAATACGTTATTGATCTGCTCTTGAGTGAGATGATGCACTCCCCCAGACATGGGTAAGCTGCTTTTTTAGCAGTCCAAGCTATGGCTGGCACACAGACTGTGATTTGAGTCTGGGTCTCCTGCTCTTCAGTGTCAGGCACTGTAAATGTATCAGTTCCTCCCAGTTCTCTGCATCCCACATCAGAATACACACTCTCCTTCAAAGCTGTGCTGCTGATGGAGCCATGGGCATATGGAACCGGCATGGCTTTCTGTAGGATGGTGTAATCTGCACTATCTCCTCAAGGGAACAACAATGGTGTCAGAATCAGACCCTTAATTTTTAAAGGGTCTGATTTTGCCACCCTTACTGATGTTTTGTGCCTTATTCCCCAGCTAATCCTGTTCAAATTAAGGAATAATCACAGAGTAACATATTATTTATCAGTAGGGGTGACAGAATCCGTATCTTTGAGAATGAGGCCTTCATGAATAATAGACATGGAAGTGTATTTAGTAGCAAGGTAGAAAACAGGTGTCTACAGAATACAGAGGAGGTTTCAGGAAGACATCTATCCCAGACCTGCACTTTTCTGATGATAAAGATGAGATGCTCGCAGAGATTGAGATGACAGAAGAAGAGATCCTGGAACAAATTGATTATTTAAAAACAATAGGTCACCAGGCCCAGATGGTGCATCAAAGAGTCCTGAAGGAGCCAAGCTGCTAGGAAAAAATGTTCAGTCTCATTAAAAATAGCTACTGCACCAGAGGATTAGAGGGTAGAAAATGTTTTACGTTATTTAAAAAAAGATTATAAGGATGAGTTGGGGAGTTACAGACCAGTAAGCCTTGCATTTTTACCTGGTAAATTGTTTGAAATGATATTTAAAAATATAATGATAAAACATTTGGAAAATCACAATGTGAGAGGGTCAAATCAGCATGGTTTCTGCAAAGGAAAATCATGTCTCACTAACCTTTTGAATACTTTGAACATGTCAGGAAAGTAGTGGATGAAAGAAAACCAGCCCACATAGTTTATTTAGACTTTCAAAGGGCTTTTGACAATGTCTCTCACAGGAAGATGCTAAAGAAGCTAAGCAGGGTGGATAAAAATATTTTTTGTATTTAAATTGGAATTTTAAAATTTAAGTTAAATACAAGTTTATTTTTTAAATTAACAAATTTAAATTTGAAATTGATAACTTATATTAAGTCCTAAACTTATAAACTATTAAAATCAAATTAAAATAAAAAAATAATGGTAAGCAGTACATGTTTGCTGCTAAGTTTTAAAGAAAGTCAGACCCCTGGATTGGTGGTACTCACTGGTTGAGCATCTGGAACCAGAGTTTGTTGAAGTGCTAAACCAGTCTTTGACAGCAGTAGCCTCCTCTTCTGCAGGTGCAGAAAGAATATTTTTTTTCATATCAGTATATTCAGTTAGTTTAGGTCAATGACTAATTCATTCAAAGTTGAGAAACTGAATGGGAGCTGAAAAAGCAGGAAGGTTTGTTTTCCTCTTCCAACCTATGAATAAAAAGAAGATGGGAGAGAACCAACTCTACTAGTTCTAAAATCTTGATGGACAGGGTGACTGGAAACAATCAATTCAGTTCACTAACTACAGATAGTACTTGTTTTGCTTAATAAATCAGTTAATTTTAAATGCAAAATATATTACGATTTTTTTTCCTTATGTGCCCAGAACATTTAAGATAATTTTATTTATTATTTTTTTAAATGCTGTTTTGGTGCATTTTTAATTGAATTTCAATTTCCATCCAAATAGAACTTGATACAAATCACAGGTAAAAAATTAATCATCTAGTAAATAAGAAATCTATCATTCATCATTTTCTAATATAATAAAAAATATAAATACTAAGAATCTGAATAAATGGGAGTTGAGCTGTGTCATTTAAATAAATGTGTATAGATATAATATATCCTCCTGGTTATCAAAAAGAAGGACTAAATTTAGTGTAGAGGCTATATTTAGTTGCAAATCAACATGTGATAATGGTTACCAACCAGTGAGAATCAATCTTTCTTTAGGAAAGTAACTAAAAAGTACAAAAGCAAAACAAGATTAAAAATCAATGAGTTAAATCAAGGTTTCCTGATTGCTGATTTAAATACTGATTAAAATTGGTGATTCAGATCACTTTGATTTAAATCAATCCACTCTGAAGTTAAGTAGTTATGGGGTGAGAAGCAAAGTATTGTCATAGATCAGAAACTGACTAGGAGACAGGATACAAAGAGTAGAAATAAATGGTCAATTTTCATCATGGCAAAAAGTTAACAGTAGGACTCAGGGTTCGATACTAGGTCCGATGTATGTATATTAATGATCCAGACAGAGAGGAGAGCAGTGAGGTAATAAGATTTTCCAGATGACACAACATTATTTAGGTTAGTCAGGACTAGACAGGCCTGTGAGGAAATTCAGAAAGATCTAATCCAGCTGGGTTAATGGACAACACAATTGCACATGAAGTTAAGGGTTGATAAATGCAAAGGAATGCACATAGGAGGGGAAAATGTAAATTACTTGGGCATAGACAGTCCACTTGTCTGATTTTTAAGCTTCTGTTTTTATGTTTTTATGTGGTTTGTTCCCTGTCTGGTACTAATACAAAACCTTTGTCCAGTGTCACACGTGGAGGAAGCAATTTTGAAGAGTGTGCCGCTTAGCCCCCACTGACATGATCTCATGCACCAGTACCAGAATACCAGGTATTCTGTGAGTTTGTTGGGGATCTAAGTTCCCTGTAAGCTGCACAGCTGCATGGCCGCACAGCAGCCTATTAAGCGCCGTACAGGCACTCAGTGAACCCGCCTGGTCGAGACCTGCTGGGGGAGGCGTATCCCTCCCCCCGGCCCAAACCCAGCCCCTGCCCGGAACAGCCAGGGTAGGAGCACCCCTCCATTGGCCTGAACCCAGCCGCAGTCTGAACCTGCTGGGGGTGGGACGCCCCTTCCTTGGCCCCAACTCAGTCCCGGATCTGCCATGGCCAAGGGAGATGCGCCTCTCCCCCCAGCCCAGGTGCTGCTGGGGGGAGTCCTCTCTCCCCACTGTGGCCCTGGGACAGCCTGTACCCCAAGCCCCTCATCCCCACCCCAGAGCCTGCACCCCTAGCTAGGGCCCTTACCCCGCCACCCCAACCCTCTGCCCCAGCCTGAGCCCCTCATCCCTGGCCTTACCCCAGAGCCCACACCCCCTCCCGGAGGCCTTGCACCCCTATCCTCTGCCCTGGCCCTGAGCCCCCTCCCACACTCCAAACCCCTTGGTCCCAGCATACATCACCTCCATATTGGTGCACATAACAAAATTCATCACACACATGTGTGGAAAAAATTAGAGGGAGCACCCTACTTGAACACCTTATAGGGTTTTAAATTAAAACCTGGTGAAGTCAGAATTTATAAAAAGAAATACTTTTTCACACAGCACCTAATTAAACTGGAGAATTCATTGCCACAGGATATCAGTGAGTCCAAAAATTTAACAAGATTCAAAGAGGGTTTGGATATTATATAGGTAACAAGAATATCCAGAGTTGTTGTCATTATTGCTAACACATTTTGGAAGGGATATTAAATTTCATAGTTCTGGGTTTAAGGTAATCATTAGGGATTAGGATGAGATTTAATGTGGGGTGCAGATTATTCCACATCTGCCTACTGCATGGTTTCATGTACCATCCTTTGAAGCATCTGGCCCACCACTGGAGACAGAATACTGGACTAGATCTAATGTCAGAATTCCTATGTTCCAGTGAGACAAGAAGTCATCTATTTCAGAGTAAATAGAGAAATAAAGTATTTTTATTAATAATATTTATTATTTTTGTGGTGTCTAGTTTTCTTTCTCTTCCAATAGATTTGCTCACTGATTTTTTCATGCTTTTCCTCTTGAAAAGGGCTCAAGGTTCATTTTCTTTTTGTAGTCATAATTTCCATAGAGTACTTCACTACTTGGAAAAAAGAAAGCCTAAAGCAGCTGAACCTTCAAATTCCTGAGACCCTTATAACTGATCTCACAGACAATTTTAAATAATTTACACTATTTAAAGGAGATGGCAAATTCTTTGAAAAGTCTAACACCTTTAGAGTTGTGTTCCCTGTCTGTCAAATAGCCTAGGCGAGAGAGGCACTCAGAACATAATTGACTCTTACCTTTCCCCCCCATATTTTTTCAGGTCCCAACATTCACTTTTATTGGTCCCATTTTGTATGACATCCCAGCATGCACTACCCTAGTGATGGGAGATCAGTCACAGGACCCACCTGGATCATAGAGTTGGCATCTAGGTGGTCTAAGTGGTGGTGTTTTTATTTTATTTTGCTAGATTGGGTGGCTTTGAAAGATTTTTTGATCCCATAGGGAAAGAGCATATGATATTTAAAAGAAGCATTTTGCAAACCCATGAAGTGTTGTGAAGAAGCAATACTTCCCTTCCCTTTTAAGCCAATGTCCAAGGATTTCTAAGGGCTTGTCTACATGGGAATACTCAGGAAAGTTAATCTGAATGATTTTTTTAAAAATGGATTAGTTAAACTGCATTGGAGCCCTGTGTGAACACTTTTATTCAGATTTAAAGCAGCATTAATTTGATTTATCTTAATTCACTTTGAAGTGAATCAAAAAACACGCAGGGATTTAATGTGATTTAACTAATCCATTTTAAATTCACACCTTTTTAATTTGGAGTAATTTTCTGCGTGTTCTTGTGAAGACAAGCCCCAAGTTTCATGTGATACTGTCAGCACAGTGCATGACCAAGAGCCTGCAAATCCAGACTTTGAGACCTGAAAAAGAAGGAATATAAATAGTAAATTCTACATCAGTTTTGTGCTTTGCCCATCTCACATTGAACACATACAGTAAACAAAGAAGTGCTGGATTTGTTTCAAAGTACAGTATTTGAAAGTCACCATTAAGTAATGTGACAGCACTAGTTTGTCTGTGAGGATTGTGTAGAAACTTAGAGGCTGAAGATTCAGTTTCTTTTTCTATGCTGTCTTCTACTTAGAAGAATGTGGTCAATTTGTCGTGACAATTGCCTCAAGACTCTGTCCAGGAAAATAAATTTAATGAACTAGCTACAAAAAAAAAATCTGTTTCTCTCTAATAAGAAATTACTCTAAGATTCACAGCAAAATCGCTACAGGTTTGGGAAACTGTTGAAAGAAAAATATCCATTAACATCTGTCGTTGCTTATAGGAGAGGCTGACCCATAAAGTGTGTAACCAGCATTCCTTCGCCTTGTGTGTCTGAAGCCAAGCCATTTGAGAAAACAATCCATCTTGTGTTTTCCTGCATTTTGACTCTTTTGGTGCCCAGAGTTTTGCTGGAGAAACTGAACAGTGATTGCTGCCATTCCAAGTGAAACGCTCAGTTTCAGGACTGAAAGCAATAGGAATTGGGAGCAATATAAAACCTCTTGTAAATTAATCATGCCCATACCGTATTCTGGGACTAGGAAGAAGTAAGTCTAAGAATAGAGATCTAGCTGTAATATCACTTGGGGTTTGATCAGTTTCCATCTGGACATGTCTATCCAGGTAACCCCTGAGTAGTGTGTTATGTTTACTATAACTCAGAGAGATTAAAGATTTTTTTTTAAGTATCAGAGGGGTAGCCCTGTTAGTCTGTATCCACAAAAACAATATTTGTTGATATTTTTTAAAATGTTCTCAGATTATTATAAATAAATTTGTTAGTCTCTAAAGTGCCACAAGTCCTCCTTTTCTTTTTGCGGATACAGACTAACATGGCTGCTACTCTGAAACCTCACATTATTTAGTCTCTGTACTTTGATGGAACTTTGTAGAGTGGCCAGTGTCTGGTTTGCTGAGTGAACCTTCCTCAGGCCCTGCAAGGCAGTGTTTACCAGCAATGACCCGCAGCAAACACTGAAAGTGATCAGACAGCAGTAAGTATCTGTGTATAGAGAGTGTGGAAAGGGAAGGGATGTGGGTTTGACTATGTATAGTGGGGTTGCTCCCAGACACAGACCAGGAGCAGAAAAAGCCTTATCCATGTCAGGCCATCCTATTAAAAGGTGCTCTGACAAAAACCTGAATTTCACACTATGACAGCATAGGTGTTCAATCTGAAGTGTGTGTGTGGTTTTATTTCCACTCCCTGGCATTCACTTCCAGAACATTTAAAAAAAAAAAAGTCACTCTTAAATCCTGAGCTCCAGCCCATTCATAAAGTAGGAAACATGCTTCTGTGTATGTGATAGTTGTGCCTAATGTCAGGGACGTACTTTGAAATGCTTGTGTCTCACCTCCTAACACGCCCTGTGTCTGTTGGCAGTTCAGTGGTTGATCATACTTTGTGTCAGTTATGTACCTTATCTATTCAGGGTTTTCCTGCACTGATCCTCAAAGCTCCACCTTATTCCAGACCATCCTTCATTTACACTTTTTTTAATCTCTTTTATTTAGATGCTGTGATTAAGCTCCTCGCAAAGCCTTCTTCGCAAAGAGCAAGGAAGTCCCCTAAATATGAATAATATCAAATGGACTCCTTGAAGATTGTACTAGACTTAATGGCTAAGTTGTAATTATAGAGGGTGAAATATTGGACCAGCCAGAAACGTGCCCACTGTTGATCTTGTTGGAATCCAGAGTGTGCAGATCTCCGGGATGGTGGAAGGCACAGTGAGGACTAGGTCATCAAAAGAGGCAGATCTGCGCTGACCCTGCTGTCCCAGTCCAGTACTCCTACACGCTCTATCACACTGAAGCCAAGCTGAGTGTCTTGAGGCTGGTGGCTGATGGATGAGCTGGACGATGATTTTAAAGAACTCTGTGCTAACCTATTGAGCAGGGTCAGGAAAAAGGCTGGAGATGCCGAGGGAGGGAGGAAGGTTCAGAGTGGGACAAGGAGCACTGCAACAAAAAGCAAATTAAAAAAGAGCAAGTCAGCTGCTAAGAGCAAAAGCCAGCATGACTCCTCTGTTGGAAAGAGAGTGGGCTTGCCAGGGTGCACGGACCCCAGTGAGCAGGCATTGGGACATGAACCAGAAGGTGAAGCTACAACCTGTGGAAATGATGGACCTCCACTGGGAGATGGAAATGGAGACCCTCCTTCTGCCATTCAGTTGTATGCTATGGCACCAAACTGTAACCAGAACAGCTTGGCAGGTAACACCTCTAACCTCTGTCTCCTTCCCTCACTCTGAAATGTTTCTAATGGAAAATAGCCTGGGGCTGGAAGGACTCTCACGTTCAGTGGAACTTTTCTAAACTCCACCCAAGAGGGGTACCAGGCAGTTAGGATGGCGCAGGGGGTGTATTTTGCTCTCCCATACCATTAGACAGTATTCAACTCCTTAGACTGACACCTTTGACTGTTCCTAGTAACTGTTTTTCAACAGTGCTGTCAGATAGGAGAGGTCTCCCTCGGTCAGGTGAAGCACAGAGAAGGAAGGGTTCCCCAAAGCAGCCAAGGCTGCAGTGAGGTGTTGTCCTGGCAACTCCTTCTGCCTGCTGCTCCCTATTTCTCCTCTCCAGAAACCCTTCACCCCTACTGCTCAGCATCTCTCAGGCTCCATCATTGGTAGAGGTTGGAAGTCAGATCCTAGAGCGCTGGTTGGGAGTTGGTGTGGCCCAATGGATAGCGCATGGACTGGAATTCAGGAGATCTGGGTCCTATTCCCAGCTTTGCAACTGACCTGCTGTATGACCTGGGGCCAGACATGTCACTGCTCGGTGCCTCAGTTTCCACATCTGTAAAATGAGGTTGATGACACTGACCTCCTTTGTAAAGCACTTTGAGATCTACTGATGATAAGTGCTGTAAAAGAGCTAGGTATGATTATTGTTATGGGGTGAAACTCAGTAGCTAAGCAAATTGTGCATCCAGTCCACTCAGAATCAGCATATTCCAAAAGAATCTCTCAGGCTGCTGTAAAAGGAGGCTTCTCTGAAAAACCTCTCATCTGGCCTGTTAGCTGGGTGTTTAATGCAGATTTGCAAAGCCCCAGATGGGACAGTTATTAGGACTGCTTTTTTCCCCACCAGGCAGTGACAAGCGCAGATCATCCTTTGCTGCTGATGCAGAACCAGCAACCTCCACCTCATCCCCTGCAAAGATGCGCCAGATCTCAGGAACCAGGCTGCGGGTAGCAGAGCTGGTGCTGGAGAGGATGCAGCAGTTTAAGAGAGTGGAACCAAAACAGCTGAAACACACCGTGGGCAGCATCTTGCCAGAGACAGTAACAAATGAAAGCATCCCTGATGTGAGCCAGGAGAACCACCAGCCAGGAAATGGTATACGTCTCTTGCAATCTATCCTAAATATACAGGAAGTGTTGTCTAGTGGTTAGAATGCCAGACTGGGAGTCAGCTTCAGGAGTCCTGGATTTTATTTCCAGCTCTGCCACTGGCTCATTATGAGGCCTTGGATAAATCCATTAATCTCTGTGTGTCTCACTTTCCTCATCTGTAAAATGAGGCTAACAATATCTGCCTCACAGGGCTGATGTGTGGCTTAGTTAATGTCTGTAACAGGCTTTTAGATCCTGAAGGGGATGATGATCTAAGCATCCTGTTTGAAATAAATTTCTTGGAAGCACAGATTCAAATCCCAACAGGATCAGTTCACTCTTTTGTCCTTCCAGTGTAACAATAACGATAATAGCTAACTCTTATATAGAGCTTTCATCAATAGATCTCAAAGCATTTTTTCAAAGAGGTCCGTATCATTGTAGATAAACTGAATCTTTGAAAACTAAGGTCATCTTGGCTCTGTGTGGACATTAAAAATCTCCTTGTCCTTCATGTAAGAGCCATGGTTTGCCCTAGTGACCCTAGCCAAAGTTCCCCGTCTCCTCCAGTGGTGCAAATAGAATTCATTTCTCACCAGTATGTTGCACCAGCTAAAGGGGGGGGACATGTGACCCGCCCCCAGCCCAGACCCCTGCGCGCTCTCTCTCTCCATGATTCATCCCACGTTACCTTGGGGAGGGGTGGGAGGGGCTCTGTCCTCCTTCTGCTGTGCAGCAGACTTCTGAACTAGAGAGCTCTCCAGAACCACAGCAGCGAAGGGGAGCAGAATGTGTGGCCACCAGGCAGCCCCCCGCCAGCAGCTCCTCCAGCACAGCTGAACTGCTCCCAGGTCTTCCACGCAGCCGTTCCTCCGGAGTCTTGTCTGGGGTCTGTACAGCAGCCCCGCCTGAGGACAAGGCTCGGGGGGCAAGGCTGGGGCGGTACAGCCATGTCAGAGGAGCTGCCAGCTTGGGGTTCTGCTCCTTTCGCCACTGCTATTCCTGGGAGAGCTCTGAATGGCAGGGCTCTCCTGGGAACTGCAGTGGCAAAAAGAGCCCTGGCGGCCCCATGCCAGCAGCTCTTCCAGTGCAGCTGTACCGCCCCCAGCCCTGTCCTCCGGTGGGGCTCCTTTACAGACCCGGGAGAGGAGAAACAAGCATGTAGCTATGTGGAAGGGCTGCGGGGGCGGTATAGCCATGCCAGAGGAGCTGCACATTCTGCTCCTTTCGCCGCTGACCTTCCTGAGAGAGCCCTGCACTTCAGAGCTCTCCTGGGAACCGCAGCAGTGAAAGGAGTGGAACGTTGGCCCCACCCCGGCAGGTCCTCTGGCGCGGCTGTACCAGTACCACGCTCAACCCTGCCCTCTGGCAGGTCTGCCTTCAGACCCAGACAGGAGACACTAGACAAAGGTGCATGGAACAGGGTGGTGTTACATGTGGGGATGATACAGCCCACGCCAGAGGAGCTGCCCCACTTTCTGCTCCTTCTCTGTCTTTCTGGTACAGCGTACCAGGTATAAATATCTTACTGGCAGACTGGACCAGACCACCCTCCTTGCACCACTGCTCTCCTCTGCTGTATTGTATGGTGGTGTGCTGATTGCCATCATCCACCCCAGAAGTGGCTGCATTTCAGTGATGCTGTGTGTGTAGTTTGCAATGCACTTTGAGACCTTTTAGAGTGAAAGGTGCTAGAGAAAGTTCACATTTTATTTTTAAGTATTCAATTCAATAAAATAACTGAATATAACAGGTTCAAGCCTTTTATAAAAATGCTTAGTGCTGTCTCTGAGAAGATCTTTCCTTCACCTTAGTGACCACTCCGGATCTGCCTGCGAAGGAGCCAGATGTTGCCCTGGCAGTGGCCCTCCAGCAGGAGCTCAAAGAAGAAGTACCTGGAAGTCTGGAAGAGGCAGGCTTATTTTTTTGTCAGATCTGTCAGAAAGACCTCTCAGCCATGAATGCAACACGACGGGAGCAGCATGTTAACAGGTGAAAGGCCAGTGTTTATTATTGCCCTCTCTCCCCTGGGCTCCTAGACTAAAGACTCAGCCAGCCTAGCTACTTTAGAAAAGGATAAAAGCTGAGGTTGTGTCACAGTAATTTTAACATTGAAGATGTAAGAAATATAACGTGTTGTGAGGGTCACAGCAGGGACTGAATTCTTTGTCCTGTAGCACAAAGTTGTTTTGTTCAGTAGGAACGAATTATTCCTGGCTATAGGTGGTGTTCCTTTGAGGAAGCTCACCATGCAATTGGACAGCTTCAGTATTTTGGATACCATTAAAGGATTTGTTACTAGAATTGGTCTGATAACTACGGAGCTGGGTGTGTGCAGGCGTAGGTTCATTAACATCTGGAGCAGAGATCCCCCATCATGCACTGCTTTCCTGCTTTTCTGGTCCCACAGTTCAGTGCTGTTCTTGCTTTGGAATTTCTGTTCTCCATTCTGTATGCTAACTAATGGAGGTGCCTCCCTGTCCCATCTTTGGTGCAGATGAGGCTAGGGGAGTTTTCTTAATCCTGTCACCCTTGTCCCAGGGGTTTAGGTGCGTCTCCCACTGCCTTTTCATTGCTTTTTGTAAATTTTTCTTCTGATTGGCTTTGGTTCAAGCAGAGGTGGTGGGGGTGGGAGTAGAGGGAGGAGATCTTTCGTGAATCAGACAGGCTGGATACTGCGCCCTGGTTCCCCAAGAACACGGAGCTGCTAGGTAACAGTGTATAATATGTAACACACACTTCTTTAGGGAATGTTACTTTGGTTGTTTCAGGCATTAGAGCTGATTACTCCAGTTCTTCTTTAATGTGGTTTAAAAGTGTTAGTGTGAGCAGAGTTTAAAATACTTTTAAGAGCAAACTCTGCTGTTTTCCTGCAGGTGTCTGGATGAGATGGAGAAGTCAGAGGCGCCCTCTTCCAGCAACCCACAGATCCCTGAGTGCCCCATCTGTGGGAAACGGTTCCATACACCCAAAAGCCGAGCCAGTCACTTGAAACGCTGTGCTGTCAAGATGGAAGTCCCTCCACAGTTGCTTCTCCAGGCAGTGCAATTGCAGGCATTGGCCCTGAGTGATGGGCTCCCTGTAGCACCCAGGTGAGCTGGAGCAAATAAGCAATGTTAGTAGCATCCTTTTGATTGAGAGAAGCACTAACTCTATGTCCGTGAAACCAGTCTGTAGAGCCAGGGTAAGTGCACACACTGTGTGGGCTCTGAAACCAGGAGGAATCGGACAGGAGCCAGCTTCAGCACTGTAGTTAAAGAAAGCTGCAGTTCAGTTGGTGAGAGCACAGTAGGGCAACCAAGATGATCAGTAGGGTGGAGGGGCTAATGGCTGAGCAGAGAGGGGCAAAACAGGGATTAGTCTTGCATTGACTTGGCTGAGGTGTTTACACTAGCTGAGGTAATTATAAAAATTAAACTGAATGGTCCATTGGAGTTTATTAGACAGACTGGAGCTAAGGAACATTTTGTATCTATACATGAAGTGGGAATACACATAAGAATCGGATGTATAAAAATTTATTCTGAGAATGGGGGCTAGGTGGAATGGACTTTTCGCTGAGCAAGTGCCTCAAGTAGTGTTATACAATATAATAATTAATATATTGTAAATCAAACACTGGCTGACTACTAAATTAAATACGTGGAAAGTCTGTTAGTCCCATTGTGTTGGGGAGGAGCTGATTCCTGTCCCCCCAGCCAAGTGGGAAATGGCAGAGCACTTTTTGGTGTTTGGGCTTTTTGCTCCACATAGACTTGTTTTTTGCTGTTCTATGGCACCAAGTTTTAAAGGATGTGGGACCTAAAAGGCAGAATTGCAAACGAAAGATTCCAGAAGCAGCTGTGAATTACTTACAGCCAGCTTCTGGTACTGTGTAACACACTTCTATGTTTTGCTTCAGTGGTGTCCTCCATGCCCTTCTCTTAACCTCCTAGATAGTGAAATTGAGGTATCCCATGCCTGGATGATTTTCTTTCTAAGAGGATAGTCCTAATGATCATCCCTAAAAAGGGCAGATCAGTCAATTAGAAACCGTATCAGGTTTCCAGTCTGCATCATAGAATTATAGAATATCAGGGTTGGAAGGGACCTCAGGAGATCTAGTCCAACCCCCTGCTCAAGCAGGACCAATCCCCAATTTTTTGCCCCAGATCCCTAAATGGCCCCCTCAAGGATTGAACTCACAATTCTGGGTTTAAGTGCCATTTACCCTTTCAGACAGTCTCCAGATTGCTCTAAGGGTCCACATGATGATGATAAATGCTTCCCTCTGTTCCAGAGTAGTTTACTGTGAATGTTTTCCCCTTATCCTGGAAATGGGAATCTACCTAAGTGATTAGAACAGCTGATGTGGAGTGCTCCTTGTCTCTGATCCAGTTGCAGTTAACTTGTATGTCATGCTGCATTTTTACATTTCAGCAATCAGCTAGGTAGGTCAAAGCGAAAAGGCTCCTCCAAAGAGGAGGAGTCAAAGAAAAAGCAGAAGACATCCAAGGTGGAAACCACAGATGAGGATCTTCTGGTTGCCATGGCAATGTCACGATCTCTGCTGGAGCAAATAAGGCAGGAGGAAGCAAAATCGGTAACAAGCATTAAACTGGAGAGTCCTTTGCCGATCAAGTGGAAGCCTGGAGCAGGTACATATTGAAGTGTTTTAATGTCAGTGGCTGGCAGTGTTTTAGGAGCAATGTAACACAGTATATCCCGGATTAAAACCTAAGTGGTGTGTATGTATGATAACCCTGCCTGTATTTTATGTCAGTTTCTAACGCAATATATAATTCCTACACAAAACTTAGTTAAAAGGGATTTCTGCTTGTCATTGCGTTTCAGTGGAGTCCCCTAGTAGTCTTACGCTTTCTTTCGGTTGTTGGGAGTTTTGAAATTGTAGGCTTTTTTTTTTTTGTACAGTGTAGAAATGAACAGCTAAGCGGTCATTCCATTTTTCCACTGCCACGTACTCTGCATTACTCGTTATCATCCAACCTGAATCACACTGCTCACTCAGCCTTACCTGTGCTCCATGTTGCGGCTGTGCTGGACATGTGATGGATAGTGGTGGTTGCGTGCCTTGCTTATGCAGCATGCAATAAAGATTTTGAAAGAAAGTCAGTTGTCTGGAAAATGGTGAGGACAGTGAAGATACTCTTCAGGAGTGTGCTCTAATTCTCCTTAGCATCCTCCTGCCAAGGTTCCAGTTACTGAGCTCACAGCTGCGTTGGGGAATGCAGAAGAGCCTTGCAGTGGAGAAAGCAAGCCAGTAAGGCACAGAGATTGCTGAATGGCAGTTGTGTGGAGTTGGGGACCTGCTGTTGGGCATGAGAAGTCACAAAGAGACAGTGACAGTGGCTGCAAGGTGCTGCGCTCTTTTCCTGCGGCAGGGACAGGCAACCAAAAGCTGCCTTAGCATCTTGTCATGAACCTGGAAGATGCCCATAACTTCAGTAAAATAGAGAGATTGCATATGATGAAAGTGAAACTCAAAGTTCACAGCTCTCATCATGGAGCAGTGCATAGTGAGAGCTGTAGTTTCAGGGGGTTGTTTCTCTGTATTAAAAATGAAGGCAGCTGCAGGTGGTGTTGTGGAGCTCTGTGAGCCCCATTTGGCCTGTGAGCTGCACTTCAGGTTCCCTGTCTTCAGCTTTCAGAGGAGCTTGCGTGTTGTGCTCCTGCACCCTGTATGGTTTATAATATACTTTTTTTTTTTATAGAGAAAAAAAGGCGTAAGAACACCCCCCTCATGCCTCCTCCATTGTTACTTCAAGATCCAGAGACAGCCCATAAACGGATCCAAAACCGGATGGCCATGCTACTAACAGAGGAGGTGGAGTTCCCGAGCACCCCTCTGCTCCCTGCCAGCAGGATTTTGGAGGAGGAGCCTGGGAAGGCAGCCTGGCTTCTATCTTTGCCCAAAGACCAGCGTTGCATTTTGTGGGAGTATAGTACTTTGACAGGACCCTGTGTCCCAGAGTCCTTCTATGCAGTGGGATTAACCCCTCCTATTTTACCTTGGAAACCTGTGCAGGTGAGGAATCCTTCTGTTCTTTCCTCTACCACTTATTCTCCCCAGTGGCTTGTCCCTTCCACCTTCTTTCTTTCACACTTGCAGTTGTGCTCCTTTGCTCTTGGGCCCTGCCACCCTCCTGAGTCTGCACACTCATTGGCACTGCGTGTTTACCCTTCCAGTTTCCACCACCGCCCTCATGTGGTCTGACTGTGTACATCTGCTTTTAGAACCAAAGGCAAAGGCACCTGCTGGTCTGTTTCAAGACTTTTTCTTTTACATTTCAAAAAAAGAAGCTGTGCAGCAATAGAGGGTAATTAGATAAGGAAATCTTAATCAGTCATTTTGACCCCAGTTTAGATGTATGTTTGCCTCTTGCTTTGCTGCAGCCCAGAGAGTTCCTGGTTCTTTGATTGGCTCTGGCATGCTCACCACCTTCTATATCTGTTTCCTAGTCCATATACAGTACTTGACTAGATAGGAATTAAGTTGCACCTGTGTTTTGAGGACATTTGTTAGTATTCCATACAAAGAGTATGGCCCAAGTAAATTAAGGTTGCAAAGTGAAGCATTCAAACATAAGGCTTTGCCAAATCTGAGGTTGCTCGTGCAAACTTAACTCTGCCCCCTTGTGCATATGCTTTATGGTACACTCTTTAATTACACAATCACAGACTGTTTTTTTCACAGATCTCCCACCTCTTCCATTGCACTGCATTCAGTGTAAACATTGATAGGACTCCTTCAGAGTTCTGTCTTTTTTCACACTTACTCTCCAAGAGGGAAAATTTCACTTTGCTTCCTTCCTTATTCATGGACAGCAGAAGAATAGTTGGACATTCTTTTTTAAAACAAGAAATGTGGTGTGCATGTGCAAGTACCTTGTTTCAACTCTTATAATTTGGTTAAATCCGAGCAGCTTTTCAGTTGGTGACTCAAAGGCACACATCTGACCTAAGAGCTACTTCTTTGCCAGATTTCAAGTGTCTAATGATGAGGCACTAGAGCTGTTCAAAAACAGGTTACCAACCATTTTAAATAATGGCAAGAGTGTATTTTTCCCTCATAATTTTCATTCTCCGAAATGGCTGAGCCATTTTCATTGAAATAGCAGGGGGGACCCAAACACCACAAAACCTAAAGGAGAGACCAAACCTGGAAAATTTCAGCCCAGAAGGTAAAAGTTTTAAGTTATAAGTAACTGCAAAAAGACCCTTCAGAATGGAGCCATTGGCTGCCTTAGCCATTGCTGTCACCATGAGCTCCAGCCATAATGAAATGTTCAGCTGTTAGAGTGGGACTACTTCCACCATCCATCCTCCCTGCTTAGCAGCTGCTGTCACACAGATACACTCCCAGGGAAACTCCTCTTCTCACATTCTCCATTGCAGTCAGCTTGCTTCTGATGGTGGTTTGAGTTCTCTTATCTCCATAGACCTCTCTGTATCCAAAGAAAATTTGCCTCGGTAAGTAGCAACGGCATCTGAGGACTGTTTAACCTTTACACTAGGGCTTTAAAACTGAACTAGAGTGTAGTCCAGTAACTGAGTGATTGCCAAGCTGTATGAACACACAAGACAGGAACCAATTCTTTCTGTCTGTCTGTCATAAGTCAGGGACTATTTTGTCATCAGTGAGATCTGACCAACCACAACTATCTCGGCAGTTACAGACCAGCAGCAATCATCCTGATCCTGCTTCTGTGGGGCTTGAAAACAGAACTTCTGATGACCCGCAGGCAGATCCTGATGCAGAGCAGCAGTTTCTGTCTTGCAGCCAGAAGGACGTTCAGACTCTGGAGGACCTGGTGGAGCTGGCTGGGGAAGGACTTACTCTCACACAGTGGAACACTGACGTTGACCACACCAGGGCAGTGAAGCAAATGAGTAAGTTCTGGCAGCCATGTGAACTGATCCCATCAAATCACATCAGCTAAGCAGAACTGGGCCTGGTCAAAACTTGGATAGCGGAGGCTTGACCAGAGGCTGCAGGAAATAATAAAGGTGATTCAGTAGGTGGCACTTTTCCCACAGAATCATGAATGTGCCAAGCATGGTGTATGGGGCACTGTTCTGCGGCAGGCGCCAGCCTGGGAGACTGTCAACTTGACACTTTTTAAACTGACTTATTTTTCATACATCCCAGTTTGGATAGAGTCCCTTTTAAACGGCATGTCCTGAATTTTATTTTTACAATTCCTTAAAAAACTGTATCGGTGTTTTTCTTCTCTTCAGCTAATGCCCAAGAGGGTCTTTTGGATGCATCCAAGAGCAATGCTAAAAATACCTGGCCCAGCCCTCCTCACCTCCCCCTTTTCTTTCCATGCACACCCTTCCCTGCTCCCAGTTCATGTCTCTTGGCGGACACTGGCAGCACACTCTTCCAGAGTCCACGGAAGGCCGTGATGTTCGTAAGCTTCTCCCAAAATAGAGGGCAGTAGTGATGTCATGCTGGAATGTGAGCCAGGAATTGCAACTGACCATCAGCAAAATAGTGAGGCTGACCATACACAAGGGAACTCTGTGTAAACAGAAAACAGAATATTTATTTCTCTCTCCTCTCACAGTTATAGTCCCATAAGGCAGTGGTCTCCAAAGTGGGGTGCGCAAGACGATCGATTGGGGGACGCAGCAGGAGCACCGCCGGAGGGGGAAAACAAGGCGGGGGCGGCCCTGAGTCCTCCGGCCCGTGGAGGAGCAGGTCCAGCCGCGCAGCCAGCGGATGGAAAGTAGCAACACTTTCCCCTTCAAAGCCAGCCGGAGAGAAGCGGCGCTTGGAAGGGGAAAGCGCCACTTCTCTCCGGCCGCTGGCTGCGCAGCTGCCCCTGCTCCTCCTGAGTCCTCCGGCCCATGCTCTCAGGGCCATGTTCTGAAAGGGGCTTTAGAGCTGCAGGCCAGAACCCTGGGTCCCCCTTAGCCCAGGGCCCTGAAGCCCCTAAAGCCCCTGTGTTCCGGGTGGCCCTGCCTGCCGGGGGGGCAGCTTGCAGAATCGTGGCCAAGGGGGTGGTGCTGCGCTGTGCAGAGCCACTGCACACCCCCTGCACTAAACAGGAGCTGCCCCAGATAAGTGCTGTGCACCTCCTGCCTGCCCCAGCCCTGAGCCTCCTCCTGCACCCCCATCCTGAGCGCCCTCCCACACCTTAACTCCCTTCCAGACCCCGCACCCCATCCTGAGCACACACTGTATCACAAAGTGTTAAACCAAGATTTTCAAAAATAATAAAGCATATTCAATCACATTGTTCTCACTAAAAATATTATTATTAATAATATTTTAGTGAGCGCAAAAAGGGTTTTTGTACCATTAATAAATAAAATAAAAATTATTTAAAAAATATTGTTTATTTCATCTTTCTCATCATTTTTTAATTTCTATTTTTGGGCATGTTTTATTATGTACACAATATATTAGTACAGTAATACATGTATATAATTTATACATAAATATACATATATTGGGGGGGTATGCTCAAAAAATTTTTACTGATGGGGTGCGTGATCAAAAAAGTTTGGAGACCGCTGCCCTAAGGTTTTACTTAGAACAACAACAGGTGCCAGATTTTCAGAGGGTGAAGTAATTTTCAAGTTGACAGTGGCCCTTTAAAACTGAGGACCTGGCCACTTGTCAGGAATGGTTATATTATGTATTTCCTGTGTCCTTATAAAGGAGAACTCAGTTAATAAATTGTGCCATCTCTGCATTTTCAACTGGATGTAGTATTCTTCACTTCCTGTTGTGTAGCACTGCTGGGCATGTTAAACTGCAGCCATGGTCCATTTTGGAGGGGACTTCACTTTGCTAGTGATTGAAGTAATTCTCATGCATGTATGTATTTTGGTTTGAGCCCTCTGAGATGAAAGGCATTAAATAGATGCTAATGAACTTGTACCAGTTTCTCCAGACTTAGGTTTCTTCCACCATTCCCCATTTTGTTCTGCACACCACACTTTGAAACCCCAGTCTCAGATTCACTCAGGATCCATGGTAGGTGGGTGCTGCCCACAGCTGAATGGGATTCAGACATTAGCAGCCCAGCCAAGAGGTTCGCTGTTAAGTAAGGGAGAGGGAGGCTGACATGTCAGGACTAGTTCACGTGTGAGTGGGGGGAATCACAAGTTTGGGGTATATGTCAAAGCACAGGTACCATTAGGAATGTTTATGTTGCAGCTTGTCTCGCACAGAGGTTGTGTTTGAGTTTTGATTTGTATTTTCTTCCTTGAGGAGGAGAATCAGTGGCCGGCGACATTCCACTTAGTGGCTTCGTCCCTCCATCCAAGGTGAAGATGTGCCAGAGCGGCAGCCTTCACACAGTAAGGACAGAGCCTTGTTTAGTTCTCCTTATTTTTTTTGTACTTTTACTGTTGTGTATTTCAGGGGTTGAAGGGGGCATGTTAATTCATGTAAGAGCAGAAATAACTAGACAGTGACACAAAATACATCCCTATCTGTAGAAAAAGAAGACGTGCCCTGAGGTCCCATCCTTCTGTGGTAGGGATCATCAGAAAAGGCAGCTGATGTCAACACACCCAGTGTCTCACTAATGCCCACAAAGAGGCCTGTGTATGTGACCAAGACTTTGTCCTACAGGGAAATGGAAAGATCTAAACTATGAGAACATTAGGCAACTATCCAGGTGATTTGTGTAAAGACAAGTGCCTTGTGTACAGGAGGTAATGCACTTAGTTTCTAAGCTTTTCAGGGCAGGAAACCATGTCTTCTTATCTGTCTATCCAGCACCTAATTATATAAATAAAAATAAAGAGATGAGTTCCTACAGAGTCAGGCTGATTTACACTGAACTCACACCATCTGGCATAAGAAGCTTACAGATGGGATGGAATGCTAGGAGACCTACGGATGAGAAGCACTTTGTAAGAGCTCAGCGCTATTATTACTCTCCAAGAAAATCTTTCCATGGTACCCTCAGTCCATAGGTGAACACATTTCAGAGAAGATAGCTGGATGGGTCAAAGTGTCCTTTGAGAGCTGCGGCCTGCCAGATTCTGGACTCCCACATGGTGAGCAGTGCAATGCCATGTGGTATGCAATCCCCAGGGGGTTTCCCATCAAGCCTGTAATACTTCATTGATCACGTTTAACCCCAGATGCAGGGACCTTGCCCTGCAGAATCATACTCAAGTTCCCACACTTGCAATATATAATTTTGTAGAGGTTTCTAATTCTTATCTTTGTTATTAAGATCATCCACTTTATGTAGTGGAAATTTGTTATCCTTTACTTATCCGGTGCACATGTCATGGCATCTTGTGGATTTTCCGGCCAGATATATTTTGAATCCTTGAGGATGAAGACTTTTGTTTTTGACTGATAGCATTAAGAGACTTCTGAAAGGAATCCAGTCTCTTAGGGGTCAGTGGTAAGCTCTGGCATGTAATCTGTTGGGGGTTTGGGAGCCTCACTTCTCAGCCTGAGGTTCTCGCTGCAGAAACTCCAACAGAAGTTCCAGTCTGAGACTGTGATTCTTTGGGGCGATCAAAAAATCCTTGAAGATCCAGTTCTCTATGTGACCGGAACTAGAGCAAAGACAGAGGAGCTCAGGCTTCCTCACACTGCTCAGCCTCTGTGCCTCACGCCAGAGCCTTTTCTGTTTTATGCGGAAGTTCAGTTCTGTGGTACATTGCAGAACTTGGCCTTGCTGTTGATGCTGCCAGGAGCAGTGTGTGGGTTCTGTGATATGAACAGCTGTGCACTCAGAACTGGATTGAGACCCAGCCACTCACTTTTCCCAGGCTACTGTACAGCCAGGAGAAGGTTTCTAGTTTGAATTCATTTCCCTTTTCCTCATTCATGATTTTAGCTGCAGCGGGAAAGCCGATCTTGGCTCCCTGCCCGGAATGTGGAGCCAGTGTGTTTGGTATGATGGCATTGTAAGGGAACATCTTGCCAAGGATAAGACAGCGAGAAACATCTGATTGATTTCCAGCCTCTGCTTCCTGGCTTCCGCCTTCCTCCACGTTGCTGCCCAGATCCGTGAAGCTTTCTCCAGCCCACCTAGCAAGTTCAGGAAGACTTTAGGATGTGCACTGATAGTTCAGTGCGATGTAGTATCGGCCGCCCATGAACACGTATTGTGTCGAATCAAATGTTGGTTTCCAGAGTCCGCTGCAGAATACAGAAACCTGCTAAAATAAATTAAAGAGCTGTGTTGTTCCAGATGGAGCTGCATCTCACGCAGATGTCTATAGGAATAACATTGGCAGTTCCTCAAGCTACCACAGGTTAAAAATGTACCAGGTCTGTGACCAGTGCTTCAAGTATAAGCTGATTCCTAGTTGGGTGGGGGAAGCCCCTCCAGTGTACAACTGACAAGATGAGGATTTTCACTTTCCTTCAAAGAGGCAGTGTCTGGTGGCCAGATATCAGACTAGTTGGATTCAGTCTCTTAAAGATCTGACTATCTGGGGCAGTTCCAAAGCTCCTAAAGGAGAAATGGACCGTACGCTGTTTTCTTTTCCTTTGAATTTCACACTAGTGAAAAGCACTGGATTGGCAGCCTGGGCACTGAAATTCTCTAGCCTCAGAACAGGTGCAGCACAGGAGGTGGCAGGGCAAGTTTCCCTCACGTGATGCCCTGGCAGTGTGCCCCAGTCCTGACCTAGGGGCACCATCACGAGCCATGTGAGGAAGCTCAGTCTCCATGTCTCCCCTTTTCAGCCTGCCAGCAAGGGAACCTATTTCTGCTAATAGTAGGGGTGTTTTTTATGACAAGTGAGTAGGATTTTCAGAAGTGCCTGAGTGACTGACTAGACAAACGCCTAAGGTCACTTAAGCACTTTTGAAAATCCCACCCAATGTACCTATCCATTGGGAAATGGAGTGAGAACACAAGCCATGGAACACCCAGTTAGATGGTGGCATCTCTCAGCTCCTATCAGTGTGAGCCAGACTACAATGAACTAGAGAAGAAAAGGCTCTGTATCCCATGATGCAGTCCCTGAGTCTTCCACTTTCCTTTGTGCCCTTTACCATTATTCTGCATTCAGTTAAAATAATTCCAGGTAGACATAGCAACCAGAGAGGTGCTATAAATTAGCATGCTGATGTCGCTTTGGAAGGCCCTGTGTTGATATGCTTGTTGCATTGGTGGGGGATAGGTGCTCATCCTGGCATGACTTTGTTTCTAGCTGCAATACCAGTCAGAACATTTCAGAAGTCTGCTCCAGCCTCACCTCCCAAGTTTGGCTTAGATGCTGAGTACATCCCAGTGAGGACTGCTTACCCACACTGCAGTCAGCCTGTGGGTCAAATTCTCTGCTGGAGTAAATGCAGCTGTTTGCAGCTATGCCTGCAGAGAATTTGGCCCAGTGTGTTTAAGACCAGTTAAATTGAAGTCTCACTAAAATTGTCCTGTCTGCCAGAACAGGCAGGGTAACAGAGCTAAGCAGGAAGCATGACTCCAACTGCAGGGTAGTAACTCCAAAGGGAAAGCTTGTTACTAGTTGCTTCTGAAATTCATTATTGTTGGCTTAGAAGTGAAATTTAATCGAGGACATGAATCATCACAAGGGGGAAAGCTAAATCCATCCAAACCTGGGCCCAGAGTACAGCAGCACTGACAAGTTGGGTTATCCCCTCTGCCTTTGTTAGGGAAATGAATTACAGCGTTTTTCTCTCTCCTTCCTTCTTTGTTCTAGTCCTCACTCAGGTCGCTGGCTGTCGATTTCAGTGGAATGGTCAACAACCCCCATCTAAGTGACGTCCAGTTCCAGGTAGAAAGTGGGGAAGTCCTTTATGCCCATATGTTTGTGCTTTATGCACGGTGCCCACAGCTGACTGAAGTCGTAAGTATGGCTGGATGTGTTTGCTTTTGCATTTGTTTGCTGTGCTGCCTTCCTCTTCCTTCTGGCAGTGCTGCTGTCTCTGAGCACAGCTGCCATGTGGTACTCTCCTCCTAACTAAGAGGAGATTGGCTCCAGTCTCTACAGAGAGTACTGCTTCAGAGTCAGGAGCAGGTGCTAAAGCCTGGTGCAGAAGACACTTCTGACCCAGCTGTGAATTGCAGCCACCCGCCCCTCCCCGCAGGCAGGTAGCAAGAGTCCTGTGGTGTTGTCATAGAGAATGCATGGCAGTTTGCTTGAAGGAGTGAGGGGGATGCTAGACGCAGCAATCTGCCAGCAGTTTATATGGGAGGGTATCTATCTAACTATATGTTTGCCCTCTGGATTTCCTTAGCCTCCACCCCACACAAGCCTAGGCTAGTATGTCCTGACGGGTACATCTGTCATGCCCTTCTCCTAGAGCTGAGCTTGAGCGACACATGAAATCCAAGGACTAGACTGGAGAATCTAGCTATGCCTGTGCGTGACCTTTATGAGGGTCTGTCTCCACCCCTCCCCCGGAGTAGAAACCATTTCCCTGTACAATGCCTCTCCTCCCACAGTTGCTATTGCGCTAACAGTGCTGAACAGAGCTTCTCACCAAGGACAGTGAAATGCTCCTCATGCTCCCCTGCAGGGTGTGCAGTCGAGCAGCCAACAGTACATCCTCAATAGCATCCCACCGGTGTGACGGGCCCTGAGTCTAGGATCTGAACCCTAGGTCGTACCAAGAGCTGCTACCAGCATCTGAACACATTTTGAGTTTCCTTAAATGCTGTTAACTCAGAGGCACCTTTACGCCCTGAGACCCCTTTGTAAATGGAGTTAGGAGGCTGAGGTCATGGTTTAGCCACATGCACAGTGGTTTAGCCCCATGCACACTCCAAACATTACTGATCCATAGCCCAACCCTGCAACCCTTTCTTACCTGAGTAGTCCTCATTAACTACTAGCATGCATAGGAACTACTTGTATACGTAATGGTTATAGGATCCGTCCCCTACATTATATGTTTAATCCCTTCTGTGTGGATTGTTTCCCTTTTCTGCAGTGTGGTGTTTTCCATTTAGTCTCTCTGTTGGCCAGGGGAGTGTTGTTAGAGCCAGGTCTTGCAATTTTCAGAGATCTTGAGCCACCAGGAGTTAACAGAGGAATCAGAAGCAAATGGGAGCCTGTGTTTTCTGTTTGGCTATGTCTACACTTGGAGTTGGGGGATTGATTCCCAGATTGCATAGGCCAACTCATGCTAGCTCTTGAGGAGCTAGTACGCTAAATATAGTAGTGTAGTCATAGTACCATGGGTGCTGGTGAGCAGCAGCATGGCTAGCGGCCAAGAGTACAAGCCTGTGGGGTCTGAGTGAGTTTTTACTCAGGCAGCTAGCCCATGCTGCCACTCACTGCTACCCTTGCTACTGCAGCTACACTGCTGTTTTAGCATGCTAGCTCAATAGGAGCTAGCGTGAGTATTTCTACACAAGCTGGGAATCACAGCCCTAGCTCCAAGTGTTAGCTGTAGCCTTTGGGTGACATTCAGTACCATAAGAGAGAATCTCAGATACTGCAGTAGATGTTAGGGGTGGTCAGGGGTGGAAGCATCCCAGCAAGAGAGGGGAGCAGGGTGGATCCATGTGGGTGCAGCGGGAATGATTCAGGTTGCGAAGGATATGGGAAAAGCTGATCAGTCCCTCCTTTCTATGCTGTCCCATAACAGGAAAGCAAGAGGCCACTCAATGCAACCCATGATTGGTAAATGTAGAACCAATCTAAGGAAACTTTTCTTTACCCAGCATATAGTCAGTCTATGCAGTTCACTGCTCTAGAAGGTACTGGATTCAGAAAGGGGCTGGATAAGGTTATGACTGATGTGTGGCAGTTATACAGAAGGATCAGATGTCATACTTCTGGGTGTAAGGTGATGGCTGTAAGGGTTAGGAGGAACACTTCCCCGCCCCCATAAAGAGCATTGCATATTTGACTTTTTTAGCTTTCCACTGAAATCTCAGGTATTGACTACTGCCAGAGTCCAGATGAGGATTTGGCGGATGATTTGGCTGATCTGGTGTGGGCATTCTGGGACTGATCCCCCTGCGCCCCTCTCTTGCTGACAAATGACCCTGCTTTGGCTGTTTGATTCTTTTCACTCTCAGGTTCACGGTGAAGGTTTCTTAGTGGAAGAGGATGGGAATTTGCAGACCCGTCGAGTGCTGCTGAGTGAAGTGACAGTCGAGGCAGCCCATGCATTTCTGCAGTACCTTTATGCAGCTGATATCAGTATCCCTGCCCAGGTGCTCTCTGATGTGGGAGCTCTTGCCGTCAGGTGTGTATGCTGCTGTCTAGTCACTTACACAGTGAGATTTATTTAGGGTCCCAGCCTGGGAATTTACAGCCAAGTTTCTGCAGAGGTGACTCCCCCATGCTGCATTGGTTTAGGTGAAGTCCTTTCAGTTCAGATGGTCAGTGGGGGTCAGTGTTTTGCAGTTTTCCTGCACGCATCTAGCCTGCCATCTTCATTCCTGGCCTGAGTGGCTACAACAAACTTTTTAGTTCTCTGTGTATGTTTCCAGTGTGACCATTGTCACAAAAGTGTCACTCCCCTCATCTTCTCATTGGGTTACACCTGTCAGCACAGGCCCATTATAGCCTGGGGGAGAACAAGCCATTCCATTCTGCCCCTAGTGTCCTCAGCAGTATTTGATTCCGTGGTCTCTGTTGTTGCTGCTGGTGGCGATGTAATAATAGTTAGTATGTCTTTCATCTGAGGCTCTCTAAGCACTTCACTAACTATAGTCAGTTAATCCCCAAAAGACCTGCTGAGAGAAGATCAATACTGTGTAACGCTAACTTGCGTATCAGCCTTACTGTCATTTTGTGACTCTAAGTGCATTTCAGAAATAATCCCTAAAAAACGGACAGATTCAAGGGATTCCGTCAACTTAAAAATCACCCCTCTGAAAACGCGGACCTGTTAGTTTTACAATTAACATCTAATGACTCTGAGTGAAAGAGGTGAAAGAAAAACATATTCTATATTTTCTGTGCATTCATGGAACTTTCCTCCGTACCAACAACTAGTCAGTCAGTTTCCCCTGACGTTTGTATATTCCCTTGCAGTAGTGAGACAGAAACAGATTTTTAAAAACAGGAAAAAAGTATGATTCTAAAACCACAAAAATGGACACAGGGAAGGTTTAAAACTTGACCTTTTGACTGAGTGGATTTCAAATTGATTGTGTCCCTTTAAGGAAACTGCATCTAATTTGCGAAGACACATTCACAAACCAGGCCCTAGTTCTTATGCCTAGTGAGCAGCAGGAGAGGTAGGTGGAAACAGAACAGATGTGGGTTGGAGTCGCAATGTAGCTACAGCAAGGCTGATGCGTTTGCGTGGATGTTGTATGTCCGATCGATGAAATGTATCAAGCATATTTTCTAAGCCTATCAGTGTGACTGAGGCTCTGTCCTTGACATCTGACCTTCTGCCCCTTTTTGCAGTGTGGCAAATTTAGACCCTTGAGAGCATTAAATGTTCTCTGCTTTGAGGGGTGCTATACTGAGTCTACTAGCTTCTGTTTCAGGGAGAAGCTGCTCAGACATCAGAGCCTTCTTAGCAAAGGAGTCCATGATGGAGGCAGAAACACAAGAAGTGTAAACATGATAGTTCTGCTCCTTGGGAGGGCTCTTGGTTTGCCTCTTGATTTTGTTTGCGATCCTAGGAATTTTAATTCCAGCCATGTAAAGTCTTTTACCTTTAAATATAAGCTTTAAGGAGTGGGACTAGTGCTTTCGGGCATCGGCTAGGAAAGGGGATTCTGAATAATAAAGTTAGATTTGAGCTGATGCACCTAATGGAAATGAGGCACATGATTCTTGTAAAGAAATCTGCTGAGCATGATGGTGTGCCAGCTAACTGGTGGAGGAAAAACAATAACCTTCCATTGTATCATTGCAGGTTTGGTGTGAGTGAACTGATCTCTATATGTGAAAACAGCCCTGGGGAGAAGCAGGAGCTTGCTGGGGTGGACTCAGGAGATGAACTTTTCTCCGTGGGGGAAGAAGAGAATTGTGAGAACAGAGCTGAGAACTTCCAGGAGCTCTTGAGGTCAATGTGGGTAGATGAAGATGAGGAAGAAGAAGAAGAAGAAGCTATGCTGAAACCTGAAGACGAGGAAGACAATGAGAAAGTGGATGAGCAGGAACTGGAGGAAATTTATGAGTTTGTTGCCACTCAGCGAAAGATTGTTCAAGATGTAGCAGAGGTGGAGGAAGGCTCAGGCAGATGCATTTACAGTGAAACAGAGGAGGCCCAAAATGTGAACCGACAGACTGAGGATGAAGATGTGGTGGTGTGTGAATCTCCCTCAACAAGCAGCAAGATTAAAGAACGGAAGGAAAACTTTGGCCTGGGAATATCCAGCTGTGAATCACCTGGACAAGAAAAGAAAATCCTAGGTATAAGTAGGAGTGAGAGCATGAGCATTACACGAATCGCACCTGTGCACTTGCAGGGTAAGCCTTGTGAGTGCAGTGACATTTCAGCTTTCCATGGTGGAACATCTCATGAAAGAGAGGGCTGTCGGAGAATGCCCAAAGTTGTGAAGGTTTCTAGATTCTCTCAGATTTCACAAGGTGAAGAAGAGGATGATGCCTTGGAAAAACTGTTCCCTAGTTGCCAACGCTATGGTGGTGACTTCAGTAAACGCTATGATCCCATGTTTTCCGCAACCCAAGGAGAACATTGTGAGCCTTCTCCACTAAATGAAGCCAACAAAGAGTCAGGAGAGATTTCCAGTGAAACACTTGTTGAGGTTAATAATCCACCTGTTCACCATCAGTCACAGAAGGACCTCCTGTCAGTTAGGAGTGATTTGTGTAGCAGTCCTCTTATCAACCCTTCCTCACCAGTTTTGCCAGCTGTTGGTTCATCACCTATGTCTCCAGAATCAAATAGGCCATTTTCCAGAGTATCCACAGAAATGTCTCCTGTATCAGCACCAAAGCAAAATAGAAATAAAGGATTCTTTCAGTCTGATGGTGCATCCTTCCAAAAAGCCAGTGAACAAAATGATGATTCAGGACTTGAAACGATCATAAAGAACACACTTTCTCCAGCAAAGTCTTCCCACATTGATTTAAAAAAGCAAAAACATGTCCCAACTTGCTCATCGTTGGTCCTCACAACTCAGAATACTGCTTCTCACGTGAACCAAGAGGCTGAAGTTATTCTTTTGCTGGATTCTGATGAAGAAATGGAGTTAGAACAAATGAAGGAGAAATCAGATTCTGAATCTTCCCTGAGGGAAATGGAAATCTCCAGGCGATTGGAGTGTAACTGTAAGAAAGTGGAGCAAGAGCACAAGGTACCAAACTCTGGACCTGTTTCAGTTGCTGACATTGCAATACACCAGAGACCATTTCAAGTGTCACTAGGAAGTCAAGACAAGGTGCACAGTGAGAATGCTGTAAAGCTGTCAGGAAAGATGCCTCTTAACAACCAGGTTGGGACCTGTATTGATAGCAGACTGAATCTGAGCCATGAGGAGAGCTCTAACATGGACACCTCATGGTTGGTGCCAGACACACCTCTTCTTACCAGAAGCAGGAACTGCTCAACACTGACTCAGGCAACAAGTTTGAGTTGTTTGAGGAGTCCAGGGTCTAAGCACAGGACTAAAGCTTTATTGGTAAATAATAGTGACCATAAACAAGCTGGGGAAGCTATGAAGATTCCAGAGATAACTTCAGATCTGTTACTTGCAACTTCCTCACAAAAACATTTTCTTACAGAGAACTCCTCAGTTAGCAAAAAAACCTCTCCTGGAAGCCCTTTAGGTCACTTTTGGAAGGATTCTCTGCAAGTTTCTCCAGCTCCACTCTCACCTGCCTGTGTTCGTGTGAAAGAGAAGTCTTCAGAAAACCTGTCTTCACCCAAACAAGGCCTTCCATGCCGTGAGCTGTCTTTGGAGAATAAAACAGACATTAGTGTGGTTGAGGTAGAGGACAGTGAGGAGGAAAAGGAGGTGGCTCTGCTCCCTTCGAGTGGCAGCTTCCTGCTTGGTGATGAGCCACCAATTCCAGTTGATGATGACTGCTGGAGTGTCGAACATCTGTCACCAATCAAAGATAACAACAAGGTGCTTGAGAGGGTGAACTGTGCAAATACCAGCAGTTTCATCCACGGAGAAAATGGCTTTCAGCACCACCAATGGAAGAGCCCAACCAGAGCTCTGGAAATTACAGGTAGTACTCCTCTTCGAGGAATAGTTGGCAATAGAAAGACCTTGCTCTGTCATGAGGAGAGTCCTATTGAGGCACATTCTTCAGTGAGCAATAGGCTAAGTTTTCTGAACTCTAAAGTCTGGGATGAGTGGGATGAAGATGAAGTCCCTGAGATTCTTCCTCTCACACAGAGGGTGTCAGCTGCAGCAGCTGCCCAGAATACCCAGCCCCTAAAAACTCCTGGTAAGTACTTTTATGAATCCTAGAATCATTGCAATGAATTGTGCTGTTTTCATTTGAACTCGTCACTCTGTCTGTAGTTCTCCTTGTTGTGTTTAGGTGGTTCACCTGCTGGTCTGACATGATTTTCAAGGCCAGGTGCCAAAGAGGTAGTGTCAGCTTCACAGTTCCATGTTGCTAGGTAGGGGATTCCACTTGCCACTCAGTATTATTGGAATAGAGTGTTTTTGTGTTTCATTCACATTGTTTGTTTCATGAGTCCCATTCCCCAGGGAAGTTTCTGCAATGAACAATATCAAGATCACAATACAGGTGGGTTTTTTTTATCTAAATCCTACTGGATGCTTGGCTGCTGTGGGTATGGTTTGGTATCAGTATGATCCTTACTGTTCAAACACTATGTGTGACCCTTCCATTAACAGCACGTGAGGCCTTCAGACCAGCTACTTTGTCAGTAGAACAGTTGCAGTTGTCTTTCTTTTTACGTATATGAATGTGGCACTCAAGAAATTGGGAGATTTATAGCACTGGCAAGCACTAGGCAGGCTGCAGATGGGCGTCATGCAAGCTTTCCTTTAAAGCTCAGACAGTGCCCCTCCGTGCTGACCTGCAGCCCCAGTTCTGGGGCCCTTTCCAGAGGCTCTCGTAATTCACCCAAATCTTGACCTACAAATAGGGAAATAGTATGATCTATTGATATGAGCGGGAGGCTGGGCTCTTCCCATCTCTGACACCGACTCACTGTGTGATTTGGGCAGCAACTTAACATCTCTGTGCTTCAGCTTAAATATCTATACATTTGACCTAACACTTGCCTCTCTGCAGTGCTGGAGAGCTTATTTGATTACAGTTTTTAAATCTCTATAGACTGATGTAGCTCCTTCTATCCAGGATCTCATAGTGTTAATTAATCACGCTATTTTGGGTGATAGTTTCACAGTAAGGGATTAGGAAGTGGCCAACAAACTAATTTGGCTTTAGACCCAGATCAGTGTTCTAACTCTGCTCTCCAGAGAGGTAAGACCCATTTGTTTACCTCTGGAACAACAGCCCCTCTCCTCTGAATTTCACCCTCCTATGCTACAGACATGGCTCATGCCAGCCGTGGTCCCTTTACAAAGTTCAATAACACAGCCTTTTTTTAACTGGCAAAAGGTGCCTGTCCTTACAGCATAGGGACTTTGGGTCCAAAATTTGTCCTTTCTTTTAAATTAAACTGTTTTCTTAGTTAAAGTGAGTAAAAACTAAATAATAAAAGGCCAACTTGAGTCCACCCAAAACCCCCAAAGTTTTCACAGCTCAGTCTAAAATGAACATGAGATAGTTAGTTGGTAAAGGGCTGTGGGATCTTTTGGGGGAAAATGATGCCCTAGATATTACTCTTATGTGTCTGTGTAATATCTCTCACAAAGACTAGAAATCATCAGCCAGTCTCAGGACCATCCATGTTGATATATTTATTCTCATTGTAATAATTTCATTTTGCTGTAGACCCTGCCTGTCACAAGAGAAACCAGCCCCCCAGAGTTCCCATAACACCAGTACCAGCTTACTCCATCATGGAGACCCCAGAGCTGAAGAAGGAACTGAACAGGTTAGTGTTGCCTCCATGAGCACCTTGGAGAGCAAGGCCAGTTTCTTAATGTGCAGATACCTGCAGGGAAGTAGCTTGACAGAGAAGCCCCTTTTCAGCAAGAGAGAAACATTTGATGGCATTCCAGTAAATGTTGCTTGAGACCCAGTTAGTAGTGATGGCTGGATTGCAGACTTCATGTGGGACTGGAGCCTTCAATTCCTCCACCCATGCTGCCACGCCACAAAGATGGGGAGTCACCACATCAGCCTAAACTTACTATACTGCTTAACTAAAGTGTCACCTTTGTATTTTAGATTTGGAGTCCGTCGTCTCCCAAAACGGCAGATGGTTTTAAAGCTGAAGGAGATATTCCAGTATACTCATCAGATCATGTCCTCTGACTCGGAGGATGAGATCCCATCCTCCCAATCACCCCTACGGAAAGCCACTGCCAAGCACCCCAGCCAACCCCAACCAGACTCGATTGAACTGAGAGAAGAGAATTCCAAAGCCTCCAGTGTAGGGCGTGAGCAGAAGCTGGGGGTTTCGGTCCCTTCCCTGCCAGTTCTGGGCAGTGGTGATGCTGACAGCTCAGCGGGCCCCTCTACAACAGGCTATCTGAGGACTAAGAAAACAGCTGAAACTAAAGGCCACCCAGGAGGAGCCAGAAGGCTAAAGGGAGCTACTTTGTCTCCAACTACATCTCCAGTTAAAGGTTCTCTGGCGGGCAGTGCTGATGGACAGGTGCTCTCAGCATCTCAGGAATCTGCAGCTTCTTCAGCAGCTGGAAGTGACAACTCCTTTGGATCACAGAGGTAAGGGACTGAAACAGCAGGGAAAACTTCATTATTGGTGTGGTCCAGGGAGGTGGGGGAGACACCTCAGCTCTCCTTCAAAGTAGAGAAGCCCTATCCTTTGTTCTGGGCTTAGATCACCCACATATCCTTTTTTGGGGGGGGTTTCAGTTTAATTCCTAGTGATCTCTTTTCAATCACAAAACCGTAGTTTGGCATATCTGATATTCTGAGTTTGGTAAAGGCCCATGCCTGGGATGTCTGGGCTCTGTAGGTCAAGAGTGAGAAGCACTGGCAGAGCTGAATGGAGGTCCAGAACTGGAATAGCAAGGGTCCCTGCTGGTCACAGGAGGTGTGGTAACAGAGCTGTGCATAAGGAGTCCAAGAGTAGAATAGAAGCAGGCAGTGCTGGTCAGGAGTGAGGAGCACCAGCACAGCTATGTATGAGGGGGCCAAGACTGGAACAGCGGGAGATGCTGCCGGTAAAGCAGGAGGGGCATTGGCAGAGCTGAGAATGGAAGTTCACTGAACACTTCCCCATGCTGCCTGTCCCATGAGACAGTTATTTTCATGAGACCTAAAATGTCAGAGAATTCATAGCACTAGGGAGGGCCACACAAGGGCGTTTAATCAATAACTCCACCATGTTCCCTGTTGGTCCATGATCATTGGCATTTAATTGATCTCTCCTCTCTCTCATTTTCAGTTCTTCTTCCAATGAGTTTGAGACAGGTGTCCTTACATCTGAAGAGGATGAGGAGTTCCCAGCATCTCAGGCTGCAGCCCGGGAGGCAGATAAGCTGGAGGCAGTGAGACGCTACATCCATTCAAACCCAGGCCTGTACCAGAAGATCCTCCTTTATCAGCCCTTTGAGCTGACTGGGCTGCAGGCAGAGCTGAAGCAGAATGGCATTAAGATTGCACTGGGAAAACTGCTGGACTTTTTGGACGCTCACTGTATCACCTTTACCACGGCTGGGGCACGGAAAGAGAAGCAGCAGCAACGCGGGGGCAAGAAAAAGGGATGCAAACGATACTGACTAGAGCCTCCTCTCCCTTCCCAGCTGCCTTGGTGCATTCACACTTCCGCACTGCAGGCTCTAAAACTCTTCCCATTGTTCCGTGTCAGAGCTTCTTCAAGAATTGCTCTTCTGTTTTGCTACTAAACATTCTCCCTGCCCCAGTAGAATCTGCTGTACACATGTGCTTATGCTGCTGATTTTTAAGTCAGTTAGAACATTGCTCCCTGATGTGCTCGAATGGCTTGGAACTGTAAGAGAAGCATCTTTCCCAGTCACTCTGCTTTAGAGGTGCAGAGACCCGACATGCTTTCAGCACTATCCATCCCACTCCCTGCTGAAAGAATGCCTGCTGGATCTCTGGGACACCAAGGCCCCTACTAGTACTGCTGGAGTTTCAGCATACAGTTAATATGATCCCTCTGCCTGTTTTCCTATTTCTTTAGCCATCAGTTTCCTTTTGCCTTTTCTGTCATCTTTTCCCCTTCCATTCTACTTTCTTTTATCTGTCTTCCTCTGCCTTTTCCTTTTCAGTTGTTTCCTCTCCTCTTGTCCTCCCCTCTTGCCTTCCTCTTTTCAAATAGATTTTATTTCAGGCTTGCTTCTAACTGCTGCTTCTAGAGGCAGAACTTCTTCTAAGTGCCTGATAGAGGGTGCTACTCACAAGCTCCTCACTGAGTGCATCAGTGTTGAAACATAAGGTTCTGCCTGAATGGTAAGAGTTCCGTAGGCAATGCGGCCGTGGAAGGAAGCAGGTCAAATCCCCCTGAATTGTTCTGTCCTAGAATAGAAACAGACCTGCCTACCCCACCACACTAGCAGGAAACAAGTCACTTTGCCCTGATGTGTAAAGCAGTGAGAACAGCCAGATGTTCAGGTTTGTCTTTGGGACCCCATTGTTTTTTCAGTCTGTTTATTCAGTTTGAGATTTCACTCTACAGATTGAGGGGTAGGGACAGGGAGTGTTGTGGTGGTAACATTGTCTAGTGGGTAGTTCAGGAGACCTAGTTTCTGTTCCTGGCTCACTCTGTGATTTCTGGCAAGTGGATTCAAATTTTGGTTGCTTCATTTGTTGTGTGCCTAACAATGGACACTTAGGGCTTGGTTTTTCAGCAAATACCTAGCACCTGCAGATCCCACTGACTTCAGTTGATGGTACTGGGTATTGGTACTAGATATTGAGCACCTCTGAAATTGTCCACAGGTGTTTGATGTTGGGCATCCAAAATGAATGGCTGCTTTGAAAGTCTGAGCCTTAATTTCTCTATACTTCACCTGTAGAAGAGGGGAATGAGGGCTGCCCACCTTTGGAAAGCATTCTGAATGGCTCAGAATGGAAGAAAGTGCTGCAGAATGTTACTTACTGTATTGAAAAGGTAACTTATTGGTAACAGCTGTGTTGTGGAGAATGCAAGGAAGAGATACTGTTTACATACAATCTACAAGCAATCTTATTCTATAGATTTGTGATGGGTACCAGGAGTCCTGCAGCCCTCTTATATTTAATACCGTGATAAGGACCTCAGAGGCTACAGGTCCCAAGATGCAATGGTGTGTTTTGACTGCTTGGACTGAGGTAGAGTATTGTGTGCTGGGATCTGTAGGGCTAGACCTCTTTGTTAAAGATACTGTTGGCTCCATTTTCTGAGAACTGCAAGTCGTACTGGAACTCCTGTCAAGTTGCCATGTGGCCTGGGCTTGGACAACTTCCACTGCTGCCCCCCTTTTTTTTAAAGGAGACCCCAAAGTTATGTTGCAGTGACCACTGGACACCTTCAGAGCCTCGTACTCATTCCTCACCTAACCATACCTTGCTACATAATCTAGTTTCCAAACTGGACTGCTGCCAGGCCCTTTGCTAAATTTGCAACAGGGAAATCTTGGATCCTAGAGAATTGACTTCTATTTATTTAATCTTCAGAGATGTGCTGACTCTTTCCAGCCTTGGGAGTTATGAATCGATGATGGCCTCACTTTGTTTAAAAAAAAAAAAAAAAAAAGGAGAAGAAGAAGCCAAGCTCCTCAAAACCAGTGTTGGTATTTCTGTAGCATAAGAATGTCTGTTTTTTAATTTTTGATACAATATAGTGTGGTTTTTATTGGATGTACATTATGTGCAATAAAAATTGTAAGAACCTTCAGCTATAAACTTTAACAGGTAGCATCAAGTAAAAGGCTTGTAGGCAATTTATTGTTAAAAATCTTGGGCCCAGCCTTGGAGCTGCAGGGGCATCCCAGCAACTAGTGTGCCTCTCATGCTGGCTAAAGACCCTGACAAGGAGTTGGAGGAAGAGGGGGAGGAGTCAGGTTACTGTGGGGAGCAGGAGGCTGGAGACCTGCTGCAGCACCAAATGGGAGTCTGGCCTTGTTATATGGAGAGGACCGAGGAAGGCAAGCAAATCCATCTGATGCAGGGAGCCAAGCGGGGGGCTGGGGAAGGAGTCTCCATCTGCCAGGATCAGAGGCAATGCTAGGAAAAACTGCGGGAGGAATCCAATCTGCTGGGCACTGAAAGTGGGTTGGTAGTAGGTGGAACTGGAGGAGGGGAGGCCAGAGGTGGAGTGCCCAGCTGCTGGACACTCATGGACCCCATGCATTTCCGAGAGTCATGGTGGCTGTGCACCAGGTTGGCTGCTGCAGACAGTTTGATGCTATGGAGCTGCTACTACATCTCCATCTCCCTGGCCCTTCCTTCTCTTCAGTCACCCCTTCTCTCCTCCCTCCTCCCCCACTCTCATGTATCCTCTCTCTTCCTTCACCCTGTCAAAGCCCTGCACAGAGTGAGATGGGAAGGGAGGTGAAGAGGACACATGCAGCTGCAGTGTGACTTAGAAATTAGCCATTCAGATGTGCACATCATTGACCTAGCCCCCACATCAGCTGATTTATTACCCTTGTCCTCCCTCCCTTTGGTTTGGTCAGGTACTGGGACGGGCTGAGACTCTTATTTCTTCATCATGTAAGGCTCACAGGGCCTCCTTCCCCACATGCCTGCTAACTGCTCAGCTCTATGCCAACAGGAAAGGAAAGGCATCTTCACCTGCCTGATGCCTGCGTTTCTCTCCCTTCCTATAGGATTTGTGGGGAAGGATGGATGCATGTTAGGCCACCATCCGTGCTGACAGGGTGTCAGACTAGTGTAACAATTCGGTAAAGCAAAACAGTCTCTGTGAATGTTCCTGGAATAAACAACAACAAGAATTGTCCCCCAAACAGTCACATTAGTATAGCAACTCTGAAGACTGTTCTGGTGACCTCTCTTTGTAAACCTCCTCGACATGGCCCACTCTGTGCATAGGGACTTGCTTGCACAGAAATGTTCACCTGCACACTATACGATGAACGCGAAGTATCTGCAGTCTTCCCACAGTTCTCAGCACTAGCTAATAACCATGGACGTAGATTGACGTCTGTATTTGGGAGGGCGGCTCCAGTCAGGCCAATGGGGCTGTGTGTGGCCGGGGGGGACAACAAATTCTGTGCCTGCAGGGGCGCCATTTCAGATGGGGAGGGGCCACAATTTTAACAGTAATTCCAGGGGCTTCTTAGGCAACTGAAAACTCTAGTGTTTTTGCAGATAACTTAGAAATATCTGGCAGGCGCATTATATCTAATTTCTATATTATGAAAGAAAAATAAATAAATATTAGACCCATTCAGCTCTAATACTATCATGTTCTGACATCTTGTGGCAAGTCACTTAAGGGTCACTGGATAGGTTTAAAATTGTATCTTCTTACTCGGATACTCTTACTAAAATCAGACTGGACCATCGTGCTCATCTCATCTGACCTGCACATCACAGGCCATAGAATCTCACCCACTCACTCCTGTAATAGACCCCTAATCTCCAGGTGAGTTACTGAAGGCCTCAAATCATGATTTAAAGACTTCAAGTTACAGAGAATTCACCATTTACACTAGTTTAAACCTGAAAGTGACCTGGGCCCTGTGTTGCAGAAGATGGTAAAAAAAAAAAAAAAAAAACCTGGTCTCTGCCAATCTGACCGGGGGGAAATTCCTTCCTGACTCCTAATATAGTGATCAGTTAGACCCTGAGCATGTGGGCAAGACCCACCAGGCAGATACCTGGGAAAGAATTCTCTGTAGTAACTCAGAGCCCTCCCCATCTAGTGTCCCGTCTCCAGCCGTTGTGGATTTTTGCTACAGGCAGTTGCCGATGGGCCACATGCTATTATAGGCAGTCCTGTCATACTATCCCCTCCATAAATTTATCCAGCTCAGCCTTGAAGCCGGATAGGTTTTTTTGCCCACACTGCTCCAAACTTCACTCCTTTGATGGTTAGAAACCTTCACCTAATTTCAAGCCTAAACTTGTTGATGGCCAGTTTATATGTATTTGTTCTGGGGTCCACGTTGATGCTTAACTTAAATAACTCCGCTCCCTCCCTAGTATTTAGCCTCTGGTGTATTCAGACAGAGTAATCATAGCTCCCCTCAGCCTTCTATTGGTTAGACAAAACAAGCCAAGCTGTTTGAGTATCTTCTCATAAGACAGGTTTTCCTTTCCTCAGATCATCTTAGTAGCCCTTCTCTGCACCTGTTCCAGTTTGAATTAATCTTTCTTAAACATGGGAGACCAGAACTGCACACAGTATTCCAGATGAGGTCTCACCAGTGCCTTGTATAATGTTACTAACACTTCACTGTCTCTACTGGAAATACCTTGTCTGATGTATCATATGACTGCATTAGCCTCTTTCATCACCACATCACATTGATGGCTCATAGTTATCCTCTGATCAACCAATACACCCAGCTCTTTTTCCTCCTCTGTCACTTTCAACTGATAAGTCTCCAGCTTATAGCAAAAATTCTTGTTGTTAGTCCCTAAATGCATGACCTTGTACTTTGCATTATTAAATATCGCGTTTCCATTACTCCAGTTTAAAAGGTCATCCAGATCTTGTATGATATTCCAGTCCTCCTCAGTACTGGCAATATCCTCCAAGTTTGTATCATCTGCAAATTTTATTAGCGCACACCCACTTTTTGTGCCAAGGTCAGTAATAAAAATGTTAAATAAGGTTGGTCCCAAGACTGATCACTAAGGAACTCCACTAGTAACCTTCCTCTAGCCTGACAGTTCAGCTTTCAGCATGATCTCTTGCAGTCTCCTCTTTAACCAGTTCCTTCAAGTTGCAATGGGGGAGGTTTAGATTGGATATTAGGAAAAACTTTTTCACTAAGAGGGTGGTGAAACACTGGAATGCGTTACCTAGGGAGGTGGTAGAATCTCCTTCCTTAGAGGTTTTTAAGGTCAGGCTTGACAAAGCCCTGGCTGGGATGATTTAACTGGGACTTGGTCCTGCTTTGAGCAGGGGGTTGGACTAGATGACCTTCTGGGGTCCCTTCCAACCCTGATATTCTATGATTCTATGATTCTTGTACGCCTTTCCGGTCTCATATTAAGCCCCATCTTCTCCAATTTAACAATGTCTCATGTGGAACTGTATCAAATGGCTTACTGACATCCAGGTAGATTAGATCTACTGCCTTTCCTTTGGCTAAAAAGATCAGTTATTTTCTCAAAGAAAGGTATTGGTAACTTTGTTACAACCTCATGAATATAATAGTTGAAACAATTGTAGAAAAATCTACAATTATTTTCTATCATTTAGGTTATGTCTACACTGTTGCTACAGCCCTGCCACTAAAAGATGTGCAGTGTAGCCACTCTTTGTCGGCAGGCAAGAGCTCTCCCACCCACAAAATAAATCCAGCCCCAACGAGCGGTGGTAGCTTTGTCAGCGGGAGAGCATCTCTCGCCGACAAAGCGCTGTCCACACTGGCACTTTTCATTGGTAAAACTTTTGTCATTTGGGGATGTGTGTTTTTTTTCACACCTCTGAACCACAAAAGTTTTACCATCGAAAGGCTACTTACTTTTTGCAGTTCACCAAGCTTGGAACAGATCATTTAACTTTAGGAAAAAGCCTAACAGCCCTTTCCTGTCTTAATCACCTGTTAATCCCTCTGTTTATAAACAACATTCTGACTCCCTGCCTCAGGAGCGCAAGCTGGGAGCAGCTGTCTCCTTCTCTGCAGAACTCATTACATTGCACGTGAGGCTGCCTGCCCCTGAGGCTTGCAGTTTGGGGGGACAAAGCATCCCATGTGCCCCCCCCAAATGCCGCCTATACTAATAACTTGATGGTGAGGTCCGAAGAATGCTAAAATTTTATTATTTTTAGAAAAGTAAACAATTAAATTAAACAATTGTCAAAACTCTGACAATCTTTTTTTATTATGCCGCTTCATAAACTGCACTGATTTGCAATGAGCCTTCCTGTTCTGAGTGAGAATTAGTGAGGCTCTGATGCAATCAAATTCCAGATGAACCCAGAGAATTGTTTACAGATGTCCGTAATATGTACAGGTGACAATTAACCCCGATACCTATTTATAACATTACATCATTATACAGCCAACACAATTTGAAAATGTATCAGAGTGGCAGCTGTGTTAGTCTGAATCAGCAAAAAGAATGAGGAGTCCTTGTGGCACCTTGGAGACTAACAAATTTATTTGGGCTTAAGCTCAGAAGTTTGAGCGCAAATAAATTTGTTAGTCTCTAAGGTGCCACAAGGACTCCTTGTTCTTTTTACAGTTTGAAAAGTAGATCCTCTACATCTATCATCTTGTCATCTGAAAGTCCCTGGTCCATACCAGTGTTCCTCTTGTTCTAATGCTGTGGCAGCATGGCACAACTTTTTCTCTAGAGAACAACTTTCAGTGGGGAACAAATACGATGATCTACCCAAGAAACTCAGCAATGCGGCCTTTCTGTTCCTGGTGTACACATACAGGTGTGTAGCATTTCGCAATTCCCCATCTGCTAGGCAGTTTTGGCAGAATTTGTTTTTGTTTTTTTTAAATAATTTTTACTGAAGTTGTTCCTTTTTAAGCATTTTTCTATTTTTATCAATTTAAATTTGCACAGTTGTGCAAAATTATGTTAAGCATTTTTTAAACTTTTATCTATTTAAATATTTCCAGTTGTGGGAAATTATGGGGGAGAGTCAGACAACAGTGGAGGTCTGACGAATTATTTAATGACAGTAAATATTGAGATTCAAAGAGTTAAAGCTTTATTACTATTAAAACTCAAATGATCAACATCATATGCAAAATATATACAGTACCGCTCCTTAACTCAAACTCTAAATTCTCAAGCAGCATTTTTCTTATTTTGCCTATCTGTAAATATTGTTTATCAATGGAAATATTTTTGATGGATTTGTGTGTACATGATTAAATTGACATTTACCAACAAAAATCTAATCCATCCAAGTCTACTCATAAGTTATGTATAGAAGGGCTTTTCTGTTGCACGATCTTGAGTGGCTCTCTAAACTTAAAAAGAAAAGGAGTATTTGTGGCACCTTAGAGACTAACAAATTTATATGAGCATAAGCTTTCATGAGCTACAGGCATTCGATGAAGTGAGCTGTAGCTCACGAAAGCTTATGCTCAAATAAATTTGTTAGTCTCTAAGGTGCAACAAGTACTCCTTTTCTTTTTGTGAATACAGACTAACATGGCTGCTACTCTGAAACCTCTCTAAACTTAGATTGTCCTTGTTTTACAAATTCTTTGTTATACAAAGCTTGGGAAGGCTGAGAAGAGCCACACTGGAGTTTGGATGCTTAGCATCTGTGTACTGTTCCCTTTCATCTGCTTTTGGATTAGCTGCGTCTTGCACATTGTATTGTGCTGCATTGTGCTGTGACCTTGGCTGCTGTTATCCTCAAAACCAGCGGCAAACCAGTTTCGCTTGCTTGGATGTCACATGCCTTTTGGGTTTTCCTTCCTGAACAAATACAGTTGCATGGCCCTGTGTGTTGGCCCCATTGCAGACATGACAGTACAGACAGGTTAAATAGTTAAACAGCTGTGAGGATATGTATGCTGTGGCTTTAAATCTGTAACAGGAAGCTAGGCAAGGGAGCAGGGCTGGGTAAAATTCTAAGTAGAAATTCAGCAGCGAAGCAGAGAGAGAGAATGGCTTTAGGGATAATACTGTTTTCCTTGTTCTAATAAAGTTCCTTGTTCAGCATTGGGAGAAACCAACTCTCTCTCTGATTGGTTACCACTGTCACATGCCAGTTCCTTGTTCAGTGTTGGAAGAAAGGACTCTCTCTTCTTAACCATTGTCACATGATGAGGGTTCCTGCTGCAGCTGCCTGTTTTCTTCCCAGGAGCCTAGACTGAGCAACTGCTGCTTCCCTCCTCTCCTCTCTACACTATCTGCCTTATTTAAAGACCCTTCTGTTACTAGCCATGCTGGGGACTGTCTCCGACTGTAACTAGCCTCCTAGGGGAAGCCCTGGACTCTGCAAACACTAACTCCTGAGACGGAGATTCCAGGTAATTGAGAGAACTTGGGGAAAGTGATTCTGTAAAAATGCTCCACCACCCCCATCTCTGCTCCATGTGTGTCTGTGAGTCACAGATCTGCTGGCTTTATTGACACACACAGGCTCTTAGCTGATCAAGCTATTGGAGCGAGCATGTATGCAGAAATGGAACAATAACCAACTCTCCCAGCTGGAGGGAGGAGAGAGAAAGGAAGGAGACTGAAGGGGATAGGAAAAATAAAAAAAGAGCTGACGAGATCCAAGAATAGTGCTGCCCAGACCCGTTACTGCCTCATCCCTGGGCAGCTTTAGTCTAACAGGAGTGAGACTAAAAGGCAGTGCCCTGTCTCTGCCTAATGACGATGCTGTTTAGGGGACAATCCCCACAGTTTAACTGTTTGTTCTTCTCTTTGACAGTGTTTAGTTCAGGCTCTGTTAAAGGGACATGACACACATGTCTGTGCATTTAGTGCTGGTGGAAGGTGCTGGGTCTGCACCATAGTAAAGGCACCAAGCAATTCCCAGCGGCAAAGTGTAGATTTTTGTACCCAAGCTGGTAAAGCAGAGCTCAGAAGTTTGAGTCCGCTACTGCCTGAAAGTTAATGGACCTGTGCCATGAGCTCAAGCAGTAGACGCTCATGCTCTTAGCTTAAGAGGTCCTGGGCTTGATCTCCCAGCTGTGGTGTTGTTACAAGCAGCAGCGTCATAAATCCTGTAGAGGGGGACGAAGACCCACATGGGGTTACTATGGGTCACACATGGACACACAGTGGGCACAGGATGGAGCTATGAAGTGTGTCTTCTGTAGCTGCTGCTTCCTTCTGAGTCATTATTGAAAGGTTTCAGAGTAGCAGCCATGTTAGTCTGTGTTCGCAAAAAGAAAAGGAGTACTTGTGGCATCTTAGAGACTAACAAATTTATTAGAGCATAAGCTTTCGTGAGCTACAGCTCACGAAAGCTTATGCTCTAATAAATTTGTTAGTCTCTAAGGTGCCACAAGTACTCCTTTTATTATTGACAGGGAGAGAGCAGCAGTCTGTATGGGGCGAGGGAAGTGGGTCTGGAGTGTGGGCATCCTGGGTATAAAGGCCCAGCTGGGAGTGATGAGTCTAAGCCAGGATTCATGGGAGCTATTATTGTTCCAGGGTGCATAAGGTAAGGGAATCTGGGCCAAACCTTGGCGCCCTTTCCGCCCAGTGCGGTTGAAGCAGGCAGGGAGCTGGGAATACTTGTTCCAGCTGCCAGCATTTGAGGAAGTGGTCATGTCTTTCTCCTAGGCAGAAAGGGGCCCTGAGGGTGAAACACAGAGAGCCCTCTGCAGGGACACTGCAGGAGAGTGACTGGTTTCCTCATGAGTGTTAGGAGCTTTGTGGTCTCTGAAACTCCCAAGGTTGCTTCTCTGGCCCCTGGCCCTGGCTGGTGGAAACATCCTGTGCATTCTCCTTCAAGCAACCCATAAATGATTGAGTAATTTCTGGGCTGGGAGGGGTGTCAGCCCCTCTGTGGGGGGCTGGGGTGGTTGGGCTCAGAGGAATTCCCACTGCTGCCCCATTCTAGCCAGATGTTCTCCATATTCTTGCTGTGCTCTAGTAAATACTGTGTTCACCAGGGAACTCCCTTTTGCTCCTTAGTGCTCTCCTACCATCCTTCCCTTTTCCCTTATTTTGCTCTTTCCCCCTCTCATGTTGCTGTCTCTCTCCCTTTCCCTTTCCTTCTCTTTCCATCCTCCCTTTCTTCCCTGACCCAAGCTCTCTCCCCTCTCCATTCTTTACTATCATCTTCAGCCCTGGCCAAGAGTTTCTCCACCTCTTCCCCACCCAGTCTCTCACTCAGCACCCCAAAATCACCACTCTCCACTCACACACCCCCATGTCGGTCACGCCTCCCCTCACAACTCCTATACCAGGCACCCTGTCACTACAGACCGAGCCACTCACACACTAGTCATCCCAGCACTCTGCCCTACATCTTCCACACAACATTCCCCTCCCCATTCACACCCCCAAGTCACACTCCAGCCCAATTCCCTTCCTGCCCAGCAGCAGCTTCCACTGAGGTTGTTACCAGCCCTCCCCACCACATGGAAAAACGGGAGTAGCAGAGAGAGTCTTCCCTGACCCCCATGTGGGGAGCAGGAGCTGGCCTCTCTCCCCCTCCCCATGTTGAAGGGGAACTCTGAGTCCCAGATCATTGTCTTTCTCCCTGTGGTGGAGTAAGGGTGGAGGCAGTCCTGCTGGACAGATAAGTGGGAGCAGGCAGTGCTAGTAGAGAGCAATCACTGCTCCTGCACTGCTGCAGCCCTAGCCAAGGGGCCACCTGTTGGGCCCCATTCCAACCATGCTTTCAGTCCTGATGGCCCCAACGCCTTTGTCACCTCCCATACTGTCCCTCTGGGAAGGTTGAGAGACATTGCACTACTGCTGATTTCCCTCTGCTCAGGGCTTCCAAGGGGGACAGAACTGTGACATTGTCCTGCCTGGGGTCCCTCTGCCCCAAGGGCTGGTTCTGGTCTCTAATAGGCTTGGTTAGAGATGTGCAAGTGGCTTATTTTTGCTTTTTGTCAAGTCCCTCAGTGTGTGGAGATCCCTGAATTTTGTATGTGGCACAACACACTTCCCAGGAGGTATTTCCTTTTTGTGCAGGTGAAATGTTCCCTCAGCAAAGAGAGGGGCTAGGTTTTAAACCCTAGAGGGATCTGTGTAGCAAGATCTTTGGTGAAGATGTGACAAGCCCTGATCTTGCCCATTTCTCCTCCCCTAAGCAGGATTTCCCATTCCTAAATAAGACATGATCTCCAGCCGGGAATGAGAGGAAGAGCCGCAAATCCCCACTCTCTAGAGCTACAATGAAAAGGAGATGCTGAGTGGCACCTGCGCAGGTGAGGAATAAACTAAACCATTTGGGAACTGTCAGTGAATGAGGTGAAAATCTGGATTTGCCGAAGTGCTGCCATGAGCTCCCACCATCCCAGGTGAACAGGAATAGCAAACGGGTGATTCAGAGGGTGTAACTGTGGAGTCTGTGCTTGCGTGTAGAGGGACTAGATGAATGGGGCATTAAGTCCATCTGTTTTTGTTCTCTGCAAGGGTTGTGTGGCTGGGCCTTGAGGCTGTGAATAGGCCAGATGAGACTGGGATGCTTGTGCCTCAGTGAGAGCTATGTGGCTTGGACTTTTGGGTCTGTGATCAGCCTCAGTGGTTGAAGTCTCTGTGGGGTGAATATGTCACTGGTACTGAGAGCTGGGCAGTGAGGCTTAGGCGATAAGCCAGATGCCGAAGGGAGAGGGAGGGGGTAGGATGGGGTGGAACTTTGCTGCTCCAGTTCATCAGTTCAAAACGGGTGTTTCAGAGGCACAAAACTAAAACAGTCAGGCAGCCTTCAGTTAGTTGTGGCCCCCTCTCTACAGGGCCATCTTTATGAAAACATAGGGTGTCCAAACAGAACAAAACCTGCCATAGTGAAACAAAGACGGAAACTACAACCAATGGTCTCCCCATGTAGACCTCAGGGATGGGGGGACTCCAGCTCATACCCAGCTGTTCCCCCATCTCCCAGGCAGCCCTTTATATGTCCCTCACTCCCTCTAAGCCGCAGGGTTAATTGGCTGCTGCATTAACCTGTTAGGGTCTGGGCTAGGGAGTGCCTTTTTACTCTGTCATGCACCCCTGCGAGTGTGACCAAGGGCACACTCTGTGAAAACATCATCTGCCCCTTCTGGGGGAAAAAAAAAATTGGTGTTTTCATGTGCTGTGGTGCACCAAGAAGTAAACGGCTGCAAGGCGTGAGTCTTGGGTTGTCATCTTTCATAGCCTGCAGCTATTTAAGGGGGGGTCTGGTCCATGACCAGGGTGAAGGGTGCTTCCAGGAGGTAGCATCATAATGACTTCACTGCCCACTTCGCTGCAAGCCTTTCCTTTCCTATATTGGAATAGTTCTTCTGTGGGAGAAGCTTCCTACTGAGATTTAGGATGGAGTGTTCTCCATCCTCCGCCACCTGCAATACAACCATCCCAAGTCCCACCTCAGATGGATCACTTTGTAGTATGAATCCTTTTGTAAAATCTGGACTCAGCAGATCCAGGTTACTACACTAGATGCGCTTGACTGTGCCAAATGCACCTGCACAAGCCGATGTCCATTGGACATTTTGAGGGGCTTGTTCTTTAGGGGGGTCTGGGAGGGGTGCTGTAAGGGGAAAACCTGGAGACAAAGCACCTGTGATACCATGATAACCCCAGGAATGTCTTCGCCTGCCTTTTGGTGGGCAGGGATTGGGCACTCTAACAGGACTTTCACTTAGCTCGCCAAGGGTCAGATTTACCCATTCTCCAAGGTCTAAGTGTTTAATTTTGGTACTATTCACCTTGCACTTAGGCCTGCTTCCCTTAGAAACTTCAGCAATCCTCTGGAGATGCTCTCCCCATGGACTAGAATAGATTACAGCATTGTTGAGCTAGGCAGCAGCGTACTGCCGATAGGGCCGTAATGCCCTGTCCATTAGCCACTGGAAGGTGGCAGGCACCCCACAGAATCTAAATGGGAGGGTTTAGAAGGGGTAGCAAAGGCCAGATTTTCTTTGGATTCTGGTGCCAGAGGAATTTGCCAGTAGCTTTAGTATGGTCAAATATGGTCATGAACTGGGCCCTATCCAGCAACTCATCTACTTCAGCATGGGATTTGAGCTGAACTTTGACATAGCATTAGAACATAAGAACGCAAGAACAGCCATACTGGTCAGACCAATGGTCCATCTAGCTCAGTATCCTGTCTTCTGACTGTGGCCAATGCCAGGTGCTTCAGAGGAAATGAACACAACAGGCAATCATCAACTGATCCATCCCCTGTCACCCATTCCCAGCTACTGGCAAACAGGCTAGGGACACCATCCCATTTTGGCTAATAGCCAAATTTATCTAGTTCTTTTTTGAACCTTGTTATAGTCTTGGCCTTCACAACATTCTCTGGCAAGGAGTTCCACAGGTTGACTCTGCATTGTGTGAAGAAATACTTCCTTTTGTTTGTTTAAACCTGCTGCCTATTAATTTCATTTGGTGACTCCTAGTTCTTGTGTTATGAGAAGGAGTAAATAACACTTCCTTATTTACTTTCTCCAAACCAGTCATGATTTTATAGACCTCTATCATATCCCCCCTTAGTTGTCTCTTTTCCCAGCTGAAAAGTCCAGCCTTCTTAATATTTGCTCAAACATAAGCCGTTCAATACCCCTAATAATTTTTGTTGCCCTTTTCTGAACCTTTTCCAATTCCAATATATCTTTTTTGAGGTGGGACTACCACATATGCACGCAGTTTTCAAGATGTGGCTGTACCATAGATTTATATGGAAGCAATATGATATTCTGTCTTATTATCTATCCCTTCCCTAATGATTCCCAGCATTCTGTTTGCTTTTTTGACTGCTGCTGCACATTGAGTGAATGTTTTCAGAGAACTATCCACAATGACTCCAAGATCTCTTGAGTCGTAACACCTAATTTAGACCCCATCACTATATATTAACTGTTCTAACATCAACACAAACATGAACGCTATTGTCTGACTTGGGAACTAGAACAATTGGGCTGCACCATTCTCTTTGCAACTCCTCGACTACCCCTCATTCTAACCTACTTTCTAGCTCCCTCTTGAAAATCTCCCATGTTCATTCAGGAATTTAGAAGCCTCCCTTCTGTGCACTGACTCCTGGGATAATTTGTATGTGGTGCTCTAGGAGGTGAGTCTTCCCAGGCCTGGTGGTGAAGACATCATTAAAGTTCTGGACTAGCTTTCAGGCTCACTCTCTCTGCTAACTGCAGGTTAGTCTCCCAGAGTTAGACTTTAAGGTCAGAAGGACCATTATGATCATCTAGTCTGACCTCCTGCACAATGCAGGCCATAGAATCTGACCCACCCACTCCTGTAATAAACCCGTAACCAATGTCTGAGCTGTTGAAGTTCTCAAACCATGGTTTAAAGACTTCAAGGTGCAGAGAATCCTCCAGCAAGTGACCCGTGCCCCACGCTGCAAAGGAAGGTGAAAAACCCCCAGGGCCTCTGCCAATCTGCGCTGGAGGAAAATTCCCTCCCGACCCCAAATATGGCGATCAGCTAAACCCTGAGCTTGTGGGCAAGACTCACCAGCCAGACACCCAGGAAAGAATTCTCTGTAGTAATTCAGGTCACACCCCATCTAACATCCCATCATAGGCCATTGAGCATATTTACCGCTAACAGTCAAAGATCAATTAATTACCAAATTTCAGCTATCCCATCATATCATCCCCTCCATAAACTTATCAAGCTTAGTCTTGAAGCCAGATATGTCTTTTGCCCCCACTGCTTCCCTTGGAAGGCTGTTCCAGAACTTCACTCCTCTGATGGTTAGAAACCTTCGCCTAATTTCAAGTCTAAACTTCCTGATGGCCAGTTTATATCCATTTGTTCTTGTGTCCACATTGGTACTGAGCTGAACTAATTCCTCTCCCTCCCTGGTATTTATCCCTCCGATATATTTATAGAGAGCAATCATATCTCCCCTCAGCCTTCTTTTAGTTAGGCTAAACAAGCCAAGCTCTTTGAGTCTCCTTTCATAAGACAGGTTTGCCATTCCTCAGATCATCCTAGTAGCCCTTCTCTGTACCTGTTCCAGTTTGAATTCATCCTTCTTAAACATGGGAGACCAGAACTGCACACACTATTCCAGATGAGGTCTCACCAGTGCCTTGTATAACAGTACTAACACCTCCTTATCTCTATTGGAAATACCTCACCTGATGCATCCCAAGACCGCATTAGCTTTTTTCACGGCCATATCACATTGGCGGCTCATAGTCATCCTGTGATCAACCAATACTCCGAGGTCCTTCTCCTCCTCTGTTACTTCCAACTGATGAGTCCCCAGCTCATAACAAAAATTCTTGTTATTAATTCCTAAATGCATGACCTTGTATTTTTCACTATTACATTTCATCCTATTACTATTACTCCAGTTTACAAGGTCATTCAGATCTTCCTGTATGATATCCCGGTCCTTCTCTGTATTGGCAATACCTCCCAGCTTTGTGTCATCCGCAAACTTTATTAGCACACTCCCACTTTTTGTGCCCAGGTCAGTAATAAAAAGATTAAATAAGATTGGTCCCGAAACCGATCCCTGAGGAACTCCACTAGTAACCTCTCTCCAGCCTGACAGTTCACCTTTCAGAATGACCCATTGTAGTCTCCCCTTTAATCAGTTCCTTGTCCACCTTTCAATTTTCATACTGATCCCCATCTTTTCCAATTGAACTAATAATTCTCCATGTGGAACCGTATCAAATGCCTTACTGAAATCGAGGTAAATTAGATTCACTGCGTTTCCTTTGCCTAAAAAATCTGTTACCTTCTCAAAGACAGAGATCAGGTTGGTTTGGCATGATCTACCTTTTGTAAAACCACGTTGTATTTTGTCTCAATTACCACTGACCTCAATGTCCTTAACTACTTTCTCCTTCAAAATTTTTTTCAAGACTTTGCATACTACAGATGTCAAACTAACAGGCCTGTAGTTACCAGAATCACTTTTTCCCCCTTTCTTAAAAATAGGAACTATGTTAGCAATTCTCCACTCATACGGTACAACCCCTGAGTTTACAGATTGATTAAAAATTCTTGCTAATGGGCTTGCAATTTCATGTGCCATTTCCTTTAATATTCTTGGATGAAGATAATCTGGGGGGCCCCCGATTTAGTCCCATTAAGCTGTTCGAGTTTGGCTTCTACTTCGGAAGTGGTAATATCTACCTCCATATCCTCAGTCCCATTTGTCATCCTACCATTATCCCTAAGTTCCTCATTAGCCTCATTAAAGACTAAGACAAAGTATTTGTTTAGATATTGGTCCATGCCTAGATTATCCTTAACCTCCACTCCATCCTCAGTGTTTAGCAGTCCCACTTCTTCTTTCTTTGTTTTCTTCTTAATTATATGGCTATAGAACCTTTTACTATTGGTTTTAATTCCCTTTGCAAGGTCCAACTCTACATGGCATTTGGCCTTTCTCACTTTATCCCTACATGTTCTGATCTCAATAAAGTAGCTTTCCTTGCTGATCTCTCCCATCTTCCATTCCTTGTAGACTTTCTGCTTTTTCTTAATCACCTCTCTGAGATGCTTGGTCTACAACTCCTGCCTATGAATTTTTTCCCCTTTCTTGGGATGCAGGGTTCTGAAAGTTTCTGCAACTTTGACTTGAAGTCATTCCAGGCCTCCTCCACCTTTAAATCCACAAGTTCTTCAGTCCAATCCACTTCCCTAACTAATTTCCTTAATTTTTTAAAGTTAGCCCTTTTGAAATCAAAAACCCTAATCACAGATCTATTTTTGTTTATCCTTCTATTTAGTTTTGAATTGAATTATCTCATGATCGCTCGAACCAAGGTTGTCCCCTACAACCATTTCTTCTATAAGGTCTTCACTACTCACCAAAACCAAATCTAAAACGGCATCCCTTCTTGTTGGTTCAGCAACTACTCGGTGAAGGAATCCATCCACTATCACATCCGGGAAAATCTGAGCCCTTTTATTATTACTAGCACTTGTCCTCTAGTCTTTATCTGGGAAGTTAAAATCTCCCATGATCACACAATTCCGATTAGTATTTACTTCATTAAAAATATTAAAGAGGTCTCTATCCATATCCAAATCGGATCCCAGCAGTCTATAGCACACCCCAAGCACTATGCCAGGGGAGGCTCTAGTAGCTTTCTTCCCCAATGTGATTTTTGCCCAGACAGACTCTGTCTTATCCATTCCATCGCTTCTTCTTTCTTTACATTCTACCTCATCATTGATATACAATGCAGGTCCACCACCTTTTGCCTTTATTTCTGTCTTCCCTAAACAGCACATACCCTTCAATATCTGTACTCCAGTCGTGACTACTATTCCACTATGTTTCTGTTATCCCTACAATATCTGGTTTCACTTCCTGCATCAGTAGCTCTAGTTCCTCCATTTTGTTACCTAGGCTCCTCGCATTGATGTACAAAGATCTTAATTTTTGTTGTTTGGCTTCGCTCACATTTTTTACACGATTAGGCACAAACATTCTATCGCCAGTATCACCTATTAGACTGGTATCTACACTACTCTTCCTCCTTATGTCCATTCCTCTACTCACAGCTGTATCCATTCTTACTTCGTTTTCTTCCCTCTCAATGTTAAAATCCGGCGTGGAGATTACCTGGACATCTTCCAATCATCTCCCCCAAATTCCTAGTTTAAAGCTCTCTTAATCAGTTGTGCCAGCCTCTTTTCTGCTCTTACACAAAGCCACTGGAACAGGCAAGAGACTGATCATCCAGCAGTGGGAGGTGCTGGAAGAAGCAATGCTTTTGTGGACTTCTTAGGGGTGTTCAAACTGCACTGATTGATCATGTCCTTGCATGATTATTTCACTGGTTCTGGCTTGGGGGACTGTAGGGGCCCCTAGGACCTTGGATTTCTGAAGTTGTTGGTGCCGGGGAATTTGACCCTGCAAAGGTATTTCTGGGTGGGTCAGAGTCATATTAGTTGGCAGCAGATTTTTTTGGCCCATCTCCCTGGGCCCTAATGCGTCAGTAGAGCTTGTTCCAGGCAAGGTGACGCTCTTCACTTGTTTTCTGGTCAGATTAGTAGGGCCTCAGAGCTCAGGGTCAGCAAAGGGAAGATCTTTCCCAGCAATACATCCACACTGTCCTTCTTCCCCAGGCAAGTTAGCTTCTGGGCATGACTGGTTTGCCTCTTGTAGCAGACCAGTTACCAGGCCCCAGTAGCAGCCCAGCACCACTGGGTATGACCGTTCTTTTGCCATGGTCACCATCAACTCTGTAGACTTCCTATTTACAGACAGCTTAAACCTGGTAATGGGGAGGGTGGTAAATCCCTATGGGTACACCCTATAAAAAACATTCCCTCAATGTGGGTAAGTGGGAAATTCGGGCCCAGTAGCTGCTCACGTATGAATGTCTGGAGTCAGCTAGTCCCTGGAAACTCCACCCCTTTTGACTATAATGGGGACAACAAGAGCACTGGGATTCCCAAGGAGTGCTGAGGGCTTGGGGAAGCAGGCTATGGCATAGTCACAGTCCACGTTGACGCAAGAGTGGTGGCTATGGCCTTCCTGCTCACAGATTGTAGCATATCTGGCCCCTTTCTGCCCCTAGGGTTGTACTAGCCTAGGGGTGGGCAAACTATGGCCCGGGGGCTGCACCGAGCCCTCCAGACATTTTTAATCCGGCCCTCAAGATCCTGGTGGGAAGCGGGGTCCAGGGCTTGTCCCGCTCTGGTGCTCCAGCCAGGGAATGGGATCTGGTACTTCAGCTGGGGAGCAGGATCAGGGGCTTGCCCCACTCCGTGCTGCTCCTGGAAGCAGCAGCATGTCCCCCCTCCAGCTCCTATGCATAGGGGCAGCCAGGGGGCTCCGCACGCTGCCCCCACCCCTAGCGCCGCCCCCACAGCTCCCATTGGCCAAGAACCGTAGCCAATGGGAGCTGCAGGGGCGGCACCTGTGGTGGGGGCAGTGCGCATCACTGCCTGGCCGCGCCTCCCCATAGGAGCCGGATGGGGAACATGTCGCTGCTTCTGGGAGCTGTTTGAAGTAAGCACTGCCTGGAACCTGCACTCCTGAAAGCCCCCCCCATGCCCCAACCCCCTGCCCCAGCCCTGATCCCCCTCCCTCCCTCCCTCTGAACCCCTCGGTTACAGCCTCCTGCACCCCTAACCCCTCATCCCCAGCCCCACCCCAGAGTCTGCACCCCCAGCCAGAGCCCTCACCCCCTCCCGCACCCCAATCCCCAATTTCATGAGCATTCATGGCCTGCCATACAATTTCCATACCCAAATGTGGCCCTTGGGCCAAAAAGTTTGCCCATCCCTGTACTAGCCTTTGCTAGTAATATTTCTGCATCTCCCATCAGCTTCCCTTCCAATCTGTTCACAGCAAGACAAAACCAAAAATGGCACTGTTTTTGTGCCAGGGCAAGTCTGAGTCCAGGCTCAGTCAGGGATGTGTTTCTGCTTCCCTGGGGATTGGAGCCTCTCTATGCATTCCCTCCAGTCCTACTGCTACAGAGTTTCTTCAAGAAGCTGAGGAAGGCACGTGCCAGGCTGATTCCTATAGTCCCAGCATGCTTGAGACACCACTGGTTGTCAGACCTCCAGATTCTCTCGATAGAGCCTCTAATGGCACTACCATTGCTCAGGCCCTACTATCACTGAAGCATGACCAAAGTTCTCCACCCCAACCCTCATGGTCTCCACCTCACAGCAAGGGAGTTGAGTGGCTGAACCCAGGAGAAAGAGCCTGCTCTCAAGAAGTTCAAAACATTCTTATCGGTAGCAGAAAGATTTCCACCAGGATAACTAATTTTGCAAAGTGGAAGAGATTTTCCATCTGGCCACTAGATACTCTCTCTCCCCATCTAAAATGCAGGAATATCCACTGCAACTGAAGGAGTTGGGCATCTTGATGAGCTCAATAAAAGTTAATTTAGCATCCAACTCAGCAATCCACTCTCCCATTTAAGAACATTTGGTTTTCTCACATTCCATGGCTGAGAGATTTCTGAAGGAACTAATGAGGATTTATCCTCCCATTCATGAACCCATCCCTCCCTTGGACCTTGTCATGGTATTTTTGCCACTGGTCTTCCGCTCTTTTTCTCTTATGTCTAAAAAGACAGCCTTCTTGGTAGTGATCATGTCAGAGTGGAAAAGCTACAGTATCTGATGGTGGGGCCTCCATACATGGTGTTTTATAAAGATAAAGTTTCTTTAAGACTTTACCTCCGAATTCCTAAGTAAAGTGGCATCTGACTTTCACCTTCTGATATTCTTTCCAAAGCCTCATAGACATAAAGATGAAGAGAGACTCCACACATTAGATGTGCTATGAGCTCTCTCTTTCTATATTGACAGTACCAAACTAATTAGATCCTCGCTGAGACTGATGTGCAGAAAGGATGGGAGATCAGCATCTTCTGCACAGAGAATTTCAAACTGGATAGCTTTCTGCATCAGGACTTAGACTCAGACTTTAAGACCAGAAGGGCCATCATGATCATCTAGTCTGACCTCCTGCACATCACAAACTGCAGAACCTCATGCCCCACTCTTGTAATAGCCCATAACCTCTGGCTGAGTTACTGAAGTCCTCAAGTTACAGAGACTCTGCCATTTACTTTAGTTCAAACCAACAAGTGACCCAGGCCCCACACTGCAAGCAAAGGCAAAAAATCCTCAGTTCTCTGCCAATCTGATCTGGGGGGAGAAATTCCTTTTCAACCCCAAATATGGTGATTAGTTAAACCCTGAGCATGTGGGCAAGACCCACCAGCCAGATATTTGGTAAAGAATTCACTGTAGTAACTCAGAACCCTCCCCATCTAGTGTCCCATCTCCACTGGTTTGAAATATTTACTAATTGCAGTTGCAGATTGGCTATATACCATTGTAGGCAACTTCCTCATACCATCCCCTGCATAAATGTATCAAGCTCAGTCTTGAAACAAATTAGGGTTTTTGTGGTCCCCACTACTTCCTTTGGAAGGCTGTTCCAGAACTTCATTCCTCTGAGGGTTAGATACATTTGTCTAATATCAAGCCTAAACTTGTTGATGGCCAAAAACATCCGCTCAATGTGTAGCAGAAGTCAAAAAAGCAAACAGAAAGTTAGGAACCATTAGAGAGAGACAGTGGGTAAAGTGATATCTTTCACTGGATTTCAAGGGACAGAATCAACTTGATTATTTTTATTGACTAATATAAATAAATCAGTCTCTGTCAGGGCTCCCTTTAAATAGTCTGCTGTGATTTTTTAAAAATGTCCTCAAATTTGTTGCTGGCATGTTTTTGCTCAATTGTTTGTTTAGAAGGCTATTTTCAGTGAGTCTGAGAGCAGCAGCAGCAATTAGGGGTCACCTGTAATGATGGTAGGTATCATATGTTCATACGGAAATATGATTTTCAAGTTGTATCCCTTTCAGTTCCCCTTCCTAAGATGTCCTTTCTCTCCAATGATTCATCTCTGGATTCTCATTTCAATGCACCAGGTGATAGGATTATGAGTGAAAATGAGGAGTATGCCCACCAGGAAGGTCCTGAGTTCATGGAACCATGTGGCACATTATCTGGAATATCTCAAAAGAATATTTCCCAGAGTCCTGAGCAGAGCAAAGCCTATGAGGGTCAGCACAGATCAGAAAGGCATCAGACAACTGCTCCAGAGAAGAGGCAAGGTAAATCAACTACTTGTGAAAGAGGTTTCAGGAAACTGCCAGACATTGACCAGCTGGGAAACCCCACTATGGGGAGATCAACAGTATGCGGTGACTGTGGGAAAAGCTTCAGGGTGAGCTCAAACTTCAGACAGCATCAGAAAATCCACACTGGAGAGAAACCTTTTGCATGTGCCGAGTGTGGGGAAAGCTTCCGGCAGCGGTCTCACCTTATTCAGCATCAGACAAAGCACACGGGGGAGAGACCTTATGAATGTACCGAGTGTGGGAAAAGTTTCACTGTGAGCTCAAACCTTATTCGGCATCAGATAATCCATACTGGAGAGAAACCCTATAAATGTGCCGAATGCGGGAAGAGCTTTAGTGGGAACTCACAGCTTATCCAGCACCAGAGAATCCACACAGGTGAAAAACCCTATGAATGCAGTGACTGTGGGAAGAGCTTCAGTGTGAGCTCAGCCCTTACTCGTCATCAGCGAACCCATACTGGAGAGAAACCTTATGAATGCACCATGTGTGGGAAAAGCTTCAGTCAGAGTTCAGACCTTATGAAACATCAGAGAATTCACACAGGAGAGAGGCCCTACGAATGCACTGACTGTGGAAAGAGCTTCTGTGTGAGCTCTCATCTTATTCAGCATCAGAGAATCCATACAGGAGAGCGACCCTATGAGTGTGCTAATTGTGGGAAAAGCTTTAGTCAGAGCTCAGACCTTATGAAACATCAGAGGATCCATACAGGAGAGAGACCGTATGAATGTGCTGAGTGTGGAAAGAGCTTTAGTTGGAGCTCGGCACTTATCAAACATAGCAGAATCCACACAGGGGAGAGACCCTATGAATGCAAAGGCTGTGGGAAAAGCTTCAGTCAGAGCTCGCACCTTGTTCAGCATCAGAGAATCCACATGGGAGGGAATCCTTGAGAATGGGCTAAGGGTGGGGAAGGCTTCGTGTCAGATATCCTTCCCAATGGATAGAAGCCAAGTGGGTTTCTTTGGACCTGTAGGGCTCTGACCTGTTCATAGAGAATGAAAAGTGGATTGTTGAGGATGGAGTGTAAGTGGTTGAGTTAGACAAAGAGGAATGATTAGTGCAGGGAGATGAGTCATGTAGAGGAATGTGTGCTGGGAACCAGAGGAGGAACCAGGAGATGCTGGAGGGGATGGATCATTTGGGAGGGAGGGGGACCTGGTAGTGTAATTAGGCAGAAGTCACTTTCACGGGGTATTAATAAAGACATTTAGGAGAAAAGGTAAACTTGCCCATTTCTCTGTGCACGGGGTGGGCTTCAGACAAGTTATAGAGGGAGTTTCACAGTCAAGTGGGGGCTTTATAGGGACTGCATGGCTTATTGCTGTGGGATGGAATGAAACCTACTCCTGGCTCCTGTAGGGAGGGTCTTCTGGAGGTCAGAGTGGGGTGCAAAGATTCTTTCCTAGCTCTGCTACTTACTTGTTTTACAACCTCAGGTAACTCACTCCACTTCTCCGTGCCTTTGTTTCCCCATTTATAAAACTGGGATAAGAATCACCCACCTCACATACTATTTAATGTAGACTCACAGAGTCATAAGAATTGGGGCCACATTAAATTCTGCACAAAGAGGAATACAATGGTCCCTGCCCAGAAGAATTTATATAGTCTAAGAAACTAGATTCTTTTTCTAGGATTCTCTTCTCTTTGTTTATAGGTGTTGGGAGGTTTTGAGACCTTTTTCATTTGTGTTTTTAAAAACTTAGTTTGACCTCAGTCTTGTTACTTAGGTTTTCATATTTGGTGTACAGCAAAGCTACGCTAAGTTGATTAGACTCAAGCATAGGGAGTGACTGTAGGATGTACCACACATTTAAAGTTACACATCAAACCTCTTTTATATACAATTACACATTAGATTACATTTACTATATGTTGCATTACATGTTTTGAGATTGGCTTGGTTACTCTGTAGGAACCAATCCCTGTACAGCAGGGGTGGGCAAACTTTTGGCCCGAGGGCCACATCTGGGTATAGAAATTGTATGGCGGGCCATGAATGCTCATGAAATTGGGGTTGGGATTTGGGAGGGGGTGAGGGCTCTAGCTGAGGGTGCGGGCTGCAGGGTGGGGCCAGAAATGAAGAATTCAGGGTGAGGGAAGGGGCTTTGAGCTGGGGCAGAGGGGTTTGGAGAGTTGCAGGGGGATCAGGGCTGGGGCAGGGGGGGGTGCATGAGAGCTCTGGCTGGAGTGCAGGCTCTGGGGTGGGGCTCAGGATGAGGGGTTTGGGATGCAGGAGGGTGCTCCAGGCTCGGATCAAGGGCTTTGGAGGGTGATATGGGAATCAGGGCTGGGGCAGGGGGTTGGGGCCCGGTGAGTGGCTCAGGGATGCATGCTCAGGGCGGCGCTTACCTCAAGCAGCTCCCTGAAGCAGCAGCATGTCCCTCTCCAGCTCCTATGCGGAGGCGCGGCCAGGAGGCTCTGCTGCACTCTGCCCTGTCCACAGGCGCTGCCCCTGCAGCTTCCATTGGCCATGGTTTCTGGCCAATGGGAGCGGTGGGGGCAGTGTGCAGAGCAGAGGCCCCTGGCTGCCCTTATGTGTAGGAGCCGGAGGGAAGACATGCTGTGGCCCCTGACCCTGCTCCCCTGCTGGAGCGGGACAAGCCCCCGACCTCGTTCCCCAGCGGGAGCTCGAGGGCTGGATTAAAATGGCTGGTGGGATAGATGCGGCCGATGGGCCGTAGTTTGCCCATCCCTGCTGATCAGCATGCTTTGTCCATGCACTGTCTGTGTATGACTTACTCTTTACCTCATCTTATGTTTCAGGCTTATTTTATTCATTGTTATTTTGTCCATTGTAAATAGTTCCTTGAGTGTTCCTCCTTATTTCAGTTAGTATAGACATTTTGTTTCCAGCCTGCTAATCCATTTATCTCCCTAATCCTGTCTTCCAAGAAATGACGCCTCATCCATGTCCAATTACTCATGTCAAGCCAGGTGTACATTCCTCTGCTTTTGATTGTGTTTTATATATATTTTATTTTTTTGTATTTTGGGGGGGGTTGTGCTTTCAAAAAAAAGTTTATTAATTAGCAATATATTTTAAGATTATAGTAGTTGTAATTATTTGAATTATTATTAATATTAGTCTTAAAGTATGAACCAGGGGATGCAAGCTTACTTTTTATATATAGCCTACCATGGTGTAATTTTACATTATAAATTACTTGTTTTTCTTTCAAAGTATATTTTTGTAATGTTAACTTTTTGCTTTTATTTTAATTACACTGTAAAAAACTGGTAGGGGACATAATGTTTTTATTTATTACTACAGGAAATTTAGGTGTGAAGTAGCACATAAGTTAATGAATATAACATTTTGGGGAGTTATATTGGAAGTGGTTTTCTTTAGCTATTACACAGGAATTTCCATTTTTAGTATAGGTAGGTTTATTTTACTAATGTTTTAACATTTTAACTGTACTGTAGATTTTGGAGATAGATTTCTTTTTTAAAGTGAACCCACATGCTAGCAGTTTTGTGTGTGTGACATTACACTTGCATGTGTAGGTGTTTTTAGGTGCAAACAGCAGTACAAGTTGGGGTGGGGGTTAGACTTTGCATTGTTTGAGGAGGGAAAACAAACTCTTTTTTTACACTGTATGGGTTGCAGTGCTTTTACATTTAATTTTATGATATTGGACTCTTGTTTGTTTTTTATTTCGCACTATCTGGTGTTACTTTTTTGTACAAAATTTTTAATTTTTTTGTGGTGATAAAAGAGGGCAATTTTTTTTTGCTTTATATTACTTAAGGCTGCTTTTACTTTGTATAGCATCTATTTTTTAAATACTACAAGTGTTATTAGAACATATTGATTTAATTTTATATTTTTAAAGTAATTATAACATTATTGAATGGTTCCCATAGGTGTTCCCCCTTATCTTAGCTAGTACAGGCATTCTGTTTCCAGCCTGCTAATTCATTACCTCCCTAATCCTGTCTCCCAAAAAATAAGGCCTCACTAATGTCTAATTACTCATGTTAAGCCAGGCCTACTATAAGGTAGGTCTCAGCTTCCTTATTACTAAGATTTTTCTTGGAGCTTTGAGATTGGGACTAGACATCTTTTCCTTTTTTTCTAGGCTGAGGTGAACTTTCTGAAAATGTGGGCTTTAGAGAGCTTCATAAAACAGTCTTTATCCTTTATTAAAATTCCTAATAAAACTTGTTTTAAAAACTCCTTTGTGTCCTTCAGTTTCCTGGAAATGTTTTCAGTATCTGAGATGTTTGTGACAAAGATTCCCAAGGTGACAAATTTCCCCCTTACTCACTTCTCTCTCCACAATCAGGAATAAGGGGTATGTATGCACTAAACAGGTTGCTCAGACCCTGGCTACTTGAAGGAAATTTGCACCAGTGTAATGAATGTACACGGATGCTAACCCCTGATGCAGACAAGCTGCATGGCACAAAGTGAGGCCTTGATTGGGTTGTTCAGTTTGGTAACACTAATGTAGAGATACATGTATGACTTTCCTTAATGTAGATAGGGCATTAGAGTTGGAATGGCTACTTCCTGAGAGCCTGTACATATAAACTCGTCTCCTCCCTGGCAGCAGTATCTGCACCAGTCTCCCCTCAGTTGATTCCATTTTTCTTTAGGAATTTAATTAACTGGTTTTATTTAAACAGAACAACCAGAGCTCATTTCAGAGGTTCTGGCCAGACTCCCTCCCAGGCTTCTGGTATTAATCAGCTGACCACTTCCTGTCCCAATTTTCTGGTACTTTTTGGAATACTCAGTTCCCTGGTGTTTCCCTGGTACTCCACTGGCCCATCTTCTGTGTCAAAGTTGCTTCTTAGAGGTTCTGGCTATATAGATGGGACCACTGAATTTCAACAGCTGGTCTCTGATTGCGTATCAGTCTACTTGTCTTTGCGCAGGACACGAACAACTAACATCACTGGACAAAACATCTGACTCTTGTTTACAATCTAAAATTATTAGTTAAATCATCTTAGTCTGGTACTTTAGAATAGACTCATATATGTCATCTAAATAGGAGAGAAACAAAACCATTCTGACCAGGGAATTTCTCCAGGATCTCTTGAAGAGAAAGTGAGATTTCATTCCTGAACTAGATAAATGGGGTTGGAAGGACTGATGATGACAGAAAAATAATCCAAAGGAGCCTAGACAGAATGGACATTTGAGCTTTTGAGCCCCACCCAGCTCTTCTTCAGGATCTGAAGTTGGTCCAATAAAAGATAATATCTCAGCTATCTTGGCTTCCCAGACAATAACAGTTTGGCAGCAGTAGCCTACGATAGTTAACGTTGAAGCCTAATTTTTGAACCCTCTTTACCCAAGATTTCCAAAAAAAGAACTGTATCCCCCTGAAAATTTCATGTGCAGTATCTCGTCCCTGAGCAAAGTTTGCTGGGCAGTTTGGTAAAATTCAGAAAAGGAGTTTTAAATAGTGGACATTCTCACAAGGTCCCTGTTCACTCTATAACTCCCCACTCGCTTGCTCTGGCTCAGCCTGACTCCAGACCAGATGCCTGGGAGAGAGGAGGTGGACCCCCCTCAAGGTTGTCAGTTGAAAGGGAAGAGAGGGGGGCAGAGAGAGCCAGAGGGGAAGGAGCATCCAGCCCCCCTCACAGAGTGACTATTTTTTCAATTTTCCCAATCCTCAGTTGGGAAACTCTGTCAAGTTAGGTTCCCACAGGGCCTACTGCAGCATTGTGAAGGGAATGACTGCCCAAGGGACAGCTCGGCTGGCTACCTCAGCCGCCATAGCCTACAGCCTGATTCCTGAGTTACTTCAACCAGGAGGAAAAGCAGAAAGCTTATATCTAAGAGCGTTTCCTCAAGATTCAGACCATCTCTTGGAGCTGAAAAATTATTTCTGAGATCCAGACTGCTTTGCAGATCATCGGATCCCTCAGACAAGACAGACACAGGACCACAGTGCCTGCAACATCTATAAGTGCAGCACTGACAGGTACCTGGAGCTAGGAGGAGTCAGTACAATGGGAGTAAGGGCTGGAGCAGGGTTGGAGGATGCAATGTATTCAGTCTGACGCTCCCATTGTCCTTCCTAATAAGAAATGTGTCACAACTACATTACAGTATCAAAATTATTCAAAGCTTTATGACACAGCTTCTTTTATATGCTTCTCTGGAACATTTTAGTTATCTGTACTAAAACATCCCTATCTAAAGCTTCTTTGCTCTTTTCTGAGTGCTGTATTCCTCGATTTGTAAATGTTGTGAATCCTGCAAATCTTGGTAATTGTATTTTTCCCCTCTCATTGAAATAATGTTTCATTTGGAATGTGTCATTGAATATATAAATACCTGCAAAAAGAAAAGGAGTACTTGTGGCACCTTAGAGACTAACAAAATTTGTTAGTCTTTAAGGTGCCACAAGTACTCCTTTTCTTTTTGCGAATACAGACTAACACGGCTGCTACTCTGAAACCTGCTTTTCCCTAGTCTTCAAAGTCCCTTTTACTCTACTAACATAGATAGTCTCGTTTTTATATGTTGGTAACAGAGACTATTGAAAGGGCTTTAATTTCTTTGCAAGAGAATCCCATGTTTATAGTTAACGTAATAGTTTAAAGATGGATATTAGCTTATATATTTTTTCCCTGCTCAGTGACCACCCAGTGGTTCTCCTTTGTATGCTCCTTAGCTGCTTTTATGGGCTGGCTTGTTAGTTACAAATAATGTAAGTGTCACAAAAGGAAGTTACGGGGTGTTTGCTCGACAATCCTCCCGATCCCCTTCTTCGTCACTGGGAGCAATGTCCCTCTCTGTGATTTGTTAACACTGTCACATGACAGTCCCTTGCTCAGCAGGGGAGAAACTGTGATGCCTCAGCAATGTCACATGATACGGGCTAGCTACTGCTGCTGCCTGATTTCTTCGTAGAGCCCCCAGCTGGTCCAGGCCGTCCGCTCTCCTCTCCTGGGCTGTGCGCCCGGGAGGAAGGTTTCTATTACCAGCCTAGCCAAGCTGGGGACTGTCTCAGGCTGTAACTAGCTCCCTAGGACTCTCCAGACGCCAACTCCTGAGCCGGAGACTCAAGGTAACTGAGAGATCTCGGGTAAAGTGCGTCTGTAAAAACACCCCCCTCCCCATCTCCGCTCCCTGTGTGTCTGCGAGTCCCAGACCGGCTGGCTTTACTGACATCCCCTTAGCGCCCACAGGCGCTGACCCAGTTATAGGACAGCAAGTACACCCGGAAATGAAGCACTAACCAAGTCCCCAGCTGGAGAGGGAAGGTTAGAAGGAAAGGGAAAAATAAGAAAAGGGGTGATAAACTCCAAGAGAAGTGCTGCCCAGAGCTGTCGTTGTATCAGCGAGAAGAACTAATCTAAAAGGATTCAGAGTAGCAGCCGTGTTAGTCTGTATTCTCAAAAAGAAAAGGAGTACTTGTGGCACCTTAGAGACTAACAAATTTATTAGAGCATAAGCTTTCGTGAGCTACAGCTCACTTCATGCATCCGATGAAGTGAGCTGTAGCTCACGAAAGCTTATGCTCTAATAAATTTGTTAGTCTCTAAGGTGCCACAAGTACTCCTTTTCTTTTTAATCTAAAAGGAGGCAGAGTAAAAGGCAAGTGCCCTATCTCTGTTTAGTAACTATGCTGATGAAATGTTTCAGAGTAGCAGCCGTGTTAGTCTGTATTCGCAAAAAGAAAAGGAGTACTTGTGGCACCTTAGAGACTAACAAATTTATTAGAGCATAAGCTTTCGTGAGCTACAGCTCACTTCCGATGAAGTGAGCTGTAGCTCACGAAAGCTTATGCTCTAATAAATTTGTTAGTCTCTAAGGTGCCACGGGTACTCCTTTTCTTTATGCTGATGAAAGATGATGCTGCCCTCCCAGACACGGTCAGGGATCCCCCCCACCCCCAGCGTAGCCTGTTATTCTGCTCTCTCCCAGTGTTTTGTTCAGGCTCTGTTAAAGGGAAGTTATACAAATGTCTTGGTTCATTTAGTCCTATGGAAGATGCAGGGTCTGCAGAGGGACAAGCAAGTGGTATCTGTGCAACAGAGCCTGAGGGGACTTCAGCTTCAAAATGGACTGAAACCCTTTATAAAATCTCCCCGATTGCCCTGATCTGAACAACAGCCATGTGTTACTCTGCCCCTAGGCGCCGACTCCGTGGGTGCTCCGCGGCTGGAGCACCCACGGGGAAAAACTGGTGGGTGCTCTGCAGCCACCGGCAGCTCGCCACCCTTCCCGCCCCCCGCCACAGCTCGCCTTCGCCTGTGCCGCCGCCGCCTCCTCCTCCGTGAGCGCGCCAGGTGCCTGCTTCCCCCCCGCGCTGCCGCAGCGAAACAGCTGGGAGGGAGGGAGGAGGCAGGGCCGGGGTGTGGATTTGGGGGAGGATCCAATAGGGGCAGGGAGGGGGTGGAGTTGGGGCGGGGACTTTGGGGGAAGGGGTTGGAATGGGGGCGGGGAGGGGGGCACGAGGACCCACCGGCGCCATGAGAAGTTGGCACCTGTGTCTCTGCCCGATTTCCCCCAGGGAGCCAGGGGAAGTGAAATGACTGCAGGGGAGCTGGCTCGGGGAACTGTTAATGGAGATATCAGGAAAAGGGTGAGGAAGCAATAAGGAGGGAGACATTAACCAGTGTTGCCAACTCTCATAATTGGTGTTTCTCTTAAAGCTCCAGCTTTGTGATTACGTGAGAATCTGTTGTCGTTTAAAACATGACCGCTAAAGGCTCAAAAACCAGAAGGCAAATAAATTTGTTTTTAAAAATTACATGATATTTGAACACTTAGGTTAGCAATGCTTTAATTAAGGGGTAGAGGCAGCTTTTCAGGATAGGTGAGTGGGAGCAGGCAGTGCCAGCATAGAACAGGTGACCACTACACCAGGCGTGGGCAAACTTTTGGCCTGAGAGCCACATTGGGGTTCCAAAACTGTATGGAGGGCTAGGTAGGGAAGGCTGAACCTCCCCTGACCCACATCCCCTGTCTTCCCCCTCCTACTTCCCACCCCCTGACTGCCCCCCTCAGAACCCCTGACTCATCCAACGCTCCCTGTCCCCTGACTGCCCCGACCCCTATCCACACCCCTGCCCCCTGACAGGCCCCCCGGGCCTCCCATGCCTATCCAACCCCCACGTTCCCTGTCCCCTGATCTCCACCCCATCCAACCGCACCCTGTCCCCTGACTGTCCCCCGGGACCGACTGCCCCTTATCCAACCCCCCTGCCCCCTTACCATGCCACTCAGAGCAGCAGGACTGGCAGCCGCCCAGCCCAGCCCAGCAGGAGCTGTGCTGCCCAGCAGGAGCTCGCAGCCCAGAGCGCTGGCGTCACGGCGAGCTGAGGCTGCAGGGGAGGGGCCGGGGACTAGTCTCCCTGGCCGGGAGCTCAAGGGCCAGGCAGGATGTGGCCTGTGGACCATAGTTTGCCCACCTCTGCACTACACACAGCAAATGTCTGTGCCTGTGGGGAAAGATTGTCACCTCCTATTTCCTCCCTTTGGGAAGGAGTGTCGGAGATGCCACATCTCCTTCTGCCCAGGGCTTCCAGCGGGGAGAGAACTGACATTAACCTGTCTAGTTACTCACACACATAGAATCTCTGTCCCCTCCACTCCCCAGGCTTGTTGTGTTTTCTGATGTGCTCTGGATCTTGCCCATTTCTCCTCCCTTGATCAGGATTTCCAATTATCAAACCGGAGATGATCTGCCACATGAAACAAAAGGGAGAGCTGTTGATCCCCTCTTTCCAGGGCTATGAGGAAACAGCGAGACCAAATTGCACCTGCACAGGTGAGACATAAGATAAACTAGGGAATAGTCAGTGAGCATAATGAAAATCTGGAATTCCCTCAGATCTGTTGTGAGTTCTCACCACTTTGTCTTGTCAAACTCAGACCACTGTTGTAACCAGTCTTTTTTGAGTCTTTAAACATGTGCCTCATGCGTGTTAGATCAGAATTTTTCACCAGTCCATAGGGGCTGCCCCTGCATATCCTTGTGTCCTCCATCTGAGTTCATAAAGAGCCGAGTGGCCACAACTGTTCCTGACTTCCCCCTTACTGCCCTTGGCAGCAAGATGGAACTCGGTGGTGTCCGCCTTCTATTTTGCATTATTTTTTCTCTCTAACTCTTAATAATTGGTGAGTTTGGGTTAGTCAATCAGTCATCTTTTTGTTAATTAAAAAAAGGTTTCTTTGTTATCTCTTTGTGTCTTTGTCACTGTCACCTTGAATAGGGAATTCAAAGCCTTTGGGCTTTAGCCTTGTCCATCTTGTAGTGGACTTATTCCCCTGGCTGACAGCCACTGCTGCTGCTTATTTTGTTTGTGTGAGAACCATGTGCCTGATAGGTGTTTGATCTGCTAGCCCTTCTCATCAAGAGCCTGTCAATCAAGAGATACTCATCTGAAGCTGTTACTCCTGGAACAGTCAAGGAGAGGAACATCTCATCCAGAAGAATGCACTTCTGACACTAAAAAAGGACCTGCAGCCTTGAAATCATATCCAGCCAGTGCTCCGGTGAGTGGAGACCCAACACCTAAGACCAGTATCAGTACTGGTGTTGGGCAATTCCTGGATTCCTAATCCACACTTGGCACCATTGGGAGTGTCAAAGACCAACCCTGCCTCCTCCACACTATGGCAAGGCAGGTCAGCACATCAGTCAGAAGACTCCCGGCACCTATCTGCCTCCCCATAAAAGGAAAAATCTAAGAGGCCTAAGAAGAATCATATCCCTTCTGCCTCCTCCAGGAGCCAAACGTTAAGCCATCTCCTACCACAGGGGCTAATGTGTCAGGAATGCCTGCATGCTCAGTACTAAGCAAAGTCAAATCAACCTTGGTGCCAGAGTCCAAAACCAGGCAGTTTTACTAGACACTGAAGCCCTTGGTACCAGAACAAGTACTGGTGGTTGAATCAATCGTGGTGTCAGCAGACAGCCTGTTGGCTTCAGTCATCATATCACTGGTAGCTTCTGTCATCATCAAGATCACTACTTATAGCATATTCCTTCTTCTCTCTTGACCATGCTTTTTCTCCCTCCTCTAGCTAGAAACCATCCCCAGTTTCTTCTCCCTATGCAACTGGGTCAGATGATGGGTCACCTTCTCACCATATGGCTCCTCATCCTAGGGCCCCATCTCACCCTTCACATTCTGCTTGGCCCTCACCTTGGCCTACTCAACCCTATCAGCCTTTTCCTTTTAATATTCCCTCTTGGCAACACTTTAGAGATTGAAGCCCTCCCTCCAAAGCTTGCCCCTCTCATTCATCTATGCAATGGTGAAGATCTAGCTCTGCTGCTGCTGCTTTTGACTTCTCATACTGAGAAGTCCCTACCTAGACCTTCTTCAATAGCTAGGGAAGAGGCGGAAGAATACTTGATCAGCAGTTCCTAGATCCAGCCTCTCCAATGGACCTCTCATCTTCCTCTCCTGAGGCAGCAGTATCTTCAGCACGATTCCTGGCCTCAGATGACTTTAAAGCCTTTCAGGATCTGCTATTCAGAATCACTGAGACACTGGAGATTGAGACTTCAGTGGTTCAACAGAAAGGCCCACAGATTATTTGATACCCTCTGTCTAGAAATGCCCATTAACAAAGGCATATTGAAACCAGACAAAGCCCTCTGGCAAACACCAACTAGACAACCCAAACTGCTGAATATGCAGAGCAGGCTGGATTGAGTTAAATCATAGAAGATTAGGGTTGGAAGAGACCTCAGGAGGTCATCCAGTCCAACCCCTTGCTCACAGCAGGACCAACCCCAACTAAATCATCCTAGCTAGGGCTTTTCATAGTCATTTAAATCTCTGATTTAAATCATGGTTTAAATTAGCAAGCAGGAAACCTTGATTTAAATAGTTAATTTTAATCTTGTTTTGCATTTGTACTTTTTAGTTACTTTCCTAAAAAAATGTTAAATCTCATGGTTGGTATAACTATTAAAAATATAGTGCTTTTCAACCAAATATAGCCTTTACACCAAATTTGGTACTTTTTGCTAACCAGGCATATACACTATATCTATAGGCATTTATTTAAACAAAAAATAAAATGTAGCCATGGTAGGACAAGTGGCTGGAGGGAGCCACCGGGCATGCTTGTCTGTCCAAGACCATAGACATGCACTCAGGGTGGCTAGCCCATCCTGCTGCTGGGGCTGCATTGTGTTTTTAGCATGCTAACTTAGATGAGAACTCGCATGAATATGTCTCCAGAAGCTGGGAACTACACCCCCAGGCTTGAAGTGTAGACGTACCCTGTGGAGTCACATGTAACAATTGCAGGTGTCATATGTTCATATGTAAATAAGATTTTCAAGATGAGTCCTTGTTCTAAGGTTTCCTTTCTCTCCTGTGACTTATCTCTGGATTCTCATTTTATTGACTAGGTGATGGGATTGTGAGTGAGAATGAGGAGGAGAATCCGCACCAGGAAGGTCCTGAGTCAATGGAAACACAGGGCAAGTTATCACGAATACCCGAAAGGAATATTTCCCAGAGTCCTGAACAGGGCAAAGCCTGTGGTGGTCAACGCAGATCGGAATGGCATGTGCAAACTCCTCCAGGGAAGAGACAAAGTAAATCAACTGCATGTGAAAGAGCTTTCAGGAAACTGCCAGACATTGTCCAAAAGGGAAATTCCATGAGGAGGAAATCAATAATGTGTGATGATTGTGGGAAAAGCTTCAGAGTGAGCTCAAACCTCAGACAGCACCAAAGAATCCACACTGGAGAGAAACCTTTTGGATGTGCCGAGTGTGGGGAAAATTTCCGTCAACGATCACACCTTATTCAGCATCAAAGAATCCACACAGGGGAGAGACCCTATGAATGTTCTGAATGTGGGAAAAGCTTCAGTATGAGCTCAAAACTCATTCGGCATCAGATAATCCACACAGGAGAAAAACCCTATAAATGTGCCGAATGTGGCAAGAGCTTTAGTGGGAACTGGCAGCTAATCCAGCATCAGAGAATCCACACAGGAGAGAGACCCTATGAATGTGGTGACTGTGGGAAGACTTTCAGTGTGAGCTCAGCCCTTACTCGTCATCAGAGAACCCACACTGGAGAGAAACCGTATGAATGTGCTGAGTGCAGGAAAACCTTCAGTCAGAGCTCAGAGCTTATGAAACATCAAAGAATCCACACAGGCGAGAAGCCCTATGAGTGTGCTGAGTGTGGGAAGAGCTTCAGTGTGAGCTCTGCCCTCATTCAGCATCGGAGATTCCACATGGGGGAAAGACCTTATGAATGTGCTGAGTGTGGGAAAAGCTTCACAGTGAGCTCACACCTCATTCAGCACCGGCGATTCCACACGGGTGAAAGGCCCTATGAATGTGCTGACTGTGGGAAAAGCTTCCTTTGGAGATCAGCCCTTCTTCGACATCGGAGAATCCACACAGGAGAGAGACCCTATGAATGCACCGAATGTGGGGAAAGCTTCCGTCAGAGTGCGCATCTTATCCAACATCGCCGAATCCACACTGGGGAGAAACCCTATGAATGTGCTAACTGTGGGAAAGGCTTCACTGTGAGCTCTGCCCTTATTCGACATCAGAGAATCCACATTGTGGGGGAGCCCTAAGAGCTGTCTGAAAGTGGAGAAAACTTCATATCTGATATCCTTCCAGGGTCTCCCAGTGGATGGAAGCCAGTTGTGTTTCCACTTTGGGGCCACAGGACTCTTCCCTTTTCATAGTGAATGAAAAATGCCTTGCTGAGGATGGAGTGTAGGTGGTTGAGTTAGACAAAGAGGCAACGTTGGTGCTGGAAGAAGAGTCATGTAGGGCCCTCGGGTGTGGGGAGAAATTCGTGGTGGGAGCCAGAGGAGGGACCAGGAGGTGTTGGGGGGGTCATTAGGGTGATGGAAGGGGGGAGTACGTACTGTAATTAAGTCATTTTAGTCATTTTTAATAAATATATTTAAGAGGAATGAAGAAATGAGCACAGGGAGGGCATCAGACAATTTATAGTGGGAAATAAGTGGAGCATCTTCTAGCAGATTGAGCAGAAGGTGGAAAGTCAACACTCTTGGGTCCTATTCCCAATTCTGTCACAGACTTGTTTGGTAACTCTGGGCAGCTCACTTCCTCACTGTGCCTTCGTTCCCCCCTATCTGTAAAAGGGAGACTATAATAATAATAATGATAATCACTCTCACAGGAGGATTTTACTATTTAATGTCTATATTAAAGTAGTGTCCAGAGGCCTCATCAGGAATTGGGGCTATATTGTACTAGGTGGTGCACAATGAGGTTTGCACAGTTCCTGCCCGGAAGAGTTTACAATGTAAGAAACCAGCTTCCTTCTCTGGGATTCTGTAGCCCTTGTTACTGACAAGAATTTTTCTTGAAGTTATGAGCTTTGAGGATTTTTTTGTGAGTGCAGGGAGCATGGTTGTGTGTTTTTGTTTGTGTGTGTGTTTTGAAATATGGATTTCACAGGGTATCTGAGTTTAAAAAAAACTATCTTTTTTTTTAAAGTTCTAATAAAAAGTTGTTTAAAATGATCCATGTTTCCTGCTGTGTCAAGAGTCCCTACATCCTCTTTCCTTGATACTCAGCTAACCCACTTTCTATCTCAGAGACCCCCTTGGAGGATCTGGCTCTATAGATAGGGCTTATAGTTGCATCTCAATAGCTGGGCTCTGATTACATTCACCCACTTGTCTTTGTACAGATCAGCAAACAACTGGGATTATTGGAGAAAACGTGTGATGTGTTAAAATCTAAAATTATTAGACAAATCATTTTAGTTTGATGTTTTATATTAGCCTCATCTACTTAGTCTGAACAGGAGCAAATGGCATTACCACCTTCTTTTACCCCAAAAAAGCATTCAACCCCTCCCTAACCACCCTCCCATAAATATCAAAACAAAAAACCAAAACCTGAAACCAATCAACCTAAAATGTGTTAATTAATTTAAAAAAAACCACTCTAAGCTGATTTTTATACTGAAAAGGGAGTAGTGACAGACTCCATAAAGGCCATTAGGACTAATGCTATTGATTTCACATGGAAGGTGCTCAGATACTAGCATGATGGGTGGCAATATAAACCCTTAAGGGTGTGTCTAAATGGGAGGGGTTTAGTCCGCATTAACTCAAGTTAGTCCAGCGTGAAAATGTCTGCATATACACAACGCAGTTCGTCATAGCGCATGAACGCCACATTTTATCACAAGCTCTGGAATTCTCTTTCAAAGTGTATTGTTTGATGCAAATTGAATTATGTCTCTTGTTTGTCTACACGATTTTGGCAGTCTTCCAACTTCTATCCCACACTGCTTTGTGGGTGTCCATTATTGACCTGTCTGTTTACCTGTGTGCCCTCCACTGCTCTAGGGTCAAGTTGACCAGATGTCCCTTCCTGCATTTAAAAACTGGCACAGGCCCAGAAGTTTCCCATTTGCTCCTGGATTTGACTATAGCAGCGTTGCTGTAATGCTATTTCAGAAACTTTGCAACATGCAATTTCTGTTATAAACTGGGGACACGTTACTTGGAAGTAACAGAGGAGGAACCGGCACATGAAATTGCAAGCCCATTAGCAAGAATTCTTAATCAATCTGTAAACTCAGGAGTTGTACTGTATGACTGGAGAATTGCTAACATAGTTTCTATATTTAAGAAAGGTTAAAAAAGTGATCCAGGTAACTACAGGTTGGTTAGTTTGACATCTGTAGTATGCAAAGTCTTGGAAAAAATTTTGAAGGAGAAAGTAGTTAAGGACATTGAGGTCAATGGTAATTGGGACAAAATACAACATGGCTTTACAAAAGGTAGATCATGTCAAACCAATCTGATCTCCTTCTTTGAGAATGTAACAGATTTTTTTAGACAAAGGGAATGCAGTGGCTCTAATTTACCTCAATTTCAGTAAGGCATTTGATACGGTTCCACACAGAGAATTATTAGTTCAATTGGAAAAGATGGGGATTAATATGAAAATTGAAAGATGGATAAGGAACTGGTTAAAGGGGAGACTACAGCGGGTCACACTGAAAGGTGAACTGTCAGGCTGGAGGGAGGTTACTAGTGGAGTTCCTCGGGGATCAGTTTTGGGACCAATCTTATTTAATCTTTTTATTACTGACCTTGGCACAGAAAGTGTGCTAATAAAGTTTGAAGATGACACAAAGCTGGGAGGTATTGCCAATACAGAGAAGGACCGGGATATCATACGGGAAGATCTGGATGACTTTGTAAACTGGAGCCATCTGGGGAGAAGTGTTGGTGCAACTATCTTATGTGGCAAGTTACTGGAATAAAGATCTTTTTGTGGATGTGGCTAAGGAGATATCTGCAAGGGGTTACAACTGGGTGCCTACCAATGCTGAGCAAACAGCTCAGGGGTATTTACACTAAAACCAGGGTGTGACATTCTATACCTTGGGGGAGCGTTCTGGAACCCCCATGTTCCTCATTTTTATATTATCGTGATCTTGCATCTAAAGCATGCCTTGAAAGGTATCGGGGAAAGGTTATCATCTGCTGAAAGTCATTTCTCTATCTATATATGTATATCATTAATGCATATGAAATTATGAGAATTGTGTTGTATGATGGTCACTAAAACATACTGTAAATTGGGGACTCAGTCAGACATTAGCTCCCCAGAGGCAACAGTAATGAAAGTAGCCAGCACCCTGGCTGACTGGGGGGTGTCAATCAACCTTTCAATAACCATTGTCCAGCAAAGGAGCTACAATGCAATGACTCACCTGCATGAGGCCACGCTAGGGGAATTGCTCAACCTTGCCTGGAGACTCAGCAATGCCCACCAGACGTGCCTGCACTTGTATTTTCCAAGCACATGGACTGAGGGTATAAAACAGACACAGTGACCACATGCTTGGCCTTTTCTCCTGCCCCCACCTATGCTGCAAACAACAAAAACACCAAGAAGAAGGCTGAAAACTCCAACAAAGGAGACTGGCCCAGATTTAAGGGACAAATCTGTATATTAAGGACTGCAATATCCAGTGGGGTGAGAAAAACTGCTTAATCTAGATGTTGTCCAGCCTAATAGAGTTGAGAGTTTAGACTGTGTGCTTATATTTTATTTCTTTTGGTAACTAACTCTGACCTTTTTGCCTGTCACTTAATATCACTTAAAATCTATCTTTTGTAATCAATACACTTCTTTAATTGTTTATCTTTACCAGTGAGTTTGCCTGAAATGTATGGTAAATCCACTCAGGTTTTACAAAGGCTGGTGTATATCCACTTTCCATTGATGAAGTGGTGAACCAATTAATAAATCTGCATTGCTAGTCTTCAGCACTGCAAGATGATATATATCTGAGGTACAGTGCTGGGGGGATTTGGTTCTGGTGCCTTTCTCTGTGTGATTCATGAGTGGCTCTGGGAGCATTCATGCAATATAGCTGGGTGTGGGGTTCCACATGCTGTCGTGCTGCGTGATCACAGCACCTGGAGGGGTTTGCTGCTGGTCATTAGCAAGGCATTGTGAGAGACCGCTGAGGCTGGAGAGAGTTCAGGGGGCACAGCAGTCCCACAGTCCCAGGCTGCACCCTGGGGATCCCGTCACACAGGAATGGCAGGAAATAGTGTGGATGTGGACATATAGTGTGTCCATTTTGGGGGAGCTGGACAAGATTTTATGCAATTACATCACTACTGAACCCAAGGAGGTTGTGGACCCTCTGTCCCAAAAGCCCCTCAATCCCCCAAGGATGAGCAGCAAGTCATTGGAGGAGGGACACAATGAAGATAAGGTGAAGAGATCTCCCTGGAAACCCAGGATTTCCTCACGTCAGGACCCTCAGGGCAGCTCTGTAATCTGTGAGGCCAATTTCCAGTCAGAAACCCAGGCCGGGACTCTGGAGACAGATCCTATCGAGAGAACCTCGGCAAGTAAGTGTCTATCTTCATCATATATTACTATACTATAATGCTGTGGTACCTTCTGTTCTGTCCCACAGCTGCAGCCATTTTTCACAGATGTGAAGTAGAAGCCTTTCTGAGTCTCAAGCCCCCACCTCCCTCCCTCAGCCCACTCTCATACACACCCCCTCCCTTCTGCATATACATTTTCATAATGGTGGATCCTCTTGCTGAACAGTTGGCTTCTGTCACATCCTAGAGTCCTGATCATTAAATGTTTGCAAGACCATGCAATGGAGGGCACGTACCGATTTACCTATTTTCCTTTCCCTTCCTGTCTCTGTCTGCCCAATGAACCACCCCCACACCACTCCCCAACCCTGTTTGTCTGCTCAAAATGTCAGCCAGCAGCATAGGGCAGCCACAACCTCTACCCCACCTCCCCTCTTCTCCCACAGCATAGTCTAACAATGAAAACATGCAATTCTGGGAAATTCAGCTGTTTATTAAGACAGTGGTTACAGGAAAAGAAGTTCATTTAGTATTCTCAGTTTACGTGAAGTAGACATGGGCATTGCATAGCTATACAGGTACTAAGACTACAACTCCCTTAGCGATAGCAATGCTTTTAACGGCTTTTCACACACTTGCATAAAGAAAGCGTGGGAACAGTGAATGCTTCAGTCAGTAAGTGCAAAACCCTCTCTATTTTTCTCTTCACTTTCACCATGTCAGCAGGAAAGATAAAGCAGAATCTGAGACTGAGAAATTGCTCAGTTTTGGTCTGAAAATTATGAGGGATAGCTGCATGAACATTCTTCCCAGTATAACTCGCAATTTCCTTCCACTCCTGCAGCACTTTGGGGAGAGGACTGTAATGGGGTGTACACACAGGGGGAAGGAGAGTCTCTCCTGTTTACAAGCAAGCAGCTTGATCGCAACCCATTATGATATGGGGCACTGCAGGTTGGTACATTCCCACTGCAGCTCTGAAGCTATTTCAACACGTATTTCAAAAAAGATCACCTTTGTCATCCTGAAATTCTCTTGTCACTGTTGGTCATCCTAGGTCTGCAGTGCAGTCCTTTCCCACCAATCAATGTTGTTTTCCCAAGCCCAGAAACAGCATTGTACCATGTGAAACTGCCCCAGGAACCACTCTTGTAGTAGCAGTTGCTTGGTGTTACCCCCGCCCTTCATCATCCTTGTCCTACTTCCTCCACCACAACTGAAGCGGTTGCTGCTGTTTCTGGAGGAGCTGCTGCCACATCATCTGCTTGGTGGGCTAGTTGTAGATGGGTCAGGAGTCCCAGGGGAGCTGTCGGGGGGGGCGAGAAGCGGGGGGGAGGGGGGAGTGTCGGATAGGAGGCGGGGGCCGGGTCTCACCTGGCTTTTTGGGGAGACACACCCTCCCCTAACCGGCCCTCCAAACAATTTTGGAAACCTGATGTGGCCCTCAGGCCAAAAAGTTTGCCCGCCCCTGCGCTATATGCATCCCACAATGTGCAGTGAGAAAAATCCCAGTGTGCACACAGCTCAGCAGCAAAGCAAAGGATCATGGGATATCCTCTAAGACTCATGCCACATGCTTAGTATGCAGCAGACCCCCGCTGTGCATGCCATAAAGTAAACTGAAGTGGGTACACCCATTCTGTAGGCATGCTATTAGTGTTGCTTCTTTATTGTGTGTTACCTAAAGCTTGCCAAATAGCTGCTGATTAAATCCCCTGTGTAGACAAACCCTAAAATAGAAACAGAACTGTCCTGTCCAGGAAATGGGAAATTTCTTTAAGACCTCTTTGGGAGAAAGAAAGGGTTGGGAGTAGTGGTGACATAAGAATGGCCATACTGGGTCTTCCAATAGTGGCCAATGCCAGGTGCTTCAGAAGGAATTAACAGAACAGGTCCTCATCAAGTGATCCATTCCCCTGTCACCCATTCCCAGCTTCTGGAAAACAAAGGCTAGGTACACCATCCCTAATAGCCATTGATGGACCTATCCTCCATGAATTTATCTAGTTCTTTTTTGAATTGTTATAGACTTGGCCTTCACAACATCCTCTGGCAAAGAGTTCCATAGGTAGACTGTGCAATGTGTGAAGAAATACTTCCTTTTGTTTGTTTTAAACCTGCTGCCTATTAATTTCATTTGGTGACCCCCTAGTTCTTGTGTTATGAGGAGTAAATAACACTTCCTTATTTACTTTCTCCAAACCAGTCATTATTCTATAGGTGACAGAGGATTAATCCAAAGGGGCCTAGGAAGACTGGAAATACGGTCAGAAGATTACAAAACAGGAATGAATTTGGGGGGAAAAGTAAAATTTTAATGGTGAATCAGAAAAACAGATATTCAGTGGGAGGTGAAATGTGCAGAAGAAGCAATGGGCAAAAGAGACCTAGAGTTGGGAATGAGCAGCAAACTTGCTATATTTGTAATGAGATATAGGGTCAGCATATGCAAAAGGCATACAGTATGAAGGGGAAACCAGCTACTCCTTTCTCTGTGTTCCCTTCTGAGGTTTTGAGGAGATGAGATGTGATGGGAGATTCAAGTGAGGATCACTGCTGAGACGGAGTTTCTTCTTCTGAAAAGGTGTTTGTGTGGGGGGCAGGGGGGCATGCCTGGTGCACCTGCCCCTGCAAGGAGGTTAGTGGTGCAATTATGAGTGGGGAGAGAAAGGGATCTCCATATACTTTGTACCAAGGCTGTGTTTATGATGCTTCTTTTGATGGCATAGGAGATGGGTGTTGATCTGAATGTAGCATTGTGGTCCTTAGAGTTCCTATGCCAGATTATTTGTGGTGCTGTGGAGACGGTGGTCTGGAGGAAGTGGATATAGTATGTATCACCAGGAGAACCAGTAAGCAAGCTGACATGTTAATGAAGTCAACTAGCAGTGAAACAAGAAAGGAGGTCTCAGGAAGTGTGGGCTATCACTGTGCTCATCTGACACTAGTGTATCTCCCCTAAAATGGCTGAAAGCACTAGAATGGGGGTGCCAGATCCTTCATTTCCCCTGTCCTCCCCAACTCTTTTTGGTAGCAGCAACAGGAATGAGAATTTGTCATTCCCTGTCCTGCTACAGGGAGGTCCCATACCTCTGTCCTGAGCAGGAAGATAGAGGTATCTGCCTACAGCTAGGAGGGGGTCAGTGAAATGGGGAAAAGTGCTGGCGCAGGGTTAGAGGGTAGAATTATTGGCTGTAGTGTTCTCTCTGACAAGGAATGTCGCCCCAAACAGTCTGACAGCAGTAGTCTATCCATAGTCAAGGTTGAATCCTGATTTTTAAACCCTCTTCACCACAACTTCCCCCTCAAAAAAAAACACGCCATATCTCATCCCAGAGCAAAGTTTGCTGGGAAGTTTGGTAAAAGTCAGAAATGGTGTTTCAAATAGCGGAGGTTCTCACAACGTCCCTGTTCACCCTGCAACAACCCCCTGGCTTTCTCAGGCTCATCTGAACTCCAGCCCATCCAACTGGTGTTGTTTAGAAGGCCTTTGAGGGAAAGGGGCCTCAGGCTGTGTTTCTGGGGTGCGTGGGATGGATTGCAGCATTACAACACTATAGGGAACTAGATGAACATGTCTACAGTCTGACACCTGCTGGCTTTGCTGGGCCATGGGGATGGGGGTGGGGTTTATGGATTTGTTGGAGGGAAATGCTACAGCACCTGAAGAGTAAACAAGCCAGTGGGATGAGCCGTCTGACCCCTGGGGGAATGTCTCATGATGGAAAGATGTGTCCTTGTCAGAATTTTAACTCAGTTTTTTTTAACTGAAGCCTCCAATCTCTCCCGTGCTCTCACCTCTGAGAATCCCTATGGCTAATTTCTGATTTTTATGTCAGAAAAAAAGCACTGAATTATGTGAAATTCTCTAGAATTTATCCCTGGACAGCCCCACAGGGAAATGGAAATTTCCACCTGTCTCTCACAATAGCATGTTCTGGCTGCTCAGGCAGTGGCTGAATCAGAACGGGGGTGGGGGGGGAGCTGGGGTGGAACGTTTCTCTTGCTTTAAAGCAATTGAATTAATGCAAGCACCAAGTCTCCCTTTGATCCCAAACAGAAAGTGACCTACCCTCCTTTCCTAGTATTGACTGTATAGTCGGAGCATAGAAACGGGATAGGCAGAATATACAATGGAAAACTTGATACTCACAAGTGACAACAGCCTGTTTGAATGTAACTCAGGAATAAAAAAGTACACCAAGTAGACACTACAATGGTGGGGACACATAAATTCCTGGATTAATAAGAGGAGGATGTTCTTGGGGCTGGAGGTGCATACTTAATTGCTGGAGTAGGGGGAAGGCTGAGGTGGGATGCAGAATTAATTAAGTAGAATATGAGTTTGGGGAGAAGCTGTGAATTCTCTGTGCCATCAGGCAGTGTTTTAGACAAACCTTTTATGATTTGATCTCAACTGGGTCTTGTAGTGAGAGCTCCTGCAACAGGGACCCAAATCCCCTTGTTCTATACTAGTGATAACTCAGACTGCGGCTCGCGAGCAGAAATTGGTTCTTTAATGTGTCTCCTTTGGCTCTTTGCAGCACGTGATATTAAAACAGTGTGTGATTTCATTACAGTAGAACCTCTGCATTATGAACACCAGAGTTACAAACTGACGGGTCAACCACACACCTCCTTTGGAACCAGAAGTACACAGTCAAGCAACAGAGATGAAATAAATAAGCAAATACTGTACAGCACAGTACTGTGTTAAATGTAAACTACTAAAAAATAAAGAGAAAGTCTAAAGAAAGAGTTGACAAAGTAAGGAGACTGTTTCTGTGCTTGTTTCATTTAAATTGAGATGGTTAAAATCATCATTTTTCTCCTGCATAGTAAAGTTTCAAGGCTGTAGTAAGTCAATGTTCAGTTGTAAACGTTTGAAAGAACCACCATAACATTTTGTTCAGAGTTACAAACATTTCAGAGCTACAAACAACCTCCATTCCAAAGGTATTTGTCCCTCTGAGGTTCTACAATATTAACCAATCAAGTGCCCATCTTTAAAAAAGGAAAGAAGGAGAACCTGGGGAACTACAAACTGGTCAGCCTCACCTCAGTCCCTGGAAAAATCATGGAGCAGGTCCTCAAGGAATCCATTTTGAAGCACTTGGAGGAGAGGAAATTGATCAGGAACAGTCAACATGGATTCACCAAGGGCAAGTCATGCCTGACCAACCAGATTGCCTTCTATGATGAGATAACTGGCTCTGTGGATATGGGGAAAGCGGTGGATGTGATATATCTTGACTTCAGCAAAGCTTTTGATATGGTCCCCACAGTATTCTTGCCAGCAAGTTAAAAAAGTATGGACTGGATGAATGGACTATAAGGTGGATAGAAAGCTGGCTAGATTGTTGTGCTCAACGGGTAGTGATCAATGGTTCGATGTCTACTTGGCAGCCGGTATCAAGTGGAATATGCTAGGGATCGGTCCTAGGGCCGATTTTGTTCAACATCTTTATTAATGATCTGGATGATGGGATGGATTTCATCCTCAGCTAGTTCACAGATGACACTAAGCAGGGGGGAGAGATAGATATGCTGGACGGTAGGGATAGGGTCCAGAGTGACCTAGACAAATTGGAGGATTGGGCCAAAAGAAATCTGATGAGATTCAACAAGGACAAGTGCAGAGTCCTGCACTTATGATGGAAGACTCCCATGCACTGCTACAGGCTAGGGACTGACTGTCTAAGTGGCAGCTCTGCAGAAAAGGACCTGGGGATTACAGTGGATGAGAAACTGGATGTGAGTCAGCAGTGTGCCCTTGTTGCCAAGAAGACTAATGGCATATTAGCCTGTATTAGTAGGAGCATTGCCAGCAGATTGAGGGAAGTGATTATTCCCCTCTATTCCACACTAATGAGGCAACATCTTGAGTATTGCATCCAGTTTTGGGCCCCCCACTACAGAAAGGATGTGGACAAATTGGAGAGAGTCCAACGGAGGGCAATGAAAATGATCAGGGGGCTGGGCACATGACTTATGAGGAGAGGCTGAGGGAACTGGGCTTGTTTAGTTTGCAGAAGAGAAGAGTGAGGGGGGATTTGATGGAAGCCTTCAACTATCTGAAGGGGGGTTCCTAAGAGGATGGAGCTAGGCTGTTCTCAGTGGTGGCAGATGACAGAACAAGGAGCAATGGTCTCAAGTTGAAGTGTGGGAGGTCTAGGTGGAATATTAGGAAACACTATTTCACTAGGAGGGTGGTGAAGCACTGGAATGGGTTACCTAGGGAGGTGGTGGAATCTCCATCCTTAGAGGTTTTTAAGGCCCAGCTTGACAGAGCCTTGGCTGGGATGATTTAGTTGGTGTTGGTCCTGCTTTGAGCAGGGGTTGGACTAGATGACCTCCTGAGGTCTCTTCCAACCCTAATCTTCTATGATTTTATGATCAAAGTTATTAACCAGTCAGAATGCTTTTACTGTTATTAACCAATTAAGTTGTCAGCTTGCACTGTTATTAACTTAGTTGCTCTGAATATAATATATAAACTAAATATTTCTGGGAGCATACTGTTTTTAAATATGAATAGTACTGTAACCCTGCTGCCCGTCAGAGTTGGCAGCAACAAGGGACGGGTTCAGTATCTAGGGGTTCCTTTTCAATAACACAATGCAAAACCGGCTCGAGCCCCCACCCAATGACCTTGGACAATTATGTACCATCCCCCTAGGTGCCTCTAAGAGGCAATACTTCCTCTCTTGCAAGCACAGAGTCTGAGTGTAGCAAAAGCCTTTTAATAAAGGAAGGAAACAATGCATCATTAGGTTCGGGAAACACAATAAACAGGATTCATAACACAAACCATGAGCAAAAGACCCACCCCCAAGTAAGTTGGGCAGTGTCCTTTTCCCCTCAGGGTCTTAAGTCCAGCAACCCAAAAGTCACCCAACTCACAGTTGCTGTTCTTGGTCAGTGCAGCCCTAGAGTTCAGAAGTTCATCGGTAGAGTTCACCTCCCAGCCTGGGTGGAGGTATGGAGGCACCTTACACTCTCCGCTGCTTGGGCCCTTGACAGCCGATTGCCACACCTCTCTGTGGGGTGCTGCTCCCATCCTCTCCACCAGCTGTTTCGCTAGCTATGCCTCTCCACCAGCTGGCCATGCCTCTCCACCAGCCGTCCTGCAAGCCGCGCCTCTCTGCCAGCTGCTCAGTTGGCCATGTCTCTCCACTAGCCATCCAGCTGGCCACATCTCTTTGCCAGCCACTCAGCTGGCTGCACCTCTCCACTAGCCATCCTGCTAGCCGCTCACCAATATGTCTTCAGGCCCCTCCTACTTAATACAGCACTCTGTGATTTCAACTCTCAGTGATTTCAGCTCTGAGTAGGGGAGCCTCACTGCTGGTGCACCTGGATAGTCTTCTTGCATCAAAACCACTAGCCCAGAGTAGGTCTAATGCTTAGACCTAGGTATCAGTGATTTCAGCTCTGCAACATGTAACAAGATTCTTACTTGAGTCTAAATTAGCTCTGTTATTACACAGTGGAGAGAGGAAGGGTCAAGGTGGTGTTTAGGGCCCTTAAAAGGGGCACATACTACCAGGAACAAATACCTATCCCCAACCTCTCTCAATTCACTGGACTTTGGAACCCATGCCCCTTGCCTAGTGAGTGCTGCTTAGTTGCGGGTGAGTCCCTTAGTCATAAAATGCCAAGTACAGTTCTACTATCCTTGATTCACATAACCAGGATAACAACCCTTTATTACTCCTGCCCCAATAAGGGTGCTAGGCAGGTTGGGTGTGTCCATGCAAAAGAGATCAGCTCCTGAAGTCCTTTTCCATAGCTCACCACCAGATGTCAAGGGAGAGCTCATTCTGACTGTTTATATTACTATAGTAAATGAAACAATGAATTCACACTACTGAGGTCTGAGTACCATTCTATACATTTGGGAGAATGGGCTGCTCTGAAATTGTTGCGCACATTGGGGATGGGCAGGAGGAATTCAAACTTCAAAGATAAAAAAAATATATCATGTTTTTGGTCTAAGTCTCTTGATTTTTTGGGGTCTGACTCATGATTCTGAACTTTTGAGGGTGGCAATACTGTGGTTACTCTCACTGCCCTGCTATGTTGGTCTCACTGCACAGCCAATGTTGCCTACTCATTGAATGAAATAGTGGCCTCTGGTGACTAACAGGGTATCTGCTGGCACTTGAAAAATTTTGATTGTAGCTGATCATGTCTTAAGCTACATTTAGAAATGCCCCAAAATAGGAATGCTCGGGATAATATAACAAGTACTGGCATCATAGAATCATAGGACTGGAAGGGACCTCGAGAGGTCATCTAGTCCAGTTCCCTGCACTCATGGCAGGACTAAGTATTATCTATTCTATAAGACCATTCTTGACAGGTGTTAGTCTAACCTACTATTAAAAATCTCCAATGATGGGGATGCCACAACCTCCCTAGGCAATTTATTCCAGTGTTTAACTACCCTGACAGTTAGGAAGTTTCTCCTAATGTCCAACCAAAACCTCCCTTGCTGCATTTAAACCCATTGCTTCTTGTCCTATTCTCAGAGGTTAAGAAGAACAATTATTCTCCCTCCTTCTTGTAAGAACCTTTTATGTATTTGAAAACTGTTATCATGTCCCCTCTCAGTCTTCTCTTTTCCAGACTAAACAAACCCAGTTTTTTCAATCTTCCTTCACAGGTCATGTTTTCTAGACCTATAATCATTTTTGTGGCTCTTCTCTGGGCTTTCTCCAATTTGTCCACATCTTTCCTGAAATGTGGCACCCAGAACTGAACACAATACTCCAGCTGAGGCCTAATCAGCGTGGAGTAGAGCAGAGGAATTACTTCTCGTGTCTTGCTTACAACACTCCTGCTAATACATCCCAGAATGATGTTTGCTTTTTTTTGCAACAGCGTTACACTGTTGACTCATATTTAGCTTGTGTTCCACACTGACCCTCAGATCCCTTTCTGCAGTACTCCTTCCTAGGCAGTCATTTCCCATTTACTGAAGTATTACCTTAAATCTTGTCTGTCTTTACCATTGCTTCACTGGAGAGCTTTACTGAGTATGCTTCCCAGCTTTCTAAGACAGATTTAAAGAACGGAACCTATATTTAACAAATTACAACAGAAAAGATCCAGCTGAGAAAGCAGTTTCAGCACTCATCCAGATCTGGTCATCATCTGGTTTTGAGAGGTGGGTTTTTGTTTGGTGGATTCGTCTAGATCAGTGGTTGGCAACCTTTTAGAAGTGGTGTGCTGGGTCTTCATTTATTCGCTCAAATTTAAGGTTTTATGTGCCAGTAATAAGAATCCATGCTGAGCTGCGCCCCCTCTTGGCCCTATCTGCACCCCTCACTGCCCCAGGCTGGGGCCAGAGGGCTACAACTGGGGGCAGCTGCAGAGCCCCAAGCCGGCAGCTGGGCCCCCAGGCCTGCAGCAGAGCTCCCCGGACAAGTGGCTGTGACCCGGGGCCAGCAGTGGGCTGAGCGGGGCCAGCGACTGGAACCCCGACTAGCAGGGGGTTGGTGGCTGGTATCCCAGGCCAGCAGCTGAGCCCCCTGGACTGGTGGCTGAGACTGGGGGCTGGCAGCGGACTGAGTGGGGCTGGCAGATGGAACTCTGGCTGGAAGAGGGCCGGTGGACGGTACCCCAGGCTGGTAGTGGAGCCCCCAGGACCGGTGGCCAGGACCCGGGCAGTGAGAGTGCTACTAAAAATCAGCTTGTGTGACGCCTTTGGCACGCGTGCAATAGGTTGCCTACCCCTGGTCTAGATTATCCAATCCCAAAGGTGTAGCCTTCTCTTCACTTAGTTCAGGATTTATTCACAACAGCATTTGCTCCTGTCACTAAAATTGTGATGGAAGTGCCATTGCTATCAGGGTCACATAGTAATTAAGCTGGGGTTTGGAATGAGCTGAAGATGCTGCCATTTCTTTTGTGCTTAGTACCTTGATCCCTGTAGGATCTTAGAGTACACATTTTATGTCCACTAACAACAGCTGGTGATGTCAATATTTTTCCTCATTCCTTTTTTTCAGAACTGATCTCCTGGTTTAAGCTTGGACGAGCTTTGTTCTGCATTCTAAACATCTCTCCGTTTCTGGGTCTGGTTCTATCTTGTGTTATCTCTGCCATTTTAGATATGTACAAGTGGCATATTATTGCCCTTTGCTAAAGTCCCCATGTCAGGTTCCCTCCCCACTCTGAACTCTGGGGTATAGATGTGGGGACCCGCATGAAAGACCCCCTAAGCTTATTTCTACCATCTTAGGTTAAAAACTTCCCCAAGGCACAAATTCTTCCTTGTCCTTGGACTGTATTGCTGCCACCACCAAGTGAGTTAGACAAAGATTCAGGAAAAGGACCACTTGGAGTTCCTGTTTCCCCAAAATGTGCCCCCAAACCCCTTCACCGCCTGTCCTGGGGAGGCTTGAGAATAATATACCAACCAAATAGGTAAACAAGGTGAGCACAGACCAGACCCTTGAGTTTTTAGGATGCTAAAAACCAATTAGGTTCTTAAAAGCAGAACTTTATTATAAAGAACAAAGTAAAAGAAGCACTTTTGTAAAATCAGGATGGAAGGTAAGTTTACAGGGTAATAAGATTTAAAACACAGAGGATTCCCCTCTAGGCAAAACTTCAAAGTTACAAAAAACAGGAACAAACCTCCTGCTTAGCATAGGGAAAATTCAAAAGCTAAAACAAAAGACAATCTAACACATTTCCTTGCTTTACTTACAATTTTTGTAATCTTAGATGTTTAATTCAGGTAGGCTTTTAGGAGAGGTTTTTTTTTCCCCCTGCCTGGTCCCTCTTTCTGTCCCAAGAGATCACACAAAGAGAGCACAAACAAAACCTCCCCCACATATTTGAAAGGATCTTCTTCCCTTATTGGTCCTTTTGTTCAGGTGCCAACCAGGTTATTTGAGCTTCTTAACCCTTTACAGGTAAAGGAAGGATTTTATGCTACAGGCAGCACAACACATTTCCAAGCACATCTGATTTTCCCAAGAGCTAGTTCCTTTCCATGCACATGCAATGTCCCCCCAATATATAGGAGAGACAAGGTGGCTGAAGTAATACTTTTTATTGGAACAACTTCTGTTGGTGAAAGAGACAAGCTTTCAAACTTCACAGACCTCTTCCTCGGGTCTGAGAACCTCCCAATATATAGACGGGAGTTGGGTTTAAAATCATGGAAAGTTCTTTTTAGCAAATAATAAGTGAAGCTATGACAAAATCTTGATCTTGCTCATTTCTCCTCCTCTAAACAGGATTTCCTACCCCCAAAACTGACAAGATCTCCCACATGGAATAAGAGAACAAGTAAAGCCATGGATCTCCAGGGCTACGAGGAAAGGTCATTCCTGAGTGGTACCTAAAAATTAAGTGCTGAAAGTTAGAAAATGCCAGCTATAAAGTTGCACGTGCAATCTTAAATTGGTCTCCTCCCTCTGTGTATGCATTATGATGCATTCTTTAAGTCCATGATAACATGATACTTTTTCTTCACGACCCCTGCCTCATGCAGTGCACAGCATGGAATCACACAGAAGCAGAATTAAAGAATTAAACCTGGAATTTCCAACTTTGGAGTGCTTGAATTTACAACCTAATTTTTAACATAGTTTTTATTGTCATATGATTTGAGCACTGTATTTACTCTAGCTTTTTTGTAATATAAAATAGATGTATTTTGCAGGCTTGTACACCTGTGTTTGCTACTTGTATGGGGGAACTTGAAATAGGAAAACAATACATTATATTATTAGTTTATTCTATTTTCCCAAGTCTTTGTCCAGATTGCTTGTAGCCTTATTTTGGTGAGGAGAAAGGAGAAAACAAGGAGCCACTCCTGAGCTTTTCATCATGTCTTTTTGCAAAAACAAGAATGTCATCATTGTATTTCAGCACATTATTCAGAGGACTCATTATTTGTCTCCAAATATCTTGCAACGTTTCTGCAGCCAATAGTATTCCAAATGACAATTTTTGATAGAATCAGAGGCCAATGTGAGTAGATGCAGCTAGGGTGTAGTTCTGACAGATGGTAACTCTTAACGTTGTCCAGTTTTGAGAAGAATGCAACTCCATTATTGTCATATTAATATCCTGTCCAGAGTTGGTCTAATATGGCATTCTCATTGAATTGCAACATTCGGCTAATGCATGGCATACTGTATCTTTGATTTGTCTTCTGGGGATTACTTCTTTTGAAGATATTATTGGGAAAGTTCTTTCTCTTTCTGACCTTCCCAGTCATCTTAATTTCTTGGCAGTTACATTTTCTCACATGAATGAGAATACTAAGGTATTCCTGATTTAGAGATCTGATGTATCTCTATGTAAATTAACCTGGAAATCCTTTGTTTTACTAAAGCCATAAAATAGTCTTGTCCTCTAATAGTTTACAAATGTTGTATTTTATTGTTATCAGAATTTTGGTCAATCGTTGTATATACAACATATTTAATTTTAGTGTATAAGCAAATAAGTGTACATGTGATACTTGAGTGACACAGAACTCATCAAAAAGAAAAGGAGTACTTGTGGCACCTTAGAGACTAAGGTCTCTAAGGTGCCACAAGTACTCCTTTTCTTTTTGCGAATACAGACTAACACGGCTGCTACTATGAAACAGAACTCATCGCATCCGATGAAGTGAGCTGTAGCTCACGAAAGCTTACGCTCAAATAAATTTGTTAGTCTCTAAGGTGCCACAAATCCTCCTTTTTTTTTTTTTTTTTTTTTTTTTACAGAACTCATTGATTCTGTGGCCAGTGCACCCCTTTGTCACTGTTTTGTTGAATGAACCCATCAAATGTAGCGGTTTCTCATTTCCATATGATAAAGTCATTCTCTTTGTTGGCACTAGTTTAGTCTTGTTCCGAGCAGAGAGTTGTTATGCTTTTGCCTATTATTTAACATTAAAAGAACAACAAAATGAGCCTGTGGTTGCATCTAGACAAATTCCTTGTTCAGCTCTGGGGAAAAGGGATTCTGTGAGTTGCTGCTATTGTCACATGACAATTCCTGGTCCCTTAGCAGTACCACTGTCACGTGACAAAGGCTAGTGCTCCCGCTGCTGCTGCCTTATTTTCACCAGGAGCCCGAGCAGGGGGCTGCGGCTCACTCTCTTCTCTTCCTGTTTTGCATGGTAAGATTTTGCTGCCCCAAGCAAGGTGGGGGATAGTTTCAGACTGTAACTAGCTTCTTTCGGAGCTGAAGCCTCCAGGTAACCGAGAGAACTTGGGGAACGTGACTGATAAATCTGCCCCTTCCAGGGGCGGTAGGTTTGTATAATTTTTGATGGTGCCCAGAACCCGCCCCTGCCCAAACTCCACCCCCCACCTGCCTAAGGCTCTGGGAGGGAGTTTGGATGGGAGAGGAGGTCTGGGGTGCAGGCCCTTTGCTGGGGCAGGGGATTGGGGTGCAGGGTGCAGACTCTGGGAGGGGGTGCAGAGGGAGGGGCTGCAGGGTTGTGGGGTGAGGGCTGTGGGGTATGGCTGCAGATGGGGGGTATGGGGTGTGGGAGGGGCTCAGGGTGAGTGTAGGGGGTGAGGGCTCTGTCTGGGGCTGGGGGGTACGGGGTGTTAGAGAGGCTCAGGGCTGGGGCAGAGGGTTGGCGTGCAGGGGGATGAGGGCTCTGACTGGGACTGGGGATAAGGTGTCTGGGGTGCTGGAGGAGCTCAGGGCTCGGGCAGAGGGTTAGGGTGTGGGGGGATGAGAGCTCTGGCTGGGACTGGAGATGAGGGGTTTGTGATGTTGGAGAGGCTCAGGGCTAAGGCAGGGGGGTGGAGTGCAGGGGAATGAGGGCTCTAGCTAGGACTGGGGATAAGGTGTTTGGGGTGGTAGAGGGGCTCAGGGCTAGGGTAGAGGGTTAGGGGGTGGGTGTGGGGGTGAAAGCTGTGGCTGGGAGTGTGGGCTCTGGGGTGGGGCAGGGCTGGGGATGAGTTTGGGGTGCAGGCAGGCTGCTCTGGGACAGGGGCCAGAGAGGAGGACTCTCCCCAGCTCTTTCCCTGCTGGCAGCAGTGAGCTCTGGGGGAGGAGCCCCCCTTTCCCGCCCCCTCAGCAGCACATTCATCCTCACCACTGTCACTGCATATGCTCCTAGGGCCTCTCTCAGGTCCAGGAATCTCCCTCGCCTCCCCCATGGTGGATGCTGGGGGTTGCTGTGTGCGCCGCCTCCTCCCCTGCTGTTGCCCCTGATTGTAGCCTCACTGGGAGTGAGGCATGGGGCAGGAGCAATGACTGGGGAAAGGGGGGGCCCCCTGTGCTGGTGGAGGGTCCTGCCTGAAAATGGAAGGGTCTGAGGTGGAAGGGCAGGGTCAGAGTCTGTCTTCCCTGGCAGTAGAGATGGAGGGGGGGCACTAGGACCCTGCGGCAGCAGTTGCTGCAGGGATGCAGCATGGAGCTGCCCAGCAGAGGCAGGGATGCTCTACTCCTGTGGGTGGGGGCAGCAAGGGGAGGCTGGGGGACACTCGTAGGAGGTGTGGGGTGGTGGCAGGTAGGTGGAGTGGGGGGACACCCAGCCCCAAATATTGGTGGAGCTTAGCCCCTGGGCTCTGAATATTGCTGGTGCCAAGGCACCATGGGCCAATATAACTGGCCGCCTATGGCCCCTTCCACTCCCCATGTCTGATCCATGTGTGACTGTACGGCCCAGATCTGCTGACTTTACTGACACTCACACACAGGTTCTTGGTCCTGTTAGCACATGCAGGAGCCAATCCAGGTAGGGGAGCACCTATGCACCTGGAAATGGAAGTCACCAAAACTCCCAGCAGAGTGGGAGGAGATAGAAAGGAAGAGGGACTGAAAGAGACAGGAAAAATAATGAGGTGATGAGCTCCCAGTGCTACTCAGTCCTGTTACTGCATCATCACTGTGCAAATTGAGAGGAGTAAGAGTAAAAGGGCAGTGCCCTATCTCTGCCTAGTAACCATGCAGCAGAAGAAGTGCACTGCTCTTAGGGACATTGTAAGGAAAACTCCCCAGAGTGTAGTGTTTCATTCTGCTGCTCTACAGAAATTTGTTCAGTCTGTTAAAGGGAGGTTACACAAATGTCTTGGTTCATTTAGTTCCAGGGAAGATGCTGGGTCTGGACTGTAGTAAAGGGACCAAGTGGTTTTCAATATCTGAGTTTAGAATATCTGTGCCCAAGGAAAGCCTTAGGAGAATTTAGCTTTAAAATGGACCAAAACCCTTTATCACCTTGACAGGTTGTAGAATAGCTTCCTATGTGTCACTCCAGATTACCTGTTATATTAATTTAGATGGAATATATGGGCTAAAATAACCCAGTCACTAAACAGTAAGAAGGTCTGAAGTTTGGTATACAGAGACCTCAGCCTGCTTAGTACCATGGCAAATGCACCATTTTAATCTTTTATTAAATATATAGAAAAGGAAAAACAGTTAAAGTGTTGAAATGTAAAGTATTAAGTAAGGCTTTCATTTTAACAACATTTCTTCTTCCCTTTCTCTCTAGCTGGAGAGAGTTTTAGAAGCAAAACCCCCTTGTTTGACAGTCTCTTGGATAGTATCAAAGATGATAATAACTATCCTTTGGGGAAAAGATAAGAAGTTAGTTGAGGTGGGCTGGAACTACTGTGTTAAAGACCCATCCCATTTCATCTCAGGTGGTATTTTGGATTCAGCTAGAGCTGGTAGGGAGGGTGATGTCATTTGGATCCCTCTTGCTGGCCCCTGGTCAGGACATCTCTCGGGATGACAAAAACCCAGCATCCCAAGAGGTGGTGGGGGGTGGCAGCTGTGATGGTGAAGCTTGCTTCAGTAGCGTCTCTCTGTTCTTCTATCTATTCTAGTCCTCCCAAAGTCTCTTTCAGGACCAAATAAAGGGAGTGATGCAAGTGACGCTTGAGGAAGCAGCTATGTGTTTAACCTAGGCAGAGAGGGACCTTTAAGGTGGAAGGGGCCTTCTGCAAAGACATTGTGCAGGAGAATGACCAGATTCTGCTATCAGTGGTGAAGGATTTATTTGTCCATGTTTAGTAGGAGCTTTGTGGTCTCTGGTATTCCCAGAGTGGCTTCAGCTCTGCGTTCTTCTCTGGTACCTGGAAGGTAGAAACAGTCTACGCAATATCTTTCAAGCAGCCTTAAAATAACTGAGTAATTTATGTTTGTCTCTTCTTTGGAGTTTTTCTTTCTTTCCTATGTGTGTGTATGTATGTATTCTTTCTTTCTTTCTTTCTTACTTTTTCTTCCCACTCTCATTTTATGCTCTATCCATCTCCATGCTTATTTCCTTCTCTCTCAATCCCCCTTGCCTTCCCTGAATCATGCTTTTACCTCCCTTTTCCCCTCTTCTCTCTCAATATTTTACCCCCACTCTTCATCCTTTAATACTCTCTTCACCTCCCCACGAACAGTTTCCTCACCTTCCTCACTCAGCCCAGTTTCTCATTCAGACGCACCAAAATTGCCACTCTTAGGTCATGACCCCCCCCATTCCAGTCTACCCCACACAAATCGTACATCATCCATGCTGTCACATACAGACCTAGCCACTTACACACCAGTCATCCTGTCATTCTACCCCTCAGGCCCATATCTCTCACACATTAGTCACCTTTCTATTCAGACCCCCCAGTCACACACCAACCTACTTTCTTCTTTGGCTAGTGGAAGGTCTCCCACAGGGGCCCTGAGGTCATTCCCAGTTGTCCCATCCACATAGAAGTGGCAGAGATAGTTTTCCCTGGTCTCCATGGAAGAGTAGAGTAAGAGTGGGGAGAACAGGAGTGGGCCTCTTTCCTTCAAATCAGGGAAAGTGAGGATGTGGAAAAAGCTAATGTACTCAATGCTTTTTTTGCCTCTGTCTTCACAAACAAGGTCAGCTCTCAGACTACTGCACTGGGCAGCACAGTATGGGGAGGAGGTGACCAGCCCTCTGTGGAGAAAGAAGTGGTTCAGGACTATTTAGAAAAGCTAGACGAGCACAAGTCCCTGGGGCTGGATGCACTGCATCCAAGGGTGCTAAAGGAGTTGGCGGATGTGATTGCAGAGCCATTGGTCATTATCTTTGAAAACTCATGGCGATTGGGGAAGGTCCCGGATGACTGGAAAAAGGCTAATGTAGCACCCATCTTTAAAAAAGGGAAGGAGGAGGATCTGGGGAACTAGAGGCCAGTCAGCCTCACCTCAGTCCCTGGAAAAATCATGGAGCTGGTCTTCAAGGAATCAATTTTGAAGCACTTTGAGGAGAGGAAAGTGATCAGGAAAGTCAGCATGGATTCACCAAGGGCAAGTCATGCCTGGCTAACCTAATTGCCTTCTATGATGAGAACTGGCTCTGTGGATGAGGGGAAAGTAGTGGACCTGTCATTCCTTGACTTTAACAAAGCTTTTGATACTGTCTCCCACAGTATTCTTGCCAGCATGTTAAAGAAGTATGGGCTGGATGAATGGACTGTAAGGTGGATAGAAAGCTGGCTAGATCATCAGGCTCAGCAGGTAGTGATCAATGGTTCCATGTCTAGTTGGCAGCCGGTATCAAGTGGAGTGCCCGGTTTTGTTCAATATCTTCATTAATGATCTGGAGAATCACCTGGATTGCACCCTCAGCAAGTTTGCAGAATACACTAAACTGGGAGGAGTGGTAGATATGCTGGAGGGTAGGGATAGGATACAGAGGGACCTAGACAAATTAGAGGATTGGGACAAAAGAAATCTGATGAGGTTCAACCAGGACAAGTGCAGAGTCCTGCACTTAGGATAGAAGAATCCTATGCACAGCTACAGACTAGGGACTGAGTGGCTAGGCAGCAGTTCTGCAGAAAAGGACCTAGGGGATACAGTAGACAAAAAGCTGGATATGAGTCAGCAGTGTGCCCTTGTTGCCAAGAAGGCTAACGGCATATTGGTCTGTATTAGTAGGAGCATTGCCAGCAGATCGAGGGAAGTGATTATTCCCCTCTATTTGGCATTGGTGAGACCTCCTCTGGAGTACTGGGTCCAGTTTTGGACCCCACACTACAACAAGGATTTGGAAAGAGTCCAGTGGAGGGCAACAAAAATTATTAGGGACCTAGAACACATGACATATGAGGAGAGGCTGAGGGAACTGGGATTATTTAGTCTGCAGAAGAGAAGAATGAGGGGGGATTTGATTGCTGCTTTCAACTACCTGAAAGGGGGTTCCAAAGGGGATGGAGCTAGGCTGTTCTCAGTGCTAGCAGATGACAGAACAAGGAGTAATGGTCTCAAGTTGCAGTGGGAGAGGTTTAGATTGGATATTAGGAAAAACTGTTTCACTAGGAGGGTGGTGAAGCACTGGAATGGGTTACCTAGGGAGATGGTGGAATCTTCTTCCTTAGAGGTTTTTAAGATCAGGCTTGATAAAGCCCTGGCTGGGATGATTTAGTTGGGGATTAGTCCTGCTTTGAGCAGGGAGTTGAACTAGATGACCTCCTGAGGTCCCTTCCAACCCTGATATTCTATGATTCTGTGATTCTCCATGTTGAAGGGAAGGGATCTCTGAGTCCTCGTTCATTGTCCTGCTCTCCATGGTGAGGCAGGGGTGGAGGCAGACCTGCTGGACAAGTGAGTGGGAGCAGGCAGTGCTAGCATAGAACAGGACATTGTTCCTTCTCTTCAGCAGCCCTGTGGCCTAGATAGGGGGTCACCACCATCAGCAAATGCCTGGTGGCATACTCCCTGTTATGTATTCACTCCTGATAGCTCCAAAAGCTTGTGGGAAGAGACTGTATTCTCCTATCTCCTCCATTTGGGAAGGAGGGTCAGAGATACCACACCACTGCCAATCTCCCTCTGCCCAGGGCTTCCAAGGGAGAAAAAACTGTGACATTAATCTGTCACTGGTCAGTCACACACATAGAATGGCTGTTCCTCCACTCTTGGGACTGGTTCTATTCTCTACCAGGCCCTGGTCTCTTAAGAGGCTGGGTTAGAGAAGTACAAATGGCACAGTAATATTCTGCCATAGTCCCCCATGGTGTGGAGATCTCTGAATCTCCTACAAGTGGCATAACACACTTAACAGAACATCTGACTTTCCCAGGAGCTATTTCCTTTCCATGCAGATGAAATGTCCCCCCAGCAGAGAGAGGGGCAGGGTTTTTTGTAGGAAGATGTGACAAACCTTGATCTTGCTCATTTTTCCTGCCATGAGCAGAATTTCCAATTAAAAAACTGGACATAATCTGCCTCATAGAACGAGAGGAAGAGCCGTGGGTTCCTGATCTTCTGGACTACGAGGAAAAGGAGATGCTGAGTGGCACCTGTACAGGTGAGGAATAAGCTCAACCGTCTGGAGAACTGTCAGTGAGTAGAATAAAACTCTGGAATTCCCCCCAAAAGGCTGTGAGCTTGCACCATTTTGTCTCATTATTGTAACCAATATTCATCATGTTCTCAAGACAGATATCTCTGAGGGCTTCCCAGCCATACTGATTAACTTCAGGTGGGAGTCTGTGACCTCATTTGTTGTTCTGCTGAGAGTCAGATGGAATGTGGAGGGAGAATAGGGCCTCTTCCCCGCTTTGGGGGAAGAATCTGCTCTTAGTTCATGATTTTAGTCCTGTTTGAAACCTGGAACCCTTCTAGTCCTGAAACCATATTTCAAGCTAGACTGTGAGCACTCTGGGACAGGGACTCTACTTATTAGTTGTTTGTACAGTGTCTAGGGGAGTGGGTCCCTGATTGGGTCTCCCAGGAGCTGCGGTCAACTTGATTTCTTTTAATTGACTAAATTAAAAAAATCAATTCCCCCTTTAAACAATATAACTTAATTTATAACATTTCCTCTAAAATTCATTACTGGTGCTTTTCTGCTGTACTATTTATTCAGAAGGTTCTTTTCACTACTCTTTTACTATCTTATGGGTCACCTGTAAAAACAGTAGGTACAATGTGTTCATATGGAAATATGATATTCCCTCTCCATTCCCTTTCCCAAGGTTTCCTTTTTCTCCAGTCACTCATCTCTAGATTCTCATTTTATTCTAACAGGTGATGGGATTGTGAATGAGAATGAGGAGGAGAATCCACACCAGGACAGTCATGAGTCAATGGAACTACATGGCACATTATCAGGAGCATCCCAAAGGAATATTTCCCAGTGTCCTGAGCAGGATAAAGCCTGTGAGGGTCAGCACAGATCAGAAAGGCACCAAAGAATTCCTCCAGGGAAGAGACAAGGTAAATCAACTGCATGTGAAATAGGTTTTAGGAAACTGCCAGACATTATCCAGCTAGGAAATCCCAAAATGGGGAAATCAATAATATGTGATGACTGTGGGAAAAGCTTCCGGCTGAGATCAAACCTCAGACAACATCAAAGGATTCACACTGGAGAGAAACCCTTTGGATGTGCTGAGTGTGGGGAAAGCTTCCGGCAGCGCTCACATCTTATTCAGCATAAGACAAAGCACACGGGGGAGAGACCTTATGAGTGTACCGAGTGTGGGAAAAGCTTCAGTATGAGCTCAAAACTCATTCGGCATCAGATAATCCACACAGGAGAAAAACCCTATAAATGTGGTGAGTGTGGCAAGAGCTTCATTGGGAACTCCCAGCTTATCCTGCACCAGAGAGTCCACACGGGTGAGAGACCCTACAAATGTGGTGACTGTGGGAAGAGCTTCAGTGTGAGCTCAGCCCTTACTCAACATCAGAGAACCCACACTGGAGAGAAACCTTATGAATGCGCCAAGTGTGGGGAAAGCTTCCGGCAGCGCTCGCACCTTATTCAGCATCAGAGAATCCATACGGGTGAGAGACCCTATGAGTGTTCCGAGTGTGGGAAGAGCTTCAGTGTGAGCTCTGCCCTCATTCAGCATCAGAGATTCCACACGGGGGAAAGACCTTATGAATGTGCTGAGTGTGGGAAAAGCTTCACAGTGAGCTCACACCTGATTCAGCACCGGAGAGTTCACACAGGGGAAAAGCCCTATGAATGTGCTGACTGTGGGAAAGGCTTCCTTTGGAGATCAGCCCTTCTTCGACATCAGAGAATCCACACAGGACAGAAACCCTATGAGTGTAGTGAGTGTGGGGAAAGCTTCCGTCAGAGCGCGCATCTTATTCAGCATCAGAGAATCCACACTGGGGAGAGACCCTATGAATGTGCCGACTGTGGAAAGAGTTTCACTGTGAGCTCTGCCCTCATTCGACATCAGAGAATCCACGTGGGAGGGAAACCCTAAAAACCCTGAAAGCTTCATGTCAGATATCCCTCCAGAGTCTCCCAATGGATAGTAGCCAGGCATGTTTCTTGTTTTGAGTCCATAAGGCTCTTCTGTTTTCACAGAGAATGAAAAATGCCTTGTTGAGGATAGTCAAGTTAAACAAAGAGGAAATGTTGGTGTCGAGAGATGAGTCATATAGGGGTCTGAGGTGTGGAGAGGAATGTATGCTGGGAACCAGAGCCAGAAACCAGGAGGTGCTGTGGGCAGCAGGAGGATGGAGCATTTGGAGATAAAAGGGAAGCTGTTGGTATAATTGGAGAGAAGTCATGTTGTGAAGGTTGTCAATAAACATACATTTAAGAGAAAAGATAAAATTGCCCTATTCCCCTATACCCAGGATGGGCTGTAAACAATTTATAGTGAGATTTCACTGTCAAATGGGGCTTTTGGGGTATTTCAGGGCTCGTTGCTGTGTAATATCAAGACGAGTGGGGTAGGAGTAGGGTTCTTTTATTTCTGGCTCTGCTAGGGATTGTTTTCTAGTGGTTTAGAGAAGGAGGTGGAGAGTCAGGGCTCTTGGGTTCTACTTCCAACTCTGTCATTGATTTTTTTTCAGTGACCTTAGCTCACTTCACCTTGCTGTACCTTGGTTTCCCTGTCTGTAAAACGGAGATAATAATCACCTACATCACAGGGGGATTGTACTAGTTAATATTTATAGTACAGTAGTGTCCATAGGCCCCAATGACAGTCATGGCCACGTTGTGTTAGGTGCTGCACGAACAGGATTACATGGTTCCTGTCTGGAAGAGTTTACAGTTTAAAAAAACAGCTTTTTGGGGATTCTCTTGTACCTGTTACGAACTTGGAATATTAACAGAGTTATGGGATTAAGGATTCTTTTAGTTTTTCCTCTGAGTGTGGTTACTGCTGCATCTGGAAATGCTACAGCATATGAGTTTAATTCTAGTTTCAAAACACATCATCTTTATTATTTTTTAAATTCCTAATAAAAACTTGCTTAAAAATCCATGTCTCTTCCAGTTGCCTGGAAATTTTCTCACTGTCAAGAAGTATGTCAAAAAGATCCCAAAATAGGGTTAGCATAAATCACTATATCCAGCCCATTTACAAATGCTTGTGAACATCAGGAATTGGGTACGTGGAAACACAAGGGATCATTCAGGTTCTGGCTGTATTAAAGAAATTGCACCAATATAATAACTGTAGATGTGCTGCACAGCACAAATTGGGGCTGTCATCAAAGAAACTCAGTCTGGTAACATTGATGTAGTGACACTGGTGCAAATTTCCTTATTGTAGACAGGGTGTTAGAACTGGCATTGCTCCTTCCTAAGAGACTGCTTATACGGACACTTCAGCTGGAGACAGTGTACCCTGTCTTCTTCTTTCTGGAGTGTCTTCAGCACTATTCTTCTCTCTGTGGCTTCCATTTATCTTTTAAGAATTTAGCAAATTTTCTTTGTTTAAACTGAACAGCCAGAGCTTGTTTTCAGATGTTCTGGCCAGACTCCATCTCAGGCTTTTGGTTCCCATCAGATGTCCGGCTATTGTCTTGTGGTGCTTTTTGGAATTCCCCCAATTTCCTGTTCTGTCCCTTTCTCTGGATTAAACCTCCCCCCCCCCATACTCCACTGGTCTATTTTCTCTCAAAGCCCCCCCCCCCCCTTGGAGGTTCGGGCTCCATAAAACTCAAGCACCAATGACAGACCACTTGTGATCATCTGAATATTGTCTGCTAAGTGAAGTTATAAGATTCCACTGTACGGTGTTATTAACACGTTCCAAACTGAGGCTGGCAAACAGGTCTGTCTCAAACAAAGGAATGTGTGCTCTGCTTAATTTGTATTTATATTGGGGTAGAGGTGTATGTACATTGTTTGTGAACTTCAAGTTGAACATGTAGTTAACAGTTCACTCCCCATCCAGGGTATGTGACTTGGCCAGAGAGCCAAGCCACAAAGACCCAGAGAGGGAGTCAGGAGAAAGCGCTGGCTTGCACTGACCCTCGCAGAGCCAAGGAAGTGGCCACAAAGGTGGGTATGAGGGACAAGGACCCCTTGCAGCATCGCACCCTGACTTCCTCTCTGGGTTTCCTGTGGGTTGGCCCTCTATGCAAATCATATTATGGTAATGATAGCTCTAGCCTTTGGCAGAGTTGTCTTACAATGGTTGTTTCAATAGACTCCGAGCACCCATCTCTGGAATGGGAGGTCACTGCTTGTGAGTCACCAGAAATGGAATACATGTAGGCGACATATCTTGAACAATCACAGTTGCTGTAGAGTAAGTAACCATTCTTTTCTCTTTGCCCTGGGCAGCCCTAATTTGCCATGTGGCCCCAAATCAGGGAGTTACCAATGGTTCCATGGTCCTCTCTTTTCATTCTGTCCAAGTGCAATTCAGGTAGAGTGAAGAATCTAGGTCCAAGTGTCTAGTTTATCTACTACAGCTACCCATTGTCCAAATGTGCATTGTAAATTCTGTCCTGATCCACTTACTGGCATAGTGATTTTCAGGCCTATTTGACCATGCATGTGGAATACTAAAAAAAAAATTACCTTTGAACAGAAGTGCTATTTCAACCTTAATTCTGCTGCAGCTGTGAAGCTGCTCCATAACCTACAAATTGTATCCAGTGCTACTCTCCAACCAAACTATCTATGCAGATTAAGTGGTATCTAACCTGTAATGCAGACATACCCAGTCAGGTATATTACCCCTGTGTCTCACCATCTTCTTAATATTTCACCAAAGGGGGTTTTGTCTGGTCTCTGCCAAAAGCTAAGAACTATCTGATTGTTATGGTTATTGTGAGATGTTTGTACAGGAAAATAGTTTTAGAGTTATTTAACATGCAGGATATGATGTTCCAAAACTGTTGGAAATGAAACTTGTCATCTGAGGCAGGGAGTCTGAGTGTTGACTCCGTCAACATTGAAAACAATTGACGTGGAGCCAGCCCGAGTCCCGTGTTTGCTGTCTGGTTCAGATGTAGGCTTGCGCATTTACAAAGACAAAAGAGCTGCAAGAAAAGTCTGACAAGGGAACCCCCTGCTGTAAGAGACAATAGTCTGTAACCGTATAAGAGAAGAAGAAAGGGCACAAGATGGTATCCATCATAGAGGTGATATTCAGCCAGTGGGACTGTCTCATGAAAAGTGAATCCCAGCTCTTTGGACTATACAAGTGCTCTAAGGACTGACCATTGGGTGAGAAATACCTTATTAGACAGGAAAATAACTTGTTAACAGGTATAGGCTGTAGGTTCATAGAACCACAGGGTTAGAAGGAACTTCAAGAGTCATCTAGTCTAATCCCCTGCCAAGATGCAGGATTTGTTGTGTCTATACCATCCTAGACAGATGGCTGTCCAGCCTCCTTTTGAAAACCTCCAGTGAAGGAGCTTCCACAACCTCCCTAGGCAGGAAGTTTTATATTTTTCTTTTACCTGTAACCTTATGTTTCCAAATCCTTTTAACTTGCCTTAGTTGAATCCTTAACTCAACCTTTGTTAAATAAACGTAAGTTTGGTTTACTATAGCTATGTCTGAGTGCCTTGTGCCAATGAGAATGCTGAACTGAAATGAAGCCACTAAACTGGAGTGCACGGCTTCCTTGGAGTTGGCAGATGTCCAGAAGACAATGGACTGGGTACTCAAGTATAGCAAGGTGGAGTGTGCTAATTGCGAGTTTCCAGACGGAGAGAGTGGGGGCTGCATAGCAGTTGTGTTTCCAGCAGCCAGTAGTTAGGGAGAGTTTCCCCTGGTGGGCACAGACAAGGCTCCCTCCTGCTGTGAATGGATGGTAGTGATTTACCCCAAAAGTGTCACCTACACCTAACATGTCTCTTCACCTCTACCCAGCTCCTAGTCTTGGGGAAGTGTTTTGTTTTTTATTTCTTTATTTCAGTTTATAACAATATTTTGAAAGGCATCTTTGATGTAAATTATCAAACTAGGAAATCACCTGTAAACTAATGGGTTAAATCTCTGCATGCTGGAAGCAAAGCTCCAAATGAGGCGGTCAGAGCCGACTGAGTGGATATTATAGCAACTGGCTTGTCTGACCTCCTGGGTTGCACTGGCTCATCACTGGGCACTAGCCTTCTGGAGGTCTGAGTTGCCATGCTTGGAGACTCTGGCTGTCCTGTGAGCCATTACTACCTGGAAGGACCTGGCCCTCTACAGCACATTTGTTTCTTGAGATGCACTATCATAATTGCTGCAAGAGTATAGAGCTGTCTGGATGAAGAACTACTGCTGCACTGTAAAAGCCACAGAAACATTTTAGAGGTTCATAAGTCACAAAGATTTGTGCATGGCAGATTCAATTTCAGACATTAAATGCCTTGTAAAAAGAAGTAAATGGAAAATATAGGTCTGTAGCTGACATAAATGATTTCTTATAAACAAGCAGTAATCATAATTCATCCATTCACTATAAACTCAATCCTGTCAGTTAAGCAAGAGTCAAAGCTAAATGCATCAGGGATCTTGGTAGGATTTATCAAATGAAGATCTCAATCCCTTTTGTTTCAGTGGCTTTGAATTCCCAGATTTTTGGTCATCTGTTATAAATTTCAACTTTCAGTCAGTATTCCAAGCCTATTTCCGAATTATTGATTGATTTTCAGTTTTGGTGGAAGCGGGTACTATTCCTGTACACGGATGCTCAGATTTCCTCCCAATAAATGCTGCCATACTGACAATGACAGACAATATATAAGTATTGCCTTCAGAGGGGAGAGTAAGCTGGTCCGATCCGGTGTACTGGCAAGAGCCGGTACACAGCCAACCGTACCAGTATGCGGCAGCTTCCCCAGGTGGGCAATTTAAAAGGGTCCTGGGCTCCTGGCAGCAGCCAGAGCCCCTGGCCCTTTAAATTGCTGCCAGAGCCCTGGGGCTCCCAGCCGCTGCCGCAGCTACAGCTACCATGGAGCTCCAGTAGTGATTTAAAGATCCCCTTTGAGTTCTGCCATGCCTGCCCACATTATGAATGAAATAGCATATGAATGGGAATGACTTTCTCCTATATGGAATATGCTATAAGCTAGAAACCATGAGTTCTAGTCCCAGCTGTTCTGTTAATATATCTGCATATTTCACAACTGTTTTGAGGACAGGCAACTATTATGTAAGTGTTTCATTGTGATGATAACTGAGAGCTTGCACAATGTCACTTCAGGCAGAGCTGGGAATAAAAACCAGGTATCTGTTATGACAGACCCAAATATTTCCACTTTGCCAGACTGCCTCTCAGAATGAGCATGCCAAAACTGTGCTTGGCTATCTCTAACCACTAGACTGTAAAAAGAGTACTTGTGGCACCTTAGAGACTAACAAATTTATTAGAGCATAAGCTTTCGTGAGCTACAGCTCACTTCATCGGATGCATGAATGAATGCATCCGATGAAGTGAGCTGTAGCTCACGAAAGCTTATGCTCTAATAAATTTGTTAGTCTTTAAGGTGCCACAAGTACTCCTTTTCTTTTTGTGAATACAGACTAACACGGCTGCTACTATGAAACCTGTCACTAGACTGTAGTTTTCATATATTAATAAATCAAGGCCTGAAGGGGCATTATGATCATCTAAGTCTGACTTCTTGCATAACACAAGCCAAAGAACCTCACCTAGTAATCTTTGCATCAAACTTATAATTTGTGTTTGAGCTAGAGCTGATGTTTTAGAAAGAATCCACCATGTCCCTAGGTACATTATGCCAATAGCTAATTAACCTCTCTGTTAAAAATGTGCACCCTATTTCTAATCTGAATTTGTCTAGTTTCAGCTTCAGAATGGATCTCATTCAGCCTTTTTCTGACAGATTGTGTGGTGTATTGAAAATTGTCTTAAAATTATAACCTATCACTTCAAATTCTCAGGGGTTTTCCTGGTCCTGCTTCCAGGTTAGTAGTGGCTGTGATGTTGCACTCCATATGTTTATGGAAATATGCTTATGAGTGTGAATATACCAGAACTGGAATATGCTTTACGGAAAAGGTCTCTTTTAAGGTATCATTACAACGCTTATAATTTACTGAGTGTGTTCATCCTATTTGTATGAATGTATCATTCTTGTGTCTGAAGCTAGAAATATGAAGTATTACTCTGAAGTCCTGTTGTAATTATGCAAAGTGTGGTCCATTAATGGTGGTTTAGAATCTTGATGGCTCCCATTAACCAGGACAATTGGTTGTAAATGGCTATGTTTATTTGTAAGATTTCCTGTGTTCATGTGAGTCAGGCTGCAAATAATGGAGGCTTGGGGTCTCACAGCACATGTGACCATGTCACTTGGTACTGGAACCCATCTTAAACCTAGTGCTTTTCCATTTAGAAGGAGGGGTGGGGACCCAGAGAGACAAAAGATTCCCTCCTTGTGCCAAAGCCATAAAAGGAGGTGGAACAGAACAAAGGGGGCTGCCAGTCATGAGAAATCCCCTAGTTACCACCTGAGATGGAACTAACAAGAACTGTACCGGGGAAAGGATTGGGCCCAGACTAGGAAGGAGTCTAGTCTGTGAAAGAAACTTATTGGAACATCTCTGAGGGTGAGATTTACCTGTATTCAGTTTCTTAAATGTATTAGGCTTAGACTTGTGTGGTTTTTTTGTTTTATTTTGCTTGGTAACTTACTTTGTTCTGTCTGTTATTCCTTGAAACCACTTAAATCCTACTTTTTATACTTAATAAAATCACTTTTGTTTATTATTAAACCCAGAGTAAGTGATTAATAGCTGAGGGAGCAAACAGCTCTGCATATCTCTCTCTCAGTGTTATAGAGGGCGGACAATTCATGAGTTTACTCTATATAAGCTTTATACAGAGTAAAACAGATTTATTTGGGGTTTGGGTCCCACTGGGAATTGGGTGTCTGGGTAGAGGAGATAGGTAACCTGCTGAGTGGTTTTCAGTTAAAGCCTGCAGCTTTGGGGATGTGGTTCAGACCTGGGTCTGTGTTGCAGCAGACTAGCGTGTCTGGCTCAACAAGGCAGGGTTCTGGAGTGCCAAGCCATCAGGGAAAATGGGCTCAGAGGTAATTTCAGCACATCAGGTGGCAGTCCCAAGGGGGTCTCTGTGATCAAACCCATCACAGTGGCTCTCTAGGGAAGTATGCTATCTGGGTCTTTCAGCAGTCAGTCTGCAAAGAGCCAATCTCGAGCAGGGGTTCTCAAACTTCACTGTACCTTGACACCCTTCTGACAACAAAAATTACTACATGACCCCAGGAAGGGAGACCGAAACCTGAGCCCACCTGAGCCTTGCCACCCCAGGTGGGGGAGCCAAAGGCGAAGCCCAGCAAGTCTAATGCCAGCCATAGCAACCCCATTAAAATGGGGTCATGACCCACTTTGGGGTCCCAACCCACAGTTTGAGAACTGCTGACCTAGAGCAAGGTGGGGGGAGTTGGGCCTCTTTGCCCTAGGGAGCAACCTGTTTTTGGTTCTGGTGTGTGAAAGTTCTGGATCTTAAGAAATAAAGTAGTGTTATGTTGCAAGCTTCCAGAAGGATAAAAGCATAAAATACTTCAGCTTCTCTATTTGTATATTGTGAACATAACAGATTAAAGAGCCATCTACTATCAGAACTCTCTTTCCCATGTAAGTATTTATAGACTGTGATTCAGTCAGCTCTTAACCCTGTCTTGGATAAACTAAATAGATTGATCTTCTTTAGTTTCTCACTATACGGCACATTTTCCAGAGCTCAGATAGCTCTTGTATGATTTTTCAACATCCTTTTTGAAATATGGAAGGAAAAATGTATGCAGAATTCCAGTATCAGTCTCACCATTGTAGTATACAGAGGTAAAATCACCTCCCTACTTCTTTTCCCTCCACCTTCATGCACAGAACATCCTCTATCTTCAGGCATGAAACAGAACATGACACACTTCTTGCCTGTCCAGAGCCAGGAATAGAATCCAGGAATCCTGATCTCCTGCATTCCAATGCTGTCTCACAAATAGCTGTACCCCACTGACAAGGTGTGCCATGCCCTTCTCTAGTGGGTGGTCCATGTGATATCTAATAGTATGTTAAACCTGTCATCATTGTCGGCAATCCCTTGACTCGAGGATGATCTCTACCACAGATTTATATATAGGTCCTCCTGAGATGACTCAGGAGTCTGATCCTGGAACCTCAGATCTGCCTGCAGTAGGTACAGACATTTCCTGGTGGGTCAGCTGTCTGCTGGGAGAAATTTTCTTCTTTTTCCTTCCTTCTCTCTCTATTTTCAGCTTTTGAGGGCAAGGCGCTTCTCCTCGAAGCAGGCTACTGCCTGATGGAGGATGTGGTGCCATTGAGGTTGGTTGGTGGTTCACTTCTCCCAGCTTGTGATGTCCACATTATTTTTCTTGAGGTACTGTGATAAATAAAAGGGAGATACTCCCCTCCCCTTTCGTGGACACCCAGCCAGCCAGTTAACTATAAAATCCCTCTTGGGTAGTTGTTCTCTACTTGCTTTACCTGTAAAGGGTTAAAAAAGTCTCCCTGCATAGGTAAAAGGAAAGGAGTGGGCACCTGACCAAAATAACCAATGGGAAGGCTAAAACTTTTTAAAATTGGGGAAAAAAATTCCCCTTTGTCTGTCTGTCTATTGTTCTCCTGGAGAGAAGGAACACTGCAGCTATTCTGTAAGAGCTTGGGCCAGGTATGAAAAATCATCAGATAATACCTAGAAACTACTCATTTAAAACCCCAGATATGTAAGTAGATCAGGAAATGTCTAGGAAGATGCAATTAGGTTTTTCTTTTATTTCTTTATGGCTTGTGGATTCCTTTGTGCGAACCTGAGGTGCTTTTGTTTTGCTTGTAACTTTTAAAATGACCCTCAAGGAAGCTATTTTTGATTCTTAATTTTTGTATTTTCTCTCTTTAAATCTAGCAATAGCTTGAATTTTCAGATGTATATTTTTCTTTTTCTTTTTTTTTTTAAATAAAATTTACCTTTTTTAAGAACAGGATTGGAGTTCTGTGTCCTAAGAGGTTTGTGCACATATTGTTTAATTAGCTGGTGGCAACAGTTGATTTCCTTTGTTTTCTTTTTCAGCTCTTCCCCGGAGGGGGATGTGAAAGGGCTCGAGGATACCCCGCAGGAAGGAATTTAAGGAAATGTTCTACTTCTAAGGTTATTAATTTTGGCCCTTGTTGTAAGGGAGATCTGAGAATGGAAAGCGAGCATGCTGTCAAAAGTGGCTTTATGCCTGGCACTGCAGGTAAAGTCCAAAGTCTTTAATGTGATACTTCAGCTGTGTGAAACCACAAAAGGACAGTTTGTTCAACAGCTAAAGTGCCATTGATTTCACTGTCAGGAATTTCTTATTTTCTACACCAGGGCCCTGCTCCTGCTCCACTGACTTCAGTAGGAGTAGGACTAGATGAAGGGTGGCAAACTTTTTGGTCTGAGGGCCCTATCTGGGTATAGAAATTATATGGCGGGCCATGAGTGTTCACAAAATTGGGTTGGGGTGCAGGAGGGGGTGAAGGCTCTGGCTGGGGGTGTGGACTCTGGGATGGGGCCAGAAATGAGGAGTTCAGGGTGTGTGAGGGGGCTCCAGGCTGGGACTGAGGGGTTCAGAGGGCAGGAGGTGGGATCAGGGCTGGGGCAGGGGGTTGCAGTGCAGGGGGGCTCCTTGGGCAGCACATGGAGCCAAGTGGCCCCCGCCTCTGAGCCGGACCTGCTGGCCACTTCTGGGGCACAGTGCAGTGCTCCAGGACAGGTAGGGACTAGCCCGCCTTAGCCCCGCAACACCGCCCAACCGGACTTTTAACGGCCCAGTCAGTGGTGGTCAAAAACCAGACACCTGGTCACCCTAGTGTCTGTCCTGCTCTTTGAGAGTCTGCCCTGAGCTTGGCTCTCTATCATGAGCCACTCCAGAGAGCATGACAATGAACTGCAGGAAAAGTCTTCAAGAGCAGCCTGTATTTCCATAGACACACTTACTTTCCCTAGGGGATCAGCAGACAGCCCTGCTTTGCCAAAGTGATCAATTGTGGCTGTTTTCAGTTAAAATTCACTTTAGTTTTAGACGTGGGATAATGAAATGTTGTTATCCTTACTGTATGACTAAAGAGCACCAGAACTGAACTGAACTTGCCCTAATTAAGGGTTGCCAGGCATCCGTTTTTTGACCAGAACGCCTGGTCGAAAAGGGACCCTGGCGGCTCCAGTCAGCTCCGCTGACTGGCCCATTAAAAGTCCGGTCGGCGGTGCAGTGGGGCTCAGGCAGGCTCCCTGCCTACCCTGGATCTGTGCAGTTCCCAGAAGCGGCCAGCATGTCTGGCCTCTAGGTGCAGGGGTGATTAGGGAAGCTCTTCAGGCTGCCCCTGGCCCCAGCACTGGCTTTGCAGCTCCCATTGGCTGGAAACTGTGGCCAATGGGAGCTGTGGGGTCAGCACCTGTGGGTGCGGTCACCGTGCAGAACTGTTGGGGCACCTCTGCCTAGGGGCCAGACGTGCCAGCTGCTTCTGGGAGCAGCAAGGAGCCTGCCTTAATCCTGCTGCACTGCCAACTGGGAGCTGCCTGAGGTAAGCGCTGCCCTGTTGAAGCCCGAACCCCATGCCTCAGGTCAGAACCCCCTCCCATACCCTAACTCCCACCCGCCCCCTGCACCACCTCCCGCACTCCAAGTCCCTGCCCCATCCCAGAGCCACCTCCTGCACCCCAAACCCCTCATCCCCAGCCCCACCCCAGAGCCCACATCCCCAGCCAGAGCCTGTACCCCCTCCCACACCACAACCTTGTGCCCCAGCGCTGAACCCGCTCCTGCACTCCAAACCCCTTAGCCCCAGCCCAGAGCCCCCTCCTGCATCCCAAACCTCTCATCCCCAGCCCCAACCCAGAGCCCGCACCCTCAGTTCACACTGAGACAAATGTAGCCTTAAAGACTTTTATTGAGATAAAATTCCCCTTATACCAACCTGCTTCAATGCATCCTTTATCTATCTATGTTATAGGCTGCAGCCTATATGGACCTTAGGCTTTAGTTCATCACCACCTATCTAGGTGAAAGGTCCCACACATATGTACGCTAACTTTGCCTTAGCTCAACGTACAAGATGTGGCCTGTAGATCCCTTGCATTACAGCAGGGGTTCTCAAACTGGGGATCGGGACCCCTCAGGGGGTTGTGAGCTGTCAGCTTCCACCCCAAACCCTGCTTTGCATCCAGCATTTATAATGGTATTAAATATATAAAAAAGTGGGTTTTCTTAATTTTTAAGGGGGGGGGGGTCACACTCAGAGGCTTCCTATGTGAAAGAGGTTACCAGTACAAAGGTTTGAGAACCACTGCATTACAACCAAAAATGCTCTAATATACACCTATAAATCTATTATAACAAAATTAAGAAACCCATAAGAAAAGAGATATATACAGTAACCCCGCACTTAACATAGTCCCGGTTGTTTCATTGTTACGTTGCTGATCAGTTAGAGGAAATGCTTGTTTAAAGTTGTCCAGTGCTCCCTTATAATATTGTTTGGGCAGCCACCTGCTTTGTCCACTGCTTGCAGGAAGAGCAGCTCGTTAGAGCTAGCTGGTGGGGGCTTGGCACCAGGGTGGACTGGCAGCCCCCCTAAGAGCCTGCTGGACCGCTGCCACACAGGAAAATCAATTGCCAGGCAGTTCAGTTGTCCCTCCCCGCACTGCCCTGTGCTGCTCCTGCCCTCTGCTTTGGAGCTGCTCCCAGGAGCCTCATTGCTTGCTGTGCAGGGGTGGGGGGAAAAGGGGTGCTAATGTCAGGGTGTCCCCCTTCCCCTGCTCCTGTACCCCATCTCCATAGAACGGTGGGAGGGATGACACACGACAGGGCTCAGGACTGTGGGAGCTTACTGGCAGCAGCTGCTGTCTAAACTTGCTCATCTACTTAAAAAGGCAGTGTACTTAGAGTGGGGTCAGCGTACTTAAAAGGGCAATGCCCCCCCCTCTCTCTCACACGTACTGTGTCTCCTGCCTCCATTTGTGCTGCTTTGTAGAGTGTGAGGCTACATAAACAGCAATGTGTTAACTCTTGAGAGCTCAGCCGAGTGCTAGTTCATCATTTAGCAGTAAGGCATTCCCTGGGAAATATCCCACCCTTTTCCACCCTCTGACTCCACCAGCTCAACCAAGCTTCACAATCATCATTACTGTGTACAGTATTAAATTGTTTGTTTAAAACTTATACTGTGTATATATAATAAAATATAGTCTTTTGTCTGGTGAAAAAAAAATTCCCTGGAACCTAACTGCCCCCCACCACCCCATTTACATTAATTCTCATGGGGAAATTGGATTTGCTTACATCATTTTGCTTAAAGTAGCATTTTTCAGAACCATAACTACAATATTAAGCAAGGAGTTACTGTATAGGAAAGCAAGCAGGCTAGCCGTGTAGGCCACATCAGAGAGGATGGGGACATGGAATCCTCTGCCCTTAGTGAATTCCTATGTGGTGTGTGGCTGCTGTTTAAAGAGTCCTAGATATCTTTTGATCTTTTTTCTCCAGTGTTTAAAGACAGAGCTGATTGGACTAAATTTGTAGTCCTTGTTTCTGCTTACCAATCACTGGTGCTGAAATCAGTGATCTAGGGAGATGAAGCTTAAACCAGTGTTGTGATGAAAGGCAATATAGAGAGGGAAGCAGCGTGAGGTTCCCCATTACCCCGAGAAATCAATAAGAGCTGACCTCATGGGAGTGAGTGAACCACGGGCTTGGGGAGGCTGGCCCCCAGCCTGGCCCACCCCACCCGTCCCGTTGCACACCTGAAGCCCAGAGGTTCCCCCCACCCACCTGGTGGCTGCCAGCCCCCTCCTCCCAGCCTCGGGTCATCCGAGCGCCTCCAGCCCCAGAGTGCCCGGTAGGCAGCGGGCGGTTCCCTTCCTAGCCCCAGAGCGCCAAGTGGGCAGGTGGTGCACAGTCTCCCCTCCCCCCAGCTCTGGAGCACTGGGCGGCATGGCCCCAGCCATCCCAAGAAGTCCCAGCTACCCTAGCTCCAGGCCCAGCCCCAGCAGGCTTCCCAGAAGAGAAGCAGCCTGCCTGGGCTGGGGCCAACTAGCAGCAGTAGGGGGCCTTGGCACAGCCTTCCCCAGCCTATTATACATGCTGCCCATGGCTGAAATCATTAAGAAATAGGCTATGCGATAGAACCTCAGAACACAATGAGCAGTGGACGAATTGTCCGACCACTATCCCCCTTCAGGGGTTGGAGATGAACCCATATGAATGCACCCTTGGATTCTGGGACTTTGCTGAACTTGCAACCACTGAGAGTTGGGGTACAGTAGAAGGAAAAGGGGAGTAGTGTGTTAAAGGGATATTCATCTGTTGGACATTCACACTGCAAGGTGGAAAACTGAGGCAAAGGACACTGCCCAAGATATTGTAGGGTGGATGTTTACTTATTGTTTGCACGCTTTTGAATTGTGGTGTTTTCCCAAATTAATGCTGAGTTCTCTCCTCCTTTTAATAAAAGTTGTGTTTTGGTTTTTTTTGGTTATACGCAGACTGTGTTTGCAAGAGGTGAAGTATTGCCTCTTAGAGGCACCCGAGGATGGTGTTTAGTTTTCCCACATTCTGGGTGGGTGCTTGAGCTGTTTTGTAATGTTAGGAGGAACCCCTAAATATTGAACCCAGTCTTTGTTGATGTCAGCACTAGCTGGTAGAAGGGTTGTGACCAGGACAGGGTTACTTAATTAGGGCGAACTGCAAAGAATGGGGCAGATAATCCCTAAAGCTGGTGCTCATTCCAGTACCTAGATCCACCAAGCTAGCCTCAAAACAGCTTATACAATACCTTACTGGTTACCCAGAAGCCAAAACACAGTTCCCTTAAAGCAACCCAGCCTCAGGCCTCCACCCAGATACCCAAGTGAAATATGTTGAAGATTACTGAAAATCTTATTAATCAGATAAGAAAGTTCTACCAATCCCAAAGGATTGGACACATTACCTGCTAGGTTAATGAATATTTCAGATCTTACCCAAATACATGCTTAAAGCCAATTCTTATTAACTAAACTAAAATTTATTAAAAAAGAAAAGAGAGAGTTTTGGTTAAAAGATCAGTATACACACAGACATGAGTACAGTTCTCAGATCAGTTGCATGGTAGAGATGGTGAGCTTCGCAGTTGCAGGGAGTTCTTTCAGAATTAGTCCATAGGTTATAGTCCAATGCTCATATCTAGGATGATTCAGATGGGACTGGAGATTTCAGTCTTATGACTCAAGCTTCCCCTGCATAAAGTATCAAGTAGATCTGAGATAAAAAGGATCAGGACCCAAGACATCTTTATACAGTTTCATGCCTTCTCTTGATAACTCAGGAGTCCTTAGGCAAACCATAGGTAATCATGGAGACTTTGAAGTAGACCTATTTCCTAAGCATCACAGGTAGAATCTATCACGGCCCTTGTAATTGTTAATTAAATGTATCCCTCACTGTTAAAAATGTATGCCTTATTTTTCAGTCTGAATGTGTCTAGCTTCAACCCAAACCATGCTGTTTGCTGTTTGAATAGTGGCAGGGAGGCAGAACATCACTCCATGTGTTCCCATTACACACCGATTGTCAGTGCCTGCAAACTCAGCTGGAAAATGAGAACTGGCCTCTTGCTTCTGGTTCCTTATAAACACTAGGAGAAATAGATTTGCCCTGCCAAACTCACTGTTTGATTAATTCCTCCTCTGAGTCTCCTTGGCCAGCTGGACTCTGCACTTGGGGAAGGAACAGGGACGGTGCTGCATTCTGGGGTTGTCTGCCATGTGGTGGCATTTACAGGGAAACTAAGTTAGGAATCAGTGTTTCTTCTCAGGCTCAGGTTAGGTGCCCCAGTTAGTCTATGCAGCCAGAATATATATAGTACAGTTCAGATCAGAGCAACAGCTTGTCCATGAGAGAGGGACATATAACAGATACAGGGATACAGAACAAAGGATGGCTGGTGTCACTGAGTAACTGAGCATCAGTGAGAGTAAAATGGCAAATGCTTGTCTGTATCTAATTCAGGTGTTTGCAACCTTCACCATAGTGGGCACCACCCCTTAATAAAGAGTGTCTTGTGGGCCTTTCCCCCCAGTCACGATTGCCTACCTCCCATGCATGATTGTCTGCCCCTCTCCTTTCACTCATCCCCCTATATTTGCTAGCAAACAGACTGATTTCTTTGTTGTACAAAATCATATATAATCTCCATGGCAACTGATGCAATTTCTTACAAATCACCTTCAGTATTTGTTTATTTTTAGTTTTCTTTAATGGAATATAAGAGCTGAAAAAAGAAGAACCAGCAGCATGTGACCAGCCAATTCTGTGTGGGTGCCCTGCAAGGACCACAGTTGGTAAACTTCTGTTTTAATATGTTTAAAATCAGCGGGGGAGGGGAAAGGATTTTCCCTGGGAGGCTGACGAGGAGCTTGAGAGAGGAAGCATTCTTCCAGGGCGGTAGAGAAGCATGGGGCCAAGGAATTCACTAAGGGCAGAGGATTCCAGAAATATCCAAAACACACAACCTAGTAATAATGGGGGATTTTAACTACCCAGAAATCTGCTGGAAATGTAACATGGGAAAACACAAAATTTCCAGTAAGTTCTTGGAACGTATTGTGGACAATGTTTTGCTCCAGAAAGTGGAGGAAGTAACCGGGGGGACAGTCATTTTAGATTTGATTCTGATGAACAAGGAGAAATTGGTAGTGAATCTGAAGGTGGAAGGCAATTTGAGTGAAAGTGACTCTGAAGTGATAGATTTCATGATTCTAAGGAAAGGAAGGAGTGAGAGCAGCAGAATAAGGCTGCTGGATTTCAAAAAAACTTACTTTAGCAAACTCATTCAAAGAACTGGTAGATAAAGTCCCATGGGGAGGAAATCTAAGGGAAAAAGGAGTGCAGGATAGCTAGCTGGTTCTCAAGGAGACAACATTAAAGGCACAACTGCAAACTATCCTGCTGCAAAGGAAAGACAGGAAGACTATTAAGAGGCCAATATGGTTCCATCAGGAGCTCTTTAATGACCTGAAAATCAAAGGGAATCCTACAAAAAATGGAAACATGGACAAATTGCTAAGGAGAAATACAAAAGAACAGCACAAGCCTGTAGGAACAAAATCAGAAAGGCTAAGGCACAAAATGAGTTAACTTAGCAAGGGTCATAAAAGGCATAAAGGTCATAAAGAAGTTCTTTAATTAGGAGTAAGAGAAAGACAAAGGAAAGTGTAGATTCCTCTACTTAAAAGGGAAGGCGCGCTATAATGAATGACATCAAGAAAGCTGAGGTGTTTAATGCCTATCTTGCTTCAGTCTTCACTAAAATGGTTAATGGTGACCAGACAATACAATTAATATTAACAAGAGGAAGGCCCATGAGCCAAAATAGGGGAAAAAACCAGGATTAAAGAATATTTAGATAAGTTAGATGTACTTGGGTCAGCAGGTCCTGATGACATTCATCCTAGGGTACTTAAGGAACCAGCTGAAGCAATCTCAGAACTGTTTGAGAACTCTTGGAAGCAGACATGCCAAACCTGCCCAAAAAAAAAAACCCCACACAGAAATTGGGCTTGTTTTTGGCTTAATTGGCTTGTGAGTTGCTTGTTGGCTAGTTTTTTGGCTTGTAGCTTGTTTCTTGTTTGGCTTGTAGCTTTTTTTTTTTTTCATCAGCTTCCGGCAAGCAGGGACAAGGGGCAAGTAGGAGGAAGGGGGGAGAGAGTCAAGGGTGCATAGCGGGCCCACCATGGTCCCAGACATAGAGCGTTGGGGTTCTTAGGGATTGGCTTGTTTTGAAATGGGATTATCTTGATTTTTGGTTTATTGTGAAAGTCGGGGTACTTATTTACCAAGTGAAAGTTGGCAACTGTGCCTGGAGGACATGTGAGGTCCCAGAAGAGATAGTACCTGTCTTCAAAAAGGGGGAGAAAGAGGACCCAGGGAATTATAAAGTAGTCAGCATAACTTTGATACCTGGAAAGATACTGGAAAAAATTATTAAACAATCAGTTTGTAAGCACCTGGAAAATAATAGGCTTATAAGGACTAGCCATCATGGATTTGTGAGAACAAATCATTCCAAACCAACATCATTTCCTTCTTTGACAGGAAGAAAAGGAGTACCCGTGGCACCTTAGAGACTAACAAATTTATTAGAGCATAAGCTTTCGTGAGCTACAGCTCACTGTGAGCTGTAGCTCACGAAAGCTTATGCTCTAATAAATTTGTTAGTCTCTAAGGTGCCACGGGTACTCCTTTTCTTTTTGCGAATACAGACTAACACGGCTGCTACTCTGAAACCTGTCATGATGCAATTCTTTGACAGGGTTACTGGCCTAGTGGATGAGGGAAAGCAGTAGATGTCATATATCTTCATTTTAGTAAGGCTTTTGGCACAATCCACCATGCCATTCTCATAAGCAAACCAGGGAAATGTGGTCTAGATGAAATTACTGTAAGGTGGATGCACAATGTGTTGAAAGGCCATACCCAAAAAGTAGTTATCGATAGTTCACTGTTCAACTGGGAGAGTGTATCTAGTGGGATCCCTCTGGGATCAGTCCTGTGTCCGGTACTATTCAATATTTTCATTAATGACTTGGATAACGAAGTGGCAAGTACGCTTATAAAATTTGCATGTGACACCAAGCTGGGATGGGTTGCAAGCACTTTGAAGGGGAGGATTAGAATTCAGAATGACCTTGACAAATTGGAGAAGTGGTCTGAAATCAACAAGTTGAAATTCAATAAAGACAAATGCAAAGTACTTCATGAAGGAAGGACACATCCAATGTACAACTACAAAATGGGGAATAACTGGCTGGGTGGTAGTACTGCTGAAAAGGATCTGGGGGGCATAGTGGATTGCAAATTGAATATGAGTCACCAGTGTGATGTAGTTGCAAAAAAAGGCTAATGGGAGGTATTAACACTAGTGTCATAAAACATGGGAGGTAATTGTACTGCTCTGCTCAGCACTGGTGAGGCCTCGGCTGGAGTATTGTGTCCAATTCTGGACACCACACTTTAGGAAAGGTGGAAAGACTAGAGTCCAAATGAGAGCAACAGAAATAATAAAAGGTTTAGAAAACCTGACCTCTGAGGAAAGGTTAAGAAAGTGGGCATGTTTAGGCTTGAGAAAAGAAAACAGACGGCACCTGAAAACAGTCTTCAAATATGCTAAGGGCTGTTATAAAGAGGACAGTGATCACTTGTCTTTCCACTGAAGTTAGGACAAGAGGTAATGAGTTTTATCTGCAGTAAGGGAGGTTTAGGTTAGATATTAAGAGAAAGCTTTCAAGTTGTAAAGGCAGTTAAGCTCCAGCATAGGCTTCCAAGGGAGCCTATGGAAAACAGCTTGGACAAACACCTGTCAGGGCAGGGCTGATCTAAGTTATTTGGTCCTGCCCCAGTGGAGGGGGCTCGACTTGACCACTCAAGGTCCCTTCCAGCCCTACATTGCTATGGTTAAGATGATTTTATCACAGTTATTTTTAGTAAATATCAGAGACAGGTCTGGGGCAATAAATAAAATTCATGGAAGCCCAGGACTTGCCTGTGATTTTTACAACAAATTATGGGGGGCTGGACCGAAAAGGGCAGAGACTTTATTCTAGGCTATGTGTATGGTACCTACTGCAGTGAAGCCCCAGCCCTGATAGGGAACTCTGGGTACTCATTAATGATGACAATCAGGGACAGCTTATTGGCTGGGGCAAGAGAGCAGGTGGGAGCGCAGGGTGCCACCCAGGAGCGGCAAAGCCAGAGAGGGTACGTGGAAGTTCCCGATCAAAGGGCTATAGGCTATAGGCCAAATGAGGGGCGGGGCCTCTGTAAAGGGGTGGGGACTGTTACGTCAGGGCTCCAGTGACGTCGGCCCGGGCTGAAACTCGCCGGTGCCCCGCCTTCTCCTGAATAATTAATTACCCCGATAGGCCTTTGTCCCACCTTTTCCGGCCGGCAGAGGCGGCTGCGGCGCTGAGGGGAGCGAGGCCGGAGCTGCTGCGGGTGAGTGGCGGGCGGGATTAGCCTAGCGGGGCTCGGCGCCGCGGGGTGAGGCTGGTGCCCTGCCCGCCGCCCGTGCGGCCCCAGCCTCGGCGTGCGCCCCGCCGGGCGGGCGGGCGGTGCGGAAGAGGCTCGGGGCCCCCGACAGGTGGTGGCGCGGCGAGCAGCGTTCAGCCCGCCCGCCACGGAGCCGTGTCCGCGGGTGGCTGCCGCTCGCTGCCCGGAGCCGCCTCTGGCTGGGGAGTGATCGAGGGCGGGCGTCCCTCGGAGCCCGGGTGGGACAGGCGGGGGCGTGGGGTGCTGGCTCCGCGGAGCTGCGCCCCTGGCAACCGACGTGCAGCCCGGAGCGCGCGAGGTGACAGGCGGAGCGGCCTGGGCCCGTAGCCGGGAGCGGTAACCGCCTCGGCTGGGAACCGCGTCGCCTCGGCCCGAGGAGGGCAGGTGGAGACCTTGACAGGCCTGACGAGACTTGCCGGCGTGAGATCATCCCGCCTGCCCGTCTGGGGGGGGGTCACCGGGCACGCGCCTGGGGCTGGACAGCCCTGTCTGCGCGAGCGCCTCCGTCCTCTTGTCACGGCCCAGTGGCTGGTGCCTCTCCTGTCTCCCGGGGCGGGGCGGGGCGGGGCGGGGCGCAGCTTTTGCTGCCCCTGCCTTAATGGAAAGGGCGGTGCCATTTCTCGGAGTTTGAGGAAACGCTTCTCTTGGGATGCTTCAGCTTCTATGTCCATCACCTGTCACACTGGCTGCCCAGCTGTTGGTCTCTGGGAGTAGACTGTTTGTTTTTTCTCTTCCTCCTCTGTTTTTTGGTCACTGACTCTCTCTGATGACAGGTTTCAGAGTAGCAGCCGTGTTAGTCTGTATTCGCAAAAAGAAAAGGAGTACTTGTGGCACCTTAGAGACTACCAAATTATTTGAGCATAGGCTTTCGTGAGCTACAGCTCACTTCATCGGATGCATTTTTTCCACCAAATGCATCCGATGAAGTGAGCTGTAGCTCACGAAAGCTTATGCTCTAATAAATTTGTTAGTCTCTAAGGTGCCACAAGTACTGCTTTTCTCTCTGATGAGTCTCCCTGGGTCACTGGCTGTGAAGATGTGCGCTCCTCCTTATCATTATTGCTTAAATCATTCCCATAAAACACACAAGAGGGCATATGCATAATCTGAAATTAAGAACAGAAATGATTTGATTTTTCTTGTCACTAAAAGTCTGGGACTAATCTCACTGTTACATGTCTGGATCTGGGTGCAAGAGGATCTGATGTACTCTTCACATAAAGTTTTGATGCCATTCAGTTTCCTGGGAACTACAGAATTAATGTAAAGGTGAAGGGGGGAGAGCAATCTCTGACTTTTTCTTCTTTTTCAGTAAAATGAAATGGCTGTTGTGTACATTTCTACATGCATGTCACATCTTAACTTAAAAGTCCAAACACCCAACACTGTGGGACATCACAATTTAGCCCTGAGTTAAATGGATTCCATTGAATATTAAGTTTGTGTTACTACGTGACATACTGGTTTTGGACTGTAAAACTGACAAGTTAGGGGAGGATGTTCATGGAGATTTTTTTAAAAATGTAAATATGGAAAATACCAAGTCCTTGTACTGTCATTTCTCCATGTCCATGAGGGTGAAGGAAGGTGATACTGTTTTGCTCTCTTCCAGCTGCGCTCATTAAGGCTTTGAAAGCAGGGTTGCATGTTTGTGGCTTTTCCCCTCCCAAATCTTCACTGGAGCACTTGTCCTGAGGTTCATGTCTGTTTTATAAAGTCAGACTAAAATCTCTTCATGGTAAGAGGAGAGCTCTGAATGAGCAAACATTTGACAAGTATAATGCATGGAAGAGAGGGTGCACTTATAGAAGCATAGAATTGTAGGATTGGAAGGGACCTTGAGAGGTCATCTAGTCCTGTCCCCTGCACTCATGGCAGGACTAAATATTATCTAGATCATCCCTGACAGGTGTTTGTCAAACCTGCTCTTAAAAATCTCCAACGATTGAGAGTTCACAACCTCCTTAGGCAATTTAATCCAGTGCTTAACCACGCTGACAACAGGTTTTTCCTAAGGTCCAACCTAAACAGCCCTTGCTGCAGTTTAAACCCAAAGCTTCTTGTTCTATCCTCAGAGGTTAAGGAGAACAACGTTTGTCCCTCCTTCTTGTAGCAACCTTTTATGTACTTGAATACTGTGATCATGTCCTTCCATAACCTTCTCTTCTCTAGAGTAAACAAACCCAATTTTTTCAATCTCCCCCCATAGGTTATTGTAGCAGGGCCCCCTTGACTTCTGCCAGGTTCATAAAGTCACGTTGAGATGCTCGGTTTAGTAACCACTGATGCATTTTGTTCTCAGGCTTGTTCCCACCACTGTTTCACCATGTGCAAGTAACCCTTCGCTGTCTATGGGGGGGAGAGCTACCCTCTAACTTCCATTCCTTCAATTTTTCCTTTCTCCTGCTATCTCCTGGCTTCCTTCTCTGAAGGCTTTTATGCAGTCTCTGACTAATTAGGTAGCAGCTGTCTGTCTCCCCAGTTAGGGCCAGGTTATCTCCAGCCTGCTCTAATTTGTTCCTCTAACAAGGAGCGGGTGTGACAGAGGGCTGGATCTGCAACCCCTTGCCCAGTACCCTGTCACAGTCATGTTTTCTAGACCTTCAATCATTTTTGTTGCTCTTCTCTGCTTTCTCCAATTTGTCCACATCTTTCTTGAAATATGGTGCCCAGGACTGGACACAGTGCTCCAGATGAGGCCTAATCAGTGCACAGTAGAGCATAAGAATTACTTTGTGTCTTGCTTACAACACTCCTGCTAATACGTCCCAGAATGTTTGCATTTTTGGGGGGTTTTTTGCACAACAGTGTTACTCCGTTCACTCATATTTAGCTTGTGATCCCCGGATCCCTTTCTGCAGTACTCTTTCCTGGGCAGTTGTTTCCATTTTGTATTTATACAATGGATTGTTCCTTCCTGAGTGGAGTACTTTGCATTTGTTCTTATTAAATTTCATCCCATTTTCCCAGTTTGTCCAGATCATTTTGAATTTTAATCCTGTCCGCCAAAACACTTGCAAACTCTCCCAGCTTGGTATTGTTCACAAACTTTATAAATATACTTTCCATTCCATTATCTAAATCATTGATGAAGATATTGAACAGACCCAGAACTGATCCCTGTGGGACCCCCGTTCAATATACCCTTCCAGCTTCATTTAAAAGCAAATCATTTTAAAAAAGCCCATACGTTCTTCTTCAAGTCATCAATAAGAGGACAGATCCCTTTTGTTGCCTCGACATCAGTACTAGATGGCACCTTCTTTAAGTTCTAAGTGCCCTGTAGCTGGCTGAAGCTAATTCTTGGAAAGACTGAGCTGAAGCTAATTGATAGAAAATATTTTTGAAGAACTCTCCACTTCTATAACATCACCTTCTTTTGAGGGTGTTTACCCTCTGATTGTTAATCTACAGCTGACAAGAACTCCACCCACTCCTGTTGTAATCAACTCATCACATGTCCAGGTCTGATATCATACAGAAAATTGACAATTTCATTGCAATCTAAAAAATAAAACATGAAGACTTGACACAGGATGCAACAATGAGGCTTCTCAACAACGCAAGCAGCCAAGAGCATAAAAATCCTTGCTGTTCTCTGCATTTGGTTCCATGTTAACTTAGATTTGACTCATCATTTTTCAGTTCTCATCTTAAGTCCACCATGAGATTGATCCATATCTGTACAGGGACCACTTTCTGCAGCAAAATCAGGAACTCCTATGATAGTCAAGTTGCACTGGAACTGTCAGTTTCAAGAATTGAACTCTTGTATGTAGAAGGCTGAGCTTTCTCATTAACAGCCTGAGAGTTTGGAATGAGCTCTTGTATGACTGTGAATGTCGGCATTTTCTGATCGAACTGCAAAACCCACTTCAACCAAGCCTTCCCATAATAACTTAACACACACATCTGGTCCCAGTTGACTAAAAGAAAGAGTTAAATATCTTTGTATACTCTATTTTTTGTAAAAAGAAAAGGAGTACTTGTGGCACCTTAGAGACTAACAAATTTATTAGAGCATAAACTTTCGTGAGCTACAGCTCACTTCATCAAATGCATCCGATGAAGTGAGCTGTAGCTCACGAAAGCTTATGCTCTAATAAATTTGTTAGTCTCTAAGGTGCCACAAGTACTCCTTTTCTTTTTGCGAATACAAACTAACACAGCTGCTACTCTGAAATCTATTTTTTATGAAACATTTGGATTCCACTGTGATGGGTGCCATGTAAGAACCAAGGTTTGGGCAACTGTGGGCAATATAGTAAAGTTCAAGGATAACATTTTGCTATCCCCGTCTTAAAATTCCTCACTTTCTATTAGAGCTGATGTTTCCAGTCCTAGAGGACAGTGGAGAGTGCTTGGCTGACTCTGTTAATGTCTGCCATGATATGATTCCAAACAGTAAATTGACCTTCAACGCGCATGTCCTGAAACACAGTTCATAGCTGTCCCTTTAGTTCTAAGCCTTTGTCTCTCAGTGAGAAGCAATAGCTGCTGGGCAGTTTATATTTTATTTTTAATTGGACTGCAGCTTTTTAAATAATGGCTTGAACAAAGGGCCAGGAATCAGCAGCTCCAGAGTTCCAATTCCTATGCTGACACAAACATCCTATGTGCTCTTTGGCAAGTACTAATCTCTCTTCCTCCTATAAAATGAGGATAATTCTTGTTTACGTCATAGGGGTATTGAGAAGACAGATTAGTTGACTTTGTAAAGTGCCATATCAATGCAAGTAGAAATGCCCAGAAACCACACTGCCTGATTTCTTATTGAATAAATGACTCAAATGGGTTGATATTTTTATCTTTATCCATAAACAGTTATAAAAATGTACTACTCAGGAAACGGAGGCAATGGGACACTAGAAATGTATTTAATCTGCTAACCATGGTAATCCATTAACAAGATACAAATAGTGCATTGCTCTTTTCTACATGCCTTATTTCTGGAAATCATTCAGGGCCTAGCAACAGCAGTCTTCTCACTGCAGTGAAATTGGTTGGCACAACTACAGTGCTACGCCTGGTTAAATTTCTAATATGCCAGTGCATCAATCATAATGAGGACTGCTTGAGCAGTGGGTAACTAATCCAGAGTAAACCATAATTTATGGCCTAGCAGCACAAATATTTTCCTACAGTAAACAGCAAAAAACTGCTGCTGGGAATTTAGCTTCCTCAATGGGATTATCCTTCTGGTGTCTAGTCAAACCACAAGATGTACTTTGACAACTTCAAAATAAACCAATAATGACTGTGATTTTTAAAATGTTGTTGCAGGATTTCCAACTTTCCCCTTTGTCAGCATTTCAGTATGCAATCACAATTCATAGATGTGTTCCTCTTTGCACAATCACTGCTAGTCAGAGGAGACCTCTGCGGTTGAACTCCAGCTGACTGCTGGGGAAACTGGCTGCTGTACTAGAAATGTCTTTTTGGAATATCCTTATTCTGAAATCAGTTGTAGGCATACATCTCTGAATTTATCCAGTTGGCCTGTTTTTGTTGTTTAGTGTTGACCTTAGTAAGTATCTAGTCCAACCAGATGATTTAACAGCTTACTCCTCTACCATTTAGGAGTTAAAGATGGCCTCTTATTTATACAGAGACAAGGAAGAATCCATCCCAGATGTGGTCCTTCCCAGGATCTTGAATAGAGGATGGGAAGGTCCACAAATATCCACCCTTAGCAATCACAGGAAACCTTCCACCTGTTCCCAATAAATGAGAACAATAAAAGGTTAGGTCACTGCTTCATCACGTCCAGTTTCCTATTTCTGGCTGTGGCTGTTTTATGTTTTATATTTTTATGGAAAGTGTCGTACCCCTATGATGTATCTGGCCAACTCAACACTGTACACGTGGGCCTGGAGGAGACACAATCATGTGAGGAAGCAAAGTTCTAGCTGCCATACTAGAGCTAAAATAACACCTTCCCATGATATCCTGGAAAGCCTTGTCACATTCTACCCCCCCCCTTTTTTTTTTTTGGGGCCATTAAAAAGTTCTTCTGCCCATCTTGTATCCTATGGTTTCAAAAGAGATGATGGAACTGATCTTCTATGGCAAGTCTGGTAACTGTAAACTATATTGTCAAATAGGTAATCATGTACAGGTTTCCATGGGTAACTGGACTCCCCAGGCTAGTGTGTGCTTGTTTTGTTAGCTTTTCTCAGAGAATTGGAGTAGCTTCATTCAGAATGTTGCAGCCTCGCTACTTACGTATACGTGCAAATTTTATCCTTTCACCTCTGTTGTGGAGGAACCTACTTTGGTTTCTTATCTTCAACAAAATTGCTATCTTCTTGGTCCTTTGTGGTCTCTTCCTGTTTCAGTTTTGCCACATCTGGCCTGCTTTCCACTGTCGGAGGTTACTTCTAATCTGGTGTGGCATCAGCTAAATGAGGAAGAATCTTTGTTTTCTTTCAAACCCAACACAAAACCTTCTGTGCTGCCTGCAGCCACCTCACCTTGTGGTGCTACTGGCATATTTTGCGCACTATTCAGGGTTGTGCTAGTCGGCCCTTGGAAGTAGTAAATTGTTTATTCCTCTGTGTGTGTGTGTGTGTGTGTGTGTGTGTGTGTGTGTGTGTGTGTGTGTGTGTGTGTCAGAAAGTGGTACTGGTGCTTTTCTTCCACAGTACTGAACCAATGCCCCGTATTATACTTTGGGGCACTGTGTTGCTGGAAATGCTGTCCTTTGGATAAGATATAAATCAAGGTACTGACTGGTGAAAAGGTTCGCAGAATTCTTTATCAACGAGTAATATGGCTATTAGTGCAGTATTCTGACTGAATTGCAATGTTAGTAATCATTCCGTCTTCCTAAATTTACCCTTCAATTTCCTTTGGATAGCATTCCCCATCATCCTACACTATTGTGTAGTGTGGTTAGATGATTGCATGTTCCATCTCGGAGATGGCTGCAGTTAACGGGTAGATGGAAGATATCCTTTGTTTACTGTAATTGTTAGTAAAGGACTTTTAAGGTCCTTCAGTATGGAAGTATTTTATAGTATTCTAGGATCTATTACAATCAGTGTGCTGTTCACAGTACACACAAGTGTAAAGAACTGGCATCAGCCTAACTCTAACTCGCCTCTAACTCTGTCCAAATTTAGTTCTGTAAAGAGCTTTGAAAATGGCATTTCTCTGAGACCTCTTACTATCCCCACCTCGCTGTAATGCTTCCATTGTGAGATACATGAATAACACATTTGTCATAACTGCTATGTATTGAGACTTGTTACCAACGTAGTTGAATTGTTTAATGCATTGTAACTGTCTGTTACTGGCCCCACTTGATATCTCTTGGGCACATCTGGCTTGATGGAAGCTTCCTGTTAAAACAGTGGAGGATTTAATTTGATGTAATATGTATCAAAAGCATTAGAAAGCTGGCCAATCAAATAGTATAGTTGCACAAGGCCTTGCCTCAACACTCATTGGTACCTCCCATGTGATTTTTATGAACAGGACAGCAAAATTAACCTTAACTGTGCTTTGTTTTTTGTTGTCACTGAATCACTGGGCAAAATTGACTAAGGAAAAATATATAGAATTTTGTTACAGTGCTTGTGACTGAAACACTGCAAAGTAAGTAAATTTGTTAGTCTCCAAGGTGCCACAAGTACTCCTTTTCTTACTGCAAAGTAACGCCATTCTTAGCCTAGTAGCCTCATCTCTGACCTGGCCAGGGAACCTGTAACACGGGCTGTCTCACTTCACTCAATAGGCAACTTGGCAGGGGACATTGCTATTGCACTCTGAAGAAATTACTGCTCCTTCCTGTCTGGTCAGCGGCACATGTCTGAGACTTAGTTAGAAACATGTCCCTGAAGTACAATATTCCCTCCCCCGCCCCTTCAATGCGGGTTGCAGGGGGCAGTGTGTGGAAACACCCATTCTTTATTCTGCAAGTTATCTAAAACTACTTTGGGTTAGAAGCTGTAATTTGGGGTTGGAAGTGCTGCCATTTCATGCCTCTGTGCAAAATTATTCTATACTGGTTCCCATAGGAACTTGCATGCTGGTGCAGGCCAAAGATCTGCCTAGGCAGGTATCCCAGTTGGGCATCCTGTCTGTGACCAATTCCATACTAGAAAGGAAGGTGTAAAGTTCTCATAATCCTCTTCTGCATCAGGGATTTTCTTTCCTGACTTGCTGTTGATTAGACTGTATGCAGAAGCATGTGGATTGACAAGCCTGGCTGATAGCTTTTGCCCTAGCTGGAGATGCAGATGTTCTTGTTCAGAAGTGTCTAACCTTTCTCTAGTCTTGCTCTAATACTTGTTCCTGCTTAAAATCTTGTAGTATTAAATGGCTTTTGTTGTTGTTGTTTTTGTTTTGTTAGAGTATTATACCCATTTAGTATTAATTCGAACATCGATAGCACTATACAGAGATCACTGCACCAGACTGCTCAGTTTCTGCTCTGCTCATACCAGACAATACCTGGACAAACTTGGGGTTTTGATCTTGCAGTCTTAGTCCCCTCACTACTAGACCAGCTTCTGAGCAGTTCATCACTAGCCTCTCTGGAATGAGGCATTATGGTAATATTATCTTTAATAAGTTTCATAGAATGCATCCGATGAAGTGAGCTGTAGCTCACGAAAGCTTATGCTCTAATAAATTTGTTAGTCTCTAAGGTGCCACAAGTACTCCTTTTCTTTTTGCGAATACAGACTAACACGGCTGCTACTCTGAAACCTGATAGAATGAATGGGATATGACACAAATACTCATGGTTCTTTGGGACTCAGTAAAGTAGGACCGTTATTACCTTAGCACAAAACAGAAATGATAGAGAGAAGACCGTACAAATGTTGGGCACAAGCATTCTTAATCAATGGATCTCAGAGCTTTACAAGCCTCAAATTCATGAGTCGGGTATAGTTTGCTTTTTATGGATGGGCAAACAGAGGCATAGTCCATAAATGACTGCCCAAGTCACATGGCATCAGAGGTCAAGCCAGGAACAGAACTTTGTAGACTTGTACTCTAACAACTAAACCTACATATTTGTTTTAGTAACTTCATTGGGAATTTGTAGAGTAAACCTGATGATTACTCAAATTGGAATGAAGTTAGAGAGATGCCTGTAATTTTGGATGGATTGTTCAGAATGGGTTTATGCTTATTCCAGATGTGTACAGCTTTTGCCCTGGAAAAGGATGTTTTCAGAAGTATAGAATTCTCAACTTCATTTTGCCACAGGATTTCTATTTTGATTATCAAGCCCCACTGTGTGAATGGTACAGAGATGTACTATAATGATGTAGTGCAGGGAAGCATTAGATGTGGTATATTTTTGACTTTAATAAGGCTTTTGATATTGTCTCGCATGACCTTCTCATAAACAATCTAGGGAAATATAGCCTAGATGGAGCTACTATAAGGTGGGTACATAACTACTCTCTGGGAATGGTTTTCCAACAAGTTATCAGTGGTTGAGTCAAGCTGGAAGGGTATATCAGATGGGGTCCCACAAGGTTCAGTTCTGGGTTCTGTTCTGTTCAATATCTTCATAAATGATTTTAGATAATGGCATAGAGAATACACTTACAAAGTTTGCAGATGATACCAAGGCAAGAGGGCCTGCAGGTGCTTTGGAGGACAGGATTAAAATTAAAAATGGTCTGGAGAAATGATCTGAAGTAAATGGGATGAAATTCAGTGAGGACAAATGCAAAGTATTTGACTTGGGAAGGAACAATCGGTTGCACACAAGCAAAATGGGAAATGACTTGCCTAGGAAGGAGTACTGCAGAAAGGGATCTGGGGGTCCGAGTAAATAACAAGCTAAATGAGTCAACAGTGTAATACTGATGCAAAAAAAGCAAACATCATTCTGGGATGTATTAGTAGGAGTGTTGTAAGCAAGACACGAAAAGTAATGCTTCCATTCTATTCTGTGCCAGTAAGACCTCAGCTGGAGTGTTATATTCAGTTCGGGGTGCCACATTTCAGGAAAGACGTGGACAAATTGGAGACAGTCCAGAAGAGAGCAACAACAATAATTAACAGATTTCAGATTGATAGCCATGTTAGTCTGTATCAGCAAAAACAACAAGGACTTGTGGCACCTTATAGACTAACAAATTTATGTGGGCATAAGCTTTCGTGGGCTAAAACCCAGTTCATCAGATGCATGGAGTGGAAGATGCATATATCTTCCTAGTGTATCAGTACATGAAAAGATGGGAGTTGCCTTACCAAGTAGGGGGTTGTGACAATTCAATTAAAGTGGGCTATTATCAACAGGATGAAAAGTCACTTTTGTAGTGGTAATCAGGATGGCTTATTTCAAACAGGTTAACAAAAAGGTGTGAGTAACAGTAGGGGCAAATTAGCATGGGGGAATTAGTGGGTTTTTTTTTTAAGTTCTTGTAGGTTTCAGAGTAGCAGCCGTGTTGGTCTGTATTCGCAAAAAGAAAAGGAGTACTTGTGGCACCTTAGAGACTAACAAATTTATTTGAGCATAAGCTTTCGTGAGCTACAGCTCACTTCATCGGATGCATTCCGTGGAAAAAAAAACAGTGGGAAGATTTATATACACAGTGAACATGAAACAATGGGTGGTGTTATACGCACTGTAAAGAGAGTATCACTTAAGATGAGCTGTTACCAGCGGGGGGGAGGGAGGAGGAAGAAAACCTTTAGTAGTGATAATCAAGGTGGCCCATTTCCAGAGTCCCCCCCTCACTGTTCCTCAGACGTTCTTGTCAACTGCTGGAAATGGCCCACCTTGATCATCACTACTAAAGGTTTTCTTCCTTCCCCCCCCCCCCCCCCCCCCCGCTGGTAACAGCTCATCTTAAGTGATACTCTCTTTACGGTGCGTATAACACCACCCATTGTTTCATGTTCACTGTGTATATAAATCTTCCCACTGTTTTTTTTCCACGGAATGCATCCGATGAAGTGAGCTGTAGCTCATGAAAGCTTATGCTCAAATAAATTTGTTAGTCTCTAAGGTGCCATAAGTACTCCTTTTTCTTTTTAGTTCTTGTAGTGACTCATCCAGTCTTTCTTCAGGCCTAATTTTGATGGTGTCCAGTTTGCAAATTAATTCCAGTTCTGCAGTTTCTCGTTGGAGTCTGTTTTTGAAGGTTTTTGGTTGAAGAATTGCCACTTTTAAGTCTCTTGTTGAGTGTTCAGAGAGGTTGAAGTTTTCTTGGACTGGTTTTTGAATGTTACAATTCTTGATGTCTGATTTGTGTCCATTTATTCTTTTGCATAGCCCAGGTCTACACTAGGCGTTGAGGTCGAATTTAGCAGTATTAAATGGATGTAACCCTGCACTCGTCCATATGACTAAGCCCTTTTTTCCCAGAGTGCTCCATTGTGACCTCTCTGGACAGCACTCTCAACTCAGATGCACTGACCAGGTAGATGGGAAAAGGCCCACGAACTTTTGAATTTCAATTTCCTGTTTAGCCAGTGTGGCAAACTGCAGGTGAACATGCAGAGCTCGTCAGCAGAGGTGACCATGATGGAGTCCCAGAATCGCAAAAGAGCTCCAGCATGGACTGAAGGGGAGTTACGGGATCTGATCGCTGTATGGGGAGAGGAATCCGTGCTATCAGAACTACGTTCCAGTTTTCGAAATGCCAAAACTTTTGTGGAAAATCTTCCCAGGGCATGAAGGACAGAGGCCATAACAGGGACCTGAAGCAGTGCCACGTGAAATTTAAGGAGCTGAGGCAAGCCTACCAGAAAACCAGAGAGGCCAACGGCCGCTCCGGGTCAGAGCCCCAAACATGCTGCTTCTATGATGAGCTGCATACCATTTTAGGGGGTTCAGCCACCACCACTACCCGAGCTGTGTTGTTTGCCTCCATCTCCATTGAAGGAGTCAACATGGAAGCAGGTTTTGGGGACGAGGAAGATGATGATGATGATGATGATGATGATAGCAGCTCACAGCAAACAAGCAGAGAAACCAGTTTTCCCGACAGCTAGGAACTGTTTCTCACCCTGGACCTGGAGCCAGTACCCCCCGAACCCACCCAAGGCTGCCTCCTGTACCCACCAGGTGGAGAAGGGACTTCTGGTGAGCGTACCTTTTAAAATACTATACAAGGTTTAAAAGCCAGCATGTTTAATGATTAATTTGCCCTGGCATTTGTGGCTCTCCTAGATATATTCCCAAAGCCTTTGCAAAAGGTTTCTGGGGAGGGCAGCCTTATTCCATCCACCATGGTAGGACACGTTACCACTCCAGGTCAGTAGCACGTATTTGGGAATCATCGTAGAACTAAGCATTGCAGTGTGTTTGCTGGCGTTCAGACAACATCCGTTCTTTATCTCTCTGTGTTATCCTCAGGAGAGAGATATCATTCATGGTCACCTGGTTGAAATGGGATGTTTTTCTTAAGGGGACATTCAGAGGTGCCCATTCCTGCTGGGCTTTTTGCCTATGGCTGAACAGAAATGTTCCCTGCCGTTAGTCATGGTGAAGGGGGAGGGGCTAGTCATGTTGTGGGGGAGGCAAAATGTGACCTTGTAATGAAAGCGTATGTGCTATGTATGTAATGTTAACAGCAAGGTTTACTGTGAAAGAGTGTACCCATTGTTCTATAAAATGTGTCTCTTCAAATACCACTTTTTTTTTTTTTTTTTTTTTTTCCCCTCCACCAGCTGCATGTGTTTCAAGGATCACGGGATCTTCTCCTTCCCAGAGGCTAGCGAAGATTAGAAGGCGAAAAAAACGCACTCACGATGAAATGTTCTCTGAGCTCATGCTGTCCTCCCACACTGACAGAGCACAGATGAATGCATGGAGGCAGACCATGTCAGAGCGCAAGAAAGCACAAAATGACCGGGAGGAGAGGTGGTGGGCTGAAGAGAGGGCTGAAGCTGAAAGGTGGCAGCAGCATGATGAGAGGAGGCAGGATTCAATGCTGAGGCTGCTGGAGGATCAAACTAATATGCTCCAGCGTATGGTTGAGCTGCAGGAAAGGCAGCAGGAGCACAGACCGCCAGTACAGTCCCTGTGTAACCAACTGCCCTCCTCCCCAAGTTCCATAGCCTCCTCACCTAGATGCCCAAGAACGCAGTGGGGGGGGCCTCCGGCCACACAGCCACTCCACCCCAGAGGATTGCCCAAGTAACAGAAGGCTGGCATTCAATAAGTTTTAAACTTTTAAAGTGCTGTGTGGCCTTATCCTTCCCTCCTCCATCACCCCTCCTGGGCTACCTTGGTAATTATCCCCCTATTTGCGTGATGAATTAATAAAGAATGCATGAATGTGAAGCAACAATGACTTTATTGCCTCTGCAAGTGGTGATCGAAGGGAGGTGGGGAGGGTGGTTAGCTTACAGGGAAGTAGAGTGAACCAAGGGGCGGGGGATTTCATCAAGGAGAAACGAACAGAACTTTCACGCCGTAGCCTGGCCAGTCATGAAACTGGTTTTCAAAGCTTCTCTGATGCGCACTGCACCCTTCTGTGTTCTTCTAACCGCTCTGGTGTCTGGCTAACCAGCAGCCAGGCAATTTGCCTCAACCTCCCACCCCTCCATAAACGTCTTCCCCCTTACTCTCACAGATATTATGGAGCACACAGCAAGCAGTAATAACTGTGGGAATATTGGTTTCGCTGAGGTCTAACCGAGTCAGTAAACTGCGCCAGGACACTTTTAAATGTCCAAATGCACATTCTACCACCATTCTGCACTTGCTCAGCCTGTAGTTGAACAGCTTCTGACTACTCTCCAGGCTGCCTAATGCCATGGCTCATGAAGCCATACATAAGGGATAGGCTGGGCTTCCAAGGATAACTATAGGCATTTCAACAGCTCCAACAGTTATTTTCTGGTCTGGGAAGAAAGTCCCTTGCTGCAGCTGTTGAAACAGACCAGAGTTCCTGAAGATGCGAGTGTCATGTACCTTTCCTGGGCATCCCACGTTGATGTTGGTGAAACGTCCCTTGTGATCCACCAGTGCTTGCAGCACTTTTGAAAAGTACCCCTTGTGGTTTATGTACTCGCCGGCTTGGTGCTCCGGTGCCGAGATAGGGATATGGGTTCCATCTATGGCCCTACTACAGTTAGGGAATCCCATTGCAGCAAGGCCATCCACTATGACCTGCACATTTCCCAAGGTCACTACCCTTGATATCAGCAGATCTTTGATTGTGTTGGCTACTTGCATCACAGCAGCCCCCACAGTAGACTTGCCCACTCCAAATTGATTCCCGACTGATCGGTAGCTGTCTGGCGTTGCAAGCTTCCACAGGGCTATTGCCACTCGCTTCTCAACTGTGAGGGCTTCTCTCATCTTGGTATTCTTGTGCCTCAGGGCAGGGGAAAGCGAGTCACAAAGTTCCATGAAAGTGCCCTTATGCATGCGAAAGTTTTGTAGCCACTGGGAATCGTCCCAGACCCGCAACACTATGCGGTCCCAGCACTCTGTGCTTGTTTCCCAGGCCCAGAATTGGCATTCCACCACATGAGCCTGCCCTATTAGCACCATGATACCCACATTGGCAGGGCACATGCTTTGAGAGAAGTCTGTGTCCATGTCCTCATCACTCTAGTCATCGCGCTGATGTCGCCTATTTGCCCAGTTTTGCATTGCCAGGTTTTGGTGCTGCATATACAGCTGGATAATGCATGTGGTATTTAATGTGCTCCTAATTGCTGAAGTGATCTGAGTGGGCTCCATGCTTGCCGTGGTATGGCGTCTGCACAGAAAAAAGGCGCGGAACGATTGTCTGCTGTTGCCCTGATGGAGGGAGGGGCAACTGGCGATATGGCTTACAGGGAATTAAAATCAACAAAGGGGGTGGCTTTGCGAGAAACTGAATGATCTCCTGAAGGATAGAACTCAAATCCTCATGGATAGAACTCAAAACTGGGTTTAGCAGGCTGTTGATTTCACAGAGGGAGGGAGGGAGGAGAAAATGAATACAAAACAAATCTGGTCTATTTCTTGTTTTGAGCCACTTTATCTATCTTTATACATCTTGCTGGCAGCAGACTGTGCAATATGACCGCTAGCCATTGTCACCTCCTGGGTGCTTGGTAGAAGACGGTGTAGTATGACCACTGGCCATAGTCTTCTGCTAGCTGCAGATTAAAAGACAGTGCACTGCTGGTAGGACTCAATTGCCATGAGACGAAACAAGGGAAATGACCTGGCTGAGTCACTCCCATGTTTGCCCAGGCGCCTGGTTAAAAGAGCACCCAGGACTACGTTGACGACGGCTCCCAGTCATATTGCACTGTCTGCTGCCAAAAGGCAATAAACTGCTGCTGTGTAGCAATGCAGTACCACGTCCGCCAGCCCCCAGGAGACATACGGTGACGGTTAGCTGAGCAGGCTCCATGCTCACTGTGGTATGGCGTCTGCACAGGTAACAAGAAAAAAAGGCACAAAATGATTGTCTGCCCTTGCTTTTACGGAGGGAGGAAGGGAACGGGGGCCTGATGATATGTACCCAGAACCACCCGTGACAATGTTTTAGCCCCATCAGGCACTGGGATTTCTACCCAGAATTCAAATGGGTGGTGGGAACTTTGGGATAGCTACCCACAGTGCAAAGCTCTGGAAGTCGACGGTTGCCTCGGTACCGTGGACAGAGTCCGCCAACTACATGCACTTAGAGCATTTGTGTGGGGACACACACACTCAACTGTATTAAAAACGCTTTCTACAAAACAGACTTCTATAAATTTGACCTAATTTCATAGTGTGGACATACCCATAGAGACTGCCCGGTTTGGCCAATTAAAGGTCTAGAAAACATGACTTGTGAGGGAAGATTCAGGGGGGCGGGGGTAAATGGGTTTGTTTAGTCTGAAGAAGAGAAAGTATATAAAAGGTTGTTACAAGGAGGAGGGTGAAAAATTATTCTCCTTAACCCCTGAGGATAGGACAAGCAGCAATGGGCTTAAATTGCAGCAACAGAGATTTAGGTTGGACATTAGGAAAAACTTCCTAACAGTCAGGATAGTTAAGCACTGGACCAGGTTGTATAGGGAGGCGCTGGAATATCTGTCATTGAAGGTTTTTAAGAACAAATCAAACACCTGTCAGGAATGATCTAGTTATTACTTAGTCCTGCCTTGAGTGACCTATTGAGGTCCCTTCCAGTTCTGATTCTATGTTTACAGCCACGAGTGGCTATGCCGCTCGGGGGTCTGAAAAATCCACACCCCTGAGCAACATAGATAAGCCAACCTAAATCTCTGTGTAGACAGCACTAGATCGATGGAAGAATCCTTCCATCAACCTAGCTGTTGCCTCAAGGAGGGGGACTGTCAAAGTTCCTTCCCCACTCTGAACTCTAGGGTACAGATGTGGGGACCTGCATGGAAAAATCCCCTAAGCTTATTTTTACCAGCTTAGGTTAAAACTTCCCCAAGGTACAAACTATTTTACCTTTTTTGTCCCTGGACTTTATTGCTGCCACCACAAAGCGTCTAACAAATTATAACAGGGAAAGAGCCTACTTGGAAACATCTTTCCCCCAAAAATCTCCCTACACCCCCTTTCCTGGAGAAGGCTTGATAAAAATCCTCACCAATTTGCATAGGTGAACACAGACCCAAACCCTTGGATCTTAAGAACAATGAAAAAGCAATTGGGTTCTTAGAAGAATTTTAATTAAAGAATAGGTAAAAGAATCACCTCTGTAAAATCAGGATGGTAAATACCTTACAGCGTAATCAGATTCAAAACATAGAGAATCCCTCTAGGCAAAACCTTAAGTTACAAAAAGACACAAAAACAGGAATATACATTCCATTCAGCACAACTTATTTTATCAGCCATTTAAACAAAACAGAATCTAATGCATATCTAACTAGATGGCTTACTGACTTTTTACAGCAGTTCTGACCTGCATTCCTGCTCTGGTCCCAGCAAAAGCGACACACAGAGAGAACCTTTGTTCCCCCTGCTGCAGCTTTGAAAGTATCTTGTCTCCTCATTGGTCATTTTGGTCAGGTGCCAGTGAGGTTGTCTTAGTTTCTTAACCCTTTACAGGTGAAAGGGTTTTTCCTCTGGCCAGGAGGGATTTAAAGGTGTTTACCCTTCCCTTTATATTTATACAGGGACTACAACAGTGTAGGTAGTGACTACTTTGAAGCATTGCAGCACTTCAGCTGTGCCGCTGTCACGTTTTCAGTATAGAGTACCTGAAGTAGTGAGTGGGAGAAAGTGAAACTCCATTCAGCTCATCAGGAGTTGCAGGCTGGCAGCTAAATAACTGTTACCTTTGCTTATCTAGGAGGCATATCTCTTAAAGACAGGCAGAGCTGTTCTGAGAGCCTACTAATACCGTGACTATAGGGCAATGGTTTTCAAACTGCGGGTCACAATCCAGTACTAGGTCGTGGAATGTAAGGCAGTGAGTTGTGGCGGCTCTAGTCAGTACCTCCAATTGGGCGGTTAAAAGTCACGGCGGTGGTGCTGCCCGGCTAAGGCAGGCTAATTCCTACCTGTTCTGACACTGTGCTGTGCCCCAGAAGCAACCAGCAGCAGGTCCAGCTCCTAGGTGGGGCGGCCATGGGGCTCCGCATGCTGCCCCCGTCCCGAGCACCGGCTCCGCATTCCCATTGCCTGGAAACCGGCCAATGGGAGCTGGGAGGGGTGGTGCCTGTGGGCGAGAGCTGTGCGGAGCTGCTTGTGCGCCTCCGCCTTGGAGCCCGACTTGCTGCTGGCCGCTTCCAGGGTGCAGCGTGGTCCACGGTTCCAGGACAGGCATCTGCCTTAGCACCCTGGTGACCAGGAGCCATCCGAGGTAAGCCCACGCCGCAATACCCTGCCCTCGCCCTGAGCCCCACCCCCCACAAACCCGGAGCCCCTTTCTGCACCCCAAACCCCTCATCCCCAGCCTAACCCAGAGCCCTGACCTCTTCACGCACCCCCAACCCTCTGCCCTAGCCCCAAGGCCTTCCCACATCCCAGACCTCTCATCCCCAGCTCTGTTGCATCACAGGCATCAATAATTTTCTCCAACTGGGTTGCCAGGAAAAAAGTTTGAAAACCACTGCTCTAGGGAAGGGGACTCTAGTCTGTTCCTTTCACTCAACAGCCACAGTCTAGAACAGATGATATGAAGGTAAATATGCCAAGTTAGTATGATTCCTTATTTTCAAGTTCTCATGCCCCATGACTGAATTCAAACCTTGGAGAGGGTTGGCTTCCTAGACTTCGCTGGCCTGGGACTTCCACAAACACTATGGAGGTATTTTCAGTCTTTTAAAATTATCAGTTTACTCTTTAGAAGCTTAGTGTTTTGAGAGAGGTTTTCTCCAGCATATGGTCCTACATTTATGTAGGTCTACAGGAACTGGTACCCTTTTTAAAGGATAAATTACATGAAAATGGAGGTAGAAGAACTCTGTTGTAATCCATTACAAGAAAATGTAAAACGAAGGTGCTTTTTTGGGACTTATCAATCTTTCAAGGTCTGTTTGCCTCTAAAACAGTATCTCCTGCATGTGCCATATGCTTCATAACTAGTAGTGTTATGCTATACCATTTTTCTCTCTCTGGCACAAAAGCTATGGGAAAGTGCTTGTGTTAATTAAAGAAAATCTGATACATGTGTGGAGAGGAGACTAGTTGCTTTCAAGTACTTGCTGCTACTGAAACATTACAAACTGTATTATGAATTTGCCAAGGAAAATGCTGGGCTTAAAAAATCTGTGAAAGAGGAGTCGAAAGGCCACTTGGTGGGATTATTTGTTTAGAAAATAGACCCAAAGAGTCAGTGTTATATAAAACCTGGTTGCTAAGATCCTTTATCAAACCATGTTACTGTGGCTTATCTCATGCAGTTCCTCTCGCTTGTCTTTTTTTTTTTTTTTATCCTTGTTCAGTTTGCTTCCCTTTACACAAAGGATTTTGCTTGGGCGGGGGTGAAGGGGGTGTTTTGTTTTTTGTTTTTAACCTCTGTTGTATTGTTGAGTGAGTGGAAGTGGTGCCAGAGCAGCTCTCTGAACACTGCCCCTGCCTTTTTGAAGAGTACTGTGCAATCTCTTCCCTACCAGATGTGCTGCATTGCATGGGGAAAGGCTTTACACTGCCCTGCCAAGTTGCCTGCTGAAATGGCTTAACTGGTGTAACTTGCTGCTGTACTAGAGATGCTCTGCTTCCATATGAGTAGCAGTTCCAGATCTGTATACCATTTCTCCAGAAGTTTGGTTTACTTTCTGGGGAACATAAGACTGAACTTTTGGAACGATTGGGCTTGGATGCAAGTTTATGACTTTAAAACCTGAATTTTGAAATATTGGAGCAGGGACTAAATCAAATGCTCACTGAGATCTCAGCTGTAAGGAAGCAGTGTGCAGACAAGATTGACCTGCTGCTGTCTCTGTGCATGTGTCTAGAACAGGAGACATTCTATTTCCATCCCCATGTTGGCCAGACTTCCGTGTGTGAGCTTGGGCAAGTCACTCTCTGCCTCAGTTCCTCCTTGTAAAATGAGATTAATACCATTTCAGAGGGGTGTTAAGCAAAACTGAGTATCTGTATAGCACTTGGAGAACACGTACTATTTGTTTATCAGGTAGCTGTTAGAGTATGCATGTTTGCTGTTGGAACTGGGGCTGTAATCAAAGAAAGGGAAGGAGAAAAATAAGGACATGGTTATAGAGACAAAGCTTGGAAAGCTTTGCAACACGAACAGGCTTACCGTGTCCAACAGAAAACCTGTAAAGTAGGCTTTGATTGGCTTTCCAGGAGGAGTGAAGATTGGGGGCACTGCCTGGCTTGTGGGGGGATTGATAATAGAGATACAAGGCTGTGACCTCTAAGTCAGAAATTTGAATCTGGCTCAGTTTTACATTGACAAACTTACCATACAAAGAGTGTTGGCAACTTGTGTGAAATGAGATGCTGGGTCTTAGGCCAGTTCCCAGTAGGCAACTGTCTTCAGCATAATAGCTATCACAATTTGGGGCAGTTGGTATTCTTAGTAGAGGCCAAAGATTTCATGAATCATAATTGTGGTCACTGTAGGTATGTCTACACTGTGATTAGACACCTGCAACTGGCCTGTGCCAGCTGACTTGGGTTCCTGGGGCGTGGCTAGACCCTCCCATCTCACAGGGTCCTGGAGCCCAAACACCTATACTGCAGTTAAACAGCCCCTTAGTACAAGCCCTTTGAGCCCGAGTCAGCTGGTACAGGCCAGCCATGGGTTTTTAATCGCAGGTTAGACATACCCTGTGAATGATGGCGCCTTCAAGTTTGGGCAAGGCACATTGTGCAGGGCTGGCTTATCTGGCTATTGTTTATGCTAATGTTGTGTATCACTGAAGGCTTCAGTCTTCAGGACATTCCAGCTGGAACCTCTCGCTTGAAATTTTTTTAGTAAAACTTAGAGAAAGTGGTGGGGGAGGTAGGGCAGTTACTGGAAGGCAGAAGGAGAGGGTTAGGAAACCAGAGGTCATTAACTGGAAGGGCAGTTAATTTATAACTGATGCATCCTTTTTGTGTGTGTGTTCTTCAGACTGGGAGCTGTGGACTGAGCTGCCAATTCTAGCTTCACATTAACTAGCTTGGCCTGCTCTGCATAGTCTTATTTCATTTAGTGTTTTCCTAGTCTCAGATCATAGACATGTAGGATTAAAACAAGCTTTCTTAAGGTGAGTGGTGACCTACATATTTGGCTCATAGTGAGGTGATTGGGAGACACGGTATAAGAGGATGAAATGTGTTTGGTCAGACAGTGTTTAGCACAGATGCTTTCTAAATAATAAGCAGTTGGCTTGGTCTGTGCCCAGCTGCCTTCTGGCATTATCTGTCAGCTCTGCCATCTTCTGCTCTTAACTTAGTGGTGATTAGTATCTATCGGCTAATTCCCATTTTACAGATTCAGGGGGTGGAGCGAAGGAAACAGAGGCAGAATGGTTTACCCAAGGTGTCAGTGAGTCAGAGCTGGTTATAAAAGCCAGATGTTTGGCTCCTAGTCCTTAAAGTAGTATGCGGTGCAACAGATTCAATATTATCTCAAGCTTTTTCAAATAGTCCTTTTTAAAGCCTATTGAATAATTGGGATCTATTTTTTGGGAGAGTCTGTGCTGGAACAGAATAATGTAAGGGGAACAAAAGAAAAATGCTTCAGCTGCATAGGAGTTTTGCTTTGTCAAACTCTTTGGACAGGTGTGGAGCCTGTCCTGGAAAGCCAGGCTAGTGAACTCTGCCTTTGCCTTTGTGAAAAGAACTGTGCAATCTGGAGGCCTGTTTTGCTAGCATTGTTTTGCGATCCCATGACCTATTTCTCTTCCCTTCCAGATGTGCTACGTTGCAGAGGGAGAGGCTTTTTTAATTCCCTGCCAAGCTGTCTGCCTTTGTGGCTTAGCTGGTGTAACTTACTGCAGTGCTAGTAGGAGAGAGGAGAGGCTGCTCGTTGCTGATGAATCCCCTCTAAGCAAGTCGGTTGCAGCTCAAATCCCAGAAACTAAAGCTCAAAAAGATCTAGGGGGAGGGTTGTTTCCCTTCCTTCCCTAGGTCAGTCACTCTGCTCTAAATCTTGCTTTTCTGCAGATGGCCTAGGGATTTTTTGCAGTCCTGGTGGAAAAGAGTTGTTTTGCTCAGAAGTATAATCATGCAGGCTAGTGAAATACAGGTCTTCTAGTCTGCTTAGCTGATTCACCAAATCCTGAGTGGGAAGCCTAACTTGAATTGCTTGCTGAGTTACAGATGTCTTTCTTGCACAAGTTATGGTTTATTAGTATGTGAGCTGCTTTGTTATGCACTGTATGTAACTCTGAGCTGAGGCTGTCAGTGCCTTTGCGTAGAGCTGCAAGAGGGGACACAAGGTTCTTTGTTTTCTAAGGCAGTGTTGTACGATAAACAGGTAAGCTTGTATTATGCCCTATATCCTTGAGTCCACCAAGGGAGAATGTCAAGTGCACAGCTCTGTCAACTGACAGTGCATGTGTTTGAGTGAGTTAAGGCTTTCTTAGCTCAAGGAATTGCAGCTTTTGGTGCTTCCCTGCACCACCACTCCTCATTCAGGAATCTTCTGCTTTATTAAAGTCAAGTTTTTGCTCTTCAGTCACTTAGTGTTGCTGAAATAACTGGATGATGAACTCTGGCTGTTTCCAAACAGGACTGGAAAAGTGAAGAGAACATTAGGAACATCAGGTCTGTGGAGAGATGCCGTCTGATGTAACCGAAGCCTCTGAGGGGGTAGATGAGGCAGAGAATGTCCGGTATGAGGAAACAGAAGAGGACGACAACGTCAGGTGAGTCATGTCAGGCCTTCCTGGCTAGTGAGTGTGGGGCTTTACTTGGTTAGAACAACTTGTCTCCTAGAGGGGTATCCCTGCATGTGGGTCGCAGGCAGGAATGTGGTGCTTGCTGTCTCCTCTCCTCTCTTTCCCCTCCCCCCAGTAATGTGGGAACACTTTTTCATATATATTCCACCCCCATTCAGGAGAGAAGGATATCTGTAAATGGCTCAAGTGAAAGACTAGTGATGAGGATGTATTGGGATGTGAATAGATAATCGAGCTCATCTCCCTGGGGCCAGCACATTTATTTCCTACAGTGTTATCCCATCCAGTTTCAAATGATAAGAGTTAATAGGGTTTCTTCCACTTACTGTAAGATTCTTCCACAACCTAATTGCTTTCTGCCAAGAAATAATTCCTTATATTCTGATTAAGATTTTCCCTTTCTTGTATATTTTGGAGTGCAATAATCTATCCCTCCTGAATCACTGGGCAGTTCAAAAGTCTTGTCTTGTGCATTTCTGGGGTGAAGCAGCTGCAAAGTTGAACCCTTTCATTAAGGATCCACCAGGAGATGCTGTGACTTGATAAAGTGCATTTGTTCACTTTACTAAAAACCCTCTAGTGAGATGAAAATGCAGCGCACGTCTATAACCAGGAGTATATTGACTCTTTTTGTTATGCACCAAGAGTGTTCTCAGTAGCTACAACTCCCACAGTCCCTACCCCAGAGAGCTTAGTCTAAAAGATCTAGATAAGATCAGATGCACTAGGAGACCCAGAAAGAGCCTTTCACAGTCTATCCCTTACTGAAGGTTGGGGTGGGGAGTGCATTTGAGTAATATTTGTGGGGCTACATGGAGGAAATGGACCTTAAAGTGGGATTTGAATGAGAGGCTGAGGGCATGGCATGGCACGTTGGGATTGGAAGCATGGAAGCCCTAGAAGGAAGTGAATGTGGTGGTGAGGCTGGAATCATTGCTGGATTGAAGGGTGGGAGTGTTTTATCATTTCCTATAGAGCAGTTTATTAGAGTAGATCAAAACTGACTTTAAAAATCAGATTTTTTGTCTTAATTTAAATTCAGTTTTCATTTGAAAAGTAAACCCATTTAACATTGGCAACCAGTGTTAAGGCTTAAATAGAGTATAGTCTAATTTTAAATTATTTTAATAAATATAAAAACAATATTCAAGCAGTATATGTTTGCTGCTGAGCTTTTAAAGAAAGTCAAGCTAAAGAACTGGTGGAAGTCACTGGCTAAGCACCTGGAATCAGGTTTCTGCAGTGTGGTTGTAGCCATGTTGATCCCAGGATATTAGAGAGACAAGATGGATGAGGTAATAACTTTTATTGGACTAGCTTCTGTTGGTGAAAGAGACAAGCTCTCAAGCTGGCAGAGCTCTGTTTACTTTCATCAACAGAAGTTGGTCCAATAAAAGATACTACCTCACCCACCTTGTCTCTCTAAATGAGCTTTTAATGGCAGTAGGCTATTCTGCAGATGCAAAGAATATTTTTCTTAATTTCATTTTATCCTGCTAATTCATTCGTTTTCAGAAAGCCTTTGACAAGGCCCCTCACCAAAGCTCTTAAGCAAAGTAAGCTGTCATGGGATGGTAACTGGTTAAAAGATAGGAAACAAAGGGTAGGAATAAATAGTCAGTTTTCAGAATGGAGAGAGGTAAATGATGGTGTCCCCAGGGATCTGTACTGGGACCAGTCCTATTCAACATATTCATAAATGATCTGGAAAAAGTGAGGTGGCAAAATTTGCAGATGATAGAAAACTACTCAAGATAGTTAAGTCACGGGCCGACTGCAAAGAGCTACAAAAGGATCTCTCAAAACTGGATGACTAGCCAACAAAATGGCAGATGAAATTCAATGTTGATAAATGCAAAATAATGCACGTTAGCAAACATAATCCCAACTCTATATATAAAATGATGGGGTCTAAATTAGCTGTTACCACTCAAAAAAGAGATCTTGGAGTCATTGTGGACGGTTCTCTGAAAACATCCACTCAATGTGCAGCAGCAGTTAAAAAAGCAGACAGAACGTTGGGAATCATTAAGATGGGGATAGAAAAGAAGACAGAAAATGTCATATTGCCTCTGTATAAATCCATGGTCTGCCCACATCTTGAATACTGTGTGCAAATGTGGTTGCCCCATCTCAAAAAGATATACTAGAATTGGAAAAGGGCAACAAAAATGATTAGGACGTTGGAGCAGCTTCTGTATGAGGAGAGATTAATAAGCCTGGGACTTTTCAGCTTGTAAAACAGACGACTAAGGGGGGATATGAGAGAGGTCTATAAAATTATGACTGGTGTGGAGAAAGTAAATAAGGAAGGGTTATTTACTCCTCCTCATAACATAAGAATTAGGGGTCGCCAAATGAAATTACTTCCTTGTGTGTTAGACCTGCTGCCTATTATTTTTTTCATACAATGCACAGTCAACCTGTGGAACTCCTTGCCAGACGCTGCTGTTACAGTCTTGGCCTTCACAGGGTTCAAAAAATAACCGGATAAATTCATGGAGGATAGGTCCATCAATGGCTATTAGCCAGGATGGGCAGGGATGGTGTCCCTAGCCTCTGTTTGCCAGAAGCTGGGAATGGGTGACGGGATGGATCACTTGATTACCTGTTCTGTTCATTCCCTCTGAAGCATCTGACTTTGGCCATTGTTGGAAGACAGGAACTAAGGCTATATGTTGTAGTAAATTATTAAAATCTGCCATCTCAAGGCACTAGTACCAGAAACAAGAAAGTCCTGTGTCATTGGGAAGGAAGAGTTCCTGTTTCCTACCTGTGATGGGTCACAAGCTGAGCGATCTTCGAGTTGGCACTAGTTCAGGATTGAACTGTGCGTGTCCTGCATCGCAGGCTAACTATGGGACAGTTCCACAACTGGGAGTAGGGAAAACACTGAGGTCAGGTTGACTTTTAACTAAATTGGCTCAGAGGTTTGGAATGTTAATAGACATGAGTGAGATTGGGTTAATGGGCAGAGTGCAGTTGAGGCTGTCAAAGGTGCACAGCTAATACAGTGATCACAGGGAGATTACCAGCCAGGTGGTGAAGGGCTTGGTTATTATTCTGAGATTACATTAGAAGCTCCATTACAAACAATGGGAATGGAGGTTGTTTGTAACTCTGAACTATTGGTAACTCTGAACAAAACATTGTGGTTCTTTCAAAAGTTTACAACTGAACATTGACTTAATACAGCTTTGAGACTTTACTATGCAGAAGAAAAATACTGCTTTTAACCATCTTAATTTAAATGAAACCAGCTCAGAAACCCTTTCCTTACCAGGTCAAATCCTTTTTTTTTTTTTTTTTTTTTTAAAACCTTTCTCTTTATTTTATTTTTTTAGTGGTTTACGTTTAACACAGTACTGTACTGTATTTTCTTTTCCCCTCCTCACCCCCCCCCCCCGCTGCTGCCTGATTGCATACTTTCAGTTCCAAATGAGGTGTGTGTTTGACTGGTCAGTTTGTAACTCTGGGGTTTTACTATACTCTCAAAATTCACGGTAGGGGAATTTGTGCAAAAAAGTCAGTTTTAATGACTCGGTATTTGGGTGTCTGAATGCGGTGAATGGACCATACCTGTTAGCCTCTGTCTCCTGCCGGTATTGCTACCTGTCACACACTCAAGGCACATCCAGACTGTGCTGGAATGTGGATTTACACTACCATAGCTCAGTAGTATATTCAACATCTCTTATGAGCTGCTGTCACCTTTGTGCTTGATCTTATTCTCTGAGCATTGTCAGTTGGATTTCTGTTGCATCTGGGGTAAGCACTGATGATGACTTCGTGGGACAGTCCTGGGTTTGATGAGACTGCCCGTTTCAGAGGCTAACATATTGGGATTGGATGTTCAAAGCAACCCAAAATGTCAACAGGACAAGTGTCGTCACGCTGTGGTGATTGTTCTTCAGCACGTTTTGTATGGTGGTGTTTGTACTTCCATGCTGACGGTGTGATGATGTGATGGCACAGTCCTATCCCAGAGAGAACATTTTAAGAGACCATGATGGTGGTGTCCAAAACCTCACTTATGGGACCTTACAACACAGGTTGTATGTAGTATATTTTATATTTATATGTAGTATATTTCAGGTAAACTGTATCCCTGAAGCTTAGGGATGTGCACAGGTATAAAAAATAGGCTGATTTTTCGAGCAGCACTTTGTGTCCCCTGTGGCCGGAGAAGCAGGATTCTCCCCCCACATTTTGAGCCAGAGAATAACTCTGTCTTGAGCTGGATGTCAGTTAGCACTAATTGACAAAAAGACACAGGTGGCATCTTCCTGGAGCTTCCTTCCTAGGAATTCAGTTTCCACCAGGTCTAATGCAGGACTGGCCTGAAGCACAAATAGCTACCTTGGTCCAATGTATGGGCCTGGCCCTGGCCCTGTGTAATTTAAAAGTTGCTCTTAAGACCTACAGAATCTTCCTGGGATCCTTTGGGCATGTTCTCCATCTCATGCCCTTTGTGAATTTCTGTTCTTCACAGTCCCACTGACCTCTCAGAGATGCTCAAGGAGGGGACCAAAGAGTCTCATGATCGTGCAGAGAACACTCAGTTTGTCAAAGACTTCCTGAAAGGACGGATCAAGAAGGAGCTCTTTAAGGTTTGCACTTTCTAGCTCTGCTTCCTTAACAGCATGTGTGATGAGTTCTTGAGCTGTAGAGTTGAAAGCTGTATCCCAAATTGGAGACATGACACACTGTTGCAATGAGAGGAAGGTTTCAGAGTAGCAGCCGTGTTAGTCTGTATTCGCAAAAAGAAAAGGAGTACTTGTGGCACCTTAGAGACTAACAAATTTATTAGAGCATAAGCTTATGCATCCGATGAAGTGAGCTGTAGCTCACGAAAGCTTATGCTCTAATAAATTTGTTAGTCTCTAAGGTGCCACAAGTACTCCTTTTCTTAATGAGAGGAAGGATGGTCCAGTGGTTAGGGCACTAACCTGGGACTCTGGAGACTTGGGTTCAATTCCCTGCTTTTTCAGAAACTTCCTGTGTGACCTTGGGCAATTTGCTTAGCCTCTCTCCCTCAGTTCCCAGTCTCTAAAATGGGGATAATACTTCCCTACATCAGACTGAAGCCCTTTGAAATCTACTGATAAGGGCTATATAAGAGCCAGGTAATATTAATTTTATGTTCTGGGTGTGGATTTTTACTTGTCATGGGCAAATTAAATCAAACTAAACTGCTGGAAACCTGACTTGCCTAGAAGTGACACTGCGTATAATATGTCGGGAATCCAGCATGGTGTCTCACTCCCAGAATTAGCAGTACCTTGTAGTGCTACAGAATTGGCATAGTTAGCAATTTAGGTTGGGAGTCAGGTTAAAGTTGCTCTGCAGCACCTTGTGCTGGCTGGTGTGGAAAACAATTAATGGAGAGCTAAAGCAGTATTTCCAAAACAGTGGGTCCCGACAGACAAGTGGGTTGCAAGAAGGTTTTAGATGGGTGGTAGGCCTGGTGTGCAGGGGAGGCCCCGGGGAGAGGTTGTAAAGTGAGCTCACCTCACATGCGTCCAGCAGCAGCAGCTCATGTCCTGTGGGGCTGGGCCTGCCTTCCTGCTCTTGGTGTTTGTGACATGGTGCAGAGCGTCGTAACTCCACTTGTGTTTGGCTCAGCCGCCCCTCCATTGTCATAACTGCTTCTGGAAGCCCCTTAACGTCATGTCTCAGGTCTATAAATGCCAGTGCAGTTGAAATTTTCAGAAAGTATTGGGAATTATGTTAGCTATTTATACTAAGATGTTGTTTTAATTGCTAGTCCCTTTTGGACAGATCAGAGCATTCAGCATAGACATATGAACATCATCTTTTGATCATAACGGTCTGCACATCTAAATAGTGCCTCCCTTAGGGGGGCTTAAAGCACTAATGAATTAAGCTTCTCTACACCCTTTTGAAGTAGGATGTGTTGTCCCCATTTTACAGATAGGTATTGAGGCATAGGGGTTCAGTGACTTGCTGCATAACCTTAGACAAGTCAATAGCAGAACTGGCAGTAGAACCCTAGATCTCTGGGTTCCCAGTCCAATGCCTTGAGGGGAAGTCTGTTCTCCATTACAGAAATCTGAGGGAGAGAAGATTTCTCAGGACATCTCATCTGTATTCTGTCAGTCCCGGCAGGATTGTCCCTACAGTCTCATGTCTGGATGTGTCCCAAGCAAAGGGACTTCACCATTTCCTTTTAAGATTCCTTCCCAGCCTAACGGATAATATGGTGGGGAAAGTGTGGTCTGTATGGAGTATGGTTTATTGGGAGGAACGCATGGATCTGTACATAATCTGTCTAAATACATCATTCTTTCCAGCAAGTGGCCTCTCACATACGTTGTGCTTTTGTTCCTAGTTGGCTACTGTGGCACTTTACTACACATACTCTGCCCTGGAAGAGGAAATGGACTGCAACAAGGTCCATCCTGCATTTGCCCCTTTGTACTTCCCTCTAGAGCTTCATCGGAAAGAAGCATTGGCTAAAGACATGGAGTATTTCTACGGGGAAAATTGGAAAGAGAAGATTCAATGTTCAGAGGCAACTAGGAGTTACGTAGACAGAATCCATCATGTTGGGCAGTATGAGCCAGAGCTGCTGGTAGCCCATGCCTACACACGGTACATGGGGGACCTGTCTGGGGGCCAGGTACTCAAGAAGGTAGCCCAGAGGGCCTTGAAGCTGCCCAGTACTGGGGAAGGGATCCAGTTCTATGTGTTTGACAACGTTTCCAATGCACAGCAGTTCAAGCAGTTCTACAGGGCCAGGATAAATGCTCTGGACTTGGACAAGAAAGCTAAGGAGAGGATTGTGGAGGAAGCCAATAAGGCATTTGAATTCAACATGCAGGTACCATGCATCCCCAAACTCTTGTAACTGCCTGTACTTAAGTAAGCTACACTGCTTTAATCTTCTACCTGGTTTAGACGGAATGTTAATGTTCCTGACAATGCAGGACTGATGGCGTTAGCTAAATCCAGGGGTAATGTAAATAGGGGAAGTAGGAAAGAGTAGAGCTATAAGCCTTTTAAACAAGAAATGCAAACTGCATCTGATGTCTCTACTAAGGACACGTAGAGCACTACCATGCTCGGGCTCAAATCTTTGTTGGGGCCTCCAGGAGTTGTTGTAATGCCAATAATTAATACATGCTTAAATATTCAGTAAGATAAGGGGAAGGACCAGGCTTCCTCCAATGGGGAAAACCCCACAAACTTATCTGAACCTGCTTCCAACCTTTGGAGTGCCAAGGAAGCACTTAATTAACCAAATGCATCATACACTCAGGGGCTTCCACATTCTGGCCATCTATAGGCTGACTTGACGATTTAGCAGGATCCTGAGGGCTGCTTTGTATTTATATAAAACAGAGCAGACTGCAGCTATTTTACCTATTTAATCTGAAGGTGTAACCTAGAGACTAAACATTCCAGCATGCAGTGTGTCATCCGGACCACACAACCTGCTTTGATTCCCTATCAATCAGATGAGAGACTACAAGTTTTGATGTACAGGTTCTACCTGATTTGGCCTCTATGCACTTAAGTATTGTTGTATTAATTTAGATGGGGTAAACATGACCCAGTCACTGTCCAACATTAAATAGTATTAAACTAGGTTCCTCTCTGGCCTAATCTGGTCAGGACATCTCAGGCTTGAGATGACAAAGGCCCAGGGTCCCAGGAGATAGTGGGGTGGCACCATGATGGTGAAGCTTGCTCAAGTAGCCAATTTTTTTCTTCCCCCAAATCTTTCTTTAAAGACCCACAAAGGGCCTATCCCCTAATTGTGCCACCAATTAGGCCTAGTCTTTGGCACATCTATTTTGTTTCATTGATTTTCTGATTCTGTGCTTGTTTACCAGGCATGATCTTAATAGTCTTTGAATTACATCATTAGGCCTTTTCATTTAGAGTAATTCATTCTGCCCTGCCTTTCATATCTTTTCTCATCAACACTCACTTCTTCAGCTGAACTCACAATTAAGATAAATTTGTAGGCCCAATTATCCCAACAGCACCCACCTACCCTGTTGAGCATGCTGGGTTGTACCTTCTACACAAATTAAATGCAAACTACTTGAGCCTCCTCTCCAAGCTTCACACCAAGCAGCAGGATGCTTCTGTAGTAGTCTTGCCCTATTTATTTGATATGTTCTTCCATGTCATATTGAATCCCTACCTGACACTTTTCCCTGTTGGCTGGAGTGTGAGAGCACAGAGGAGCACCAGTTATGATTTCTTTCATTCCCAGTTCAATTCTACCAAAAGTAGTTCTCTTCCTCCCCCTTCCCCCCCCCCAAAAAAATACCCCAAACCCTGGAATAAAACTATCCAAGTACTCTCTTGCTTTGTTCAAGCTGTGATATCTGGGTTCAGAACATAGGGGACATAAATCCCAGCAAATGGTGCTGTAGTTCTCCTTAACTTTTGTTTTAGACTAAAACTCCCTCACACTCCAAGTTGGGAGGGGCTCTCTGCCAGCAGACAGAATCAAGGGGAATGATGAAGCTCAGCACTCTGTTTGGGGGCGGGATGCAGGGCAGGGGGGAACCGAAAATGTGTTCACAGGGAGTAAAGACAGCAGAGTGAAGCTCACAGGAATTTCTGCGGAGAGAATGGATTGGAAAAGGTGTTTTTCAGTCCAGAGTCTAAAGGGAAAGGAACAGCAGCAGAGCCTGGTGGCCTCAACCCTTCTACAATACTCAAGGCTGTTTTGAGTTGCTAATACACTTCACTGAGACCTCCCAACTTTTCCTCTAGACCCTTGGGAGAGGCCTGGGAACACTGCTGGTGAAAGCAGTATTCTCATCTGTGTGGAGTAGAATCCCACCCTGCTCTGTCTTACCTGGGACTCTGACTTGTTTTATTCCTGTAACAGTAGCTCCCAGAACATGCTTGGTGCTGTGCAGGCATTTCACCTTCAGTGAAACCCTGTAAGATGAACAAGAAAGATCTCACTTGCAAACAGGGCAGAGTTCCAGGCTCTACATTCCCATGGCCTGGCCAGCTCTGGAGAAATCAGTTTTAAACAGTGCTGTAAATGGAGCTGACCCCTCCAAACTGACATTTGCCCTCCTTGGGACTAAACAGGAGTAGATACCATGAATCTCATTGCATATGTGGATTTCACGTGATGCAGTAGAGAACAATCAGTGCTGTTTGTGACAGTCAGATGTTGGCACTTCTGCAATACTTTGTTTTTCAAGGGCCTGTAGGCACAGATAGTCCCAGTCCCAGGCATTTCAAGATCTTTGTTTTTTTAGGACTGCTCTGTATGTAAACATAATGGGGGGAAGAAGAGCCTCATATAATAATGCTGTGTACTGACTGTGTGGGATGTGTCCTCTTGCTGGTGATCCCTGCTTGAGGTATCTAGGGTTATTTCCCCTCCTTCATGACTCTCACGGAAGGGTGGAGGATGGGATTTCTTCATAACCTCTAGGATTTAAGGATCCACTTGTTCCAGTACAAGAGGGCCAGCACCCTATCCTTCCAGTTTCACAGGGCTCGCTGAAAGTTCTACTACCTTTGTTGCTGGAGGGTGTGCTTTGTCATGTAAAGTCCACACAAACCACAAGATTCACCTGCAACCTAGACACCTGTTTCAGGTGCCAGCATGTAAAGGGCCCATCCTATTTTACAGTGCTGCATGAAGCTGTTCTGTTTAATGAGTAACATTGCTGGAGCAAGCTGCCCAGTAGCATTTCAACAGAGAAGTCATGTTGTTAGCCTCAGAGTACTTGGAGTTGCACGCTTCATCTACTAAATATTGAACTAGAAATAAACCCTAGTACTCTGTTCAAGGGTTTAGTTCTAGTCTGAAAAGTTTACTGAAAATGGTCCCGCTTGCCAAGTGCATCAGAACTAGAAGAGAGAATTTAATTCTCATTAGCCTTGCAGAGTAATCCTGCCCTGGGGGAGTGAACTAGAGCGGTGGTTCTCAACCAGGGGCCTGGGGCCCCCTGGGAGGCTGTGAGCCGGTTTCAGGGGAGCCACCAAGCAGAGCCAGTGTTAGACTTGCTGGGGACCAGGGCAGAAAGCCAAAGCCCTACTGCATGGGGCTAAAGCCTGGGGCCCTGAGCCCCACCACCCAGGGCTGAAGCCGAAGACTGAGCAACTTAGCTTTGTGGGCCCCTTGTGGCATGGGCAGTTGTGCTGCTTGCTACCCCCTGGCCCTGGCCTTGGCTTTTATATGCAGAAAAACAGTTGTTTTCCAGGTGAGCCATGGAATTTTTATAGCATGTTGAGAGGGCCTCAGCAAAAAAGGTTGAGAACCCCTGAGCTAGAGTATACTGGTTTGGTTCTTCACCAAAATTCCTAATTCAGCTGATGTATTAAAGGTAGGAGCCCAGCTTTAACACTCAAGCCTCAGACTGAGTTTGCAGGGCTGGCAGCTAGGAAAAGAAGCAAAGACTTTCAAAAGTGACTGGGTTGTGGGGGGTTTGTTTTTTTTTGAGGGGGATGGGGTGTCCCACTTTTGAGAAGATGGGTGATCAGCATGTTCTGAAGACCCAGAAACCTTTAAAACGTCAAGTTGGGCACCCAAATTACCAGTCCCTTCTGAATACCTTGGCCAGCAGCTCTTGTTAGCTGAGCTAATTTGACCTGGAAACTGAGAATAAATGTGAGCTGACACTTCAGTGAAATTTACAAGAATGGCTATGAAGTGCTGTCTGCTCTTGGTGACTCATATTGAATTGTCATTTTCCCTGGCAGGTATTTGATGAATTGGACAAAATTGGTGCATTGTTAACGGAAGAAGCCCAGGATGGAGGGCTCCCAGTGCATGATGGAAAAGGAGACCTGCGCAAGTGCCCATACTATGCCACAAAACTAGGTAGGTTTTCTTTTATTATAAGTACCCCAGAAATGCAGATGAATGTAATATAACTAACAGTGCTTTCTGCCCTTCCCTGCAGGCAAGGGGGACTCTGGCTGCCCCCATCATGTTGCCATGGCCATGCTGAAGCAGCCCACCATACAGTTTGTCCTTGCAGCTTGCATTGCCTTGGCTGCAGGTGTTGCAGCCTGGTATGTGATGGACGGACACTAGATGGAGTTACCTCATGGTGACACAAGAAGATGAACACACACTTTTTGGGACTGCTCCTCTGCTGTTGGCAGAGTTTTTAAATGCAAGATTTAAGTAAACAATAAACCAGAATCTGCAGTGAATGCCTCGGACTGTTTTGCATACCAATAACCCAAATGCTGCCTGGTACCACCCCTAGTAATCTATACAATTACCCAGCAGGGGTCTGAGCTAGTAACTTAATGCAGGAATTGTAGTCTAGCTCCACAACTGCCACTTGAAGCCAAAATCTATAGTGACCTGGTGCGGGTCCTAAATCAGGGGATGGCTTTAGCCAGCTATTGTCAAATGATCAGCTCTTCATATCCCTGACCAGGCTAGGGTTTTCTCCCTAGCTGCCTGATAGTGGTGTTTGCCCCTTCCAATGTAGTATGGCTCCTCACATGCTGATTAAACGTTTAGCTTGTGACACTGGGACAGAGCATTCAGAGCTGGCTCAGTCAGGAATTGCACTTTGTCCTTCCCAAGGAGAAGGTGGTGAGGAATTCAAACTGCTCCAAAAACAGCTCAATTGCCCCAAAAGCAGAATAACTTGCTGCTCATGCTGTAAGGACCTTAGGCTCAGAACCAGTTTTATAAATTAGGGTCCTTTTTTTCCCTGGCATGTAGCAATTGCTGAGCAAATAACTTCCCATGGGCTGGGGGAGCAAGTCCTTGTATATATAAAAGTTAATGGTTAACTTTTTCATGTAACTTAATTGTGATAGACCCAATAAAGTTTATACTCTGATGTCTTCATAAGGGAGTTTTTCTTCATGCAGAGAGGTGGAAGAGAGAGGTCCAGTCCCTGAGAACTTCATTGCAAACTGGCCTTTACAGTCAGTTCATCTCTGCAAGGATGGATTCAAGGTTGCACAGGGAGCATGTATTCACAGCATGGAATTCATTTAGGAGGCTTAATTTGGCACTGGTAATTACTATGTGCAGTGTTGTGAAACCTTGACTTTCCATCACTCCTTTCAACTGGATCTCCAACTGGCATTCTTCTGGGCACTCTGGACAGACTAGCTTTGGTTTTTGCCTCCAAAATTATTCTATTTATTAGAGCAACCTCAAGAGGTGGAATTGCTTACCTACACCATAGCTGCATGTAAAACCTTGTGATGTTCTTTTCTACCTGTGACTCAAAGGAAGTAGTTTGCCTTCTGCTCCTTATGCCCAACAGAAACCTGGTTGCTCAAAAGTGAGGGCTGCTTTTGTCACAAAGGAACAGATCTTCCCTCTCAGACTGTCTAATCATCATGGAAACCAGATTCTAGTGTGTGAAAGTGAATTGAATTGAACTGTAGATGGTGTTGCAGGAGCCCTGTCCAAGGGCTGGATAGGGTTTTGGAGGGATCTTAATTGTATCTGGTTAACTAAGGAAACCAAGCTTTCCTCAGGATGCAGATGAATAGATTATTTTTTCTTTCCCCAGTAGCTTTCATAGGCAATTTTCTGTCTTTGTTAGTCTAAAAAAGCTGGGATTGCTTGATGTATTATCTTCTGAAACCATGGGCCATAGCAGGATCAAGTCTCCTAGACTTTCACAGCAGGGGTTTGTGCTATTGGAAAGGGTCTGCCACTGTACCTTTATACCAAGCCCATAGTGGGCAACCTGAATGCCTTTGGAGGAGTGGGGTCCAACTGCAGCCAGGTCAGTGCTGTGAGGCAGAGGTCTTTCAGGAGGAGCTCTTCCCACCCCTGCTGAGAGGGGGGAGAGAGAGCCTATGCCCAGGGGAAGCAGTTCTCTCCCCTGCTGACAAAGTACTATTAATCAGTAACAGCACAAAGCTTTGCCTCCTAGTGTGTGTGTGGGGGGGGGGAGTATAGGGGCTGGGAGATGCTATGCTGTAGGCAAAGAAACTACCCCCTGCTGAGTGGACTGGATCTAAAACCTGTGTGAGACTTTTCTGCACAGGCTAATAAATCTTGCCATCTGTGGGGACAAAGCAGCGAGGGGGCTGACAAGGTGCTTTAAGCTGCTTGCCTGCATTTCAGAATCCAGCCAGCAGGGGTGGCTGCACAACCCAGTCAAGTCCTTGTGGAAACTGCCCCTTCTTTAGAAGGGCTGCACTCTCATTCGCTGGGAGTGCTGATGGCTGGATTCCCTGAGGGGAGTAGCTTTTACTTTCCAGGCTCATCAGCCCCTTTAAAACAAGGCAGAGGTGTGGGAGTGCAGGAGGGCAACAATGTACTCCCCTTTAAGCACAAACATCTATATTTGTCCCAAATGACAAGCATTGGTGACACAGCTGCTGCTCAAATCTCCCCTCCAACAGCTGTGGAACCCCCAGCTCCGGGCCTAGCCCTGTACAATTACTGGTGAGGCAAAAGTGGCTGCTTGTATTTTTTTTGTTGTTGTTGCCAGTCTCCCAGGGCTCAGTTGGTGCTGAAGGTATATGCCCAGGACCATGGCAGAAGATGGCTGGGCTGGGTATATTACCATTCATCAGTGCAGTTTGTATACACTGGGGCCTCCACTCACAGGTGGAAACTTTCTTTCCATAGGCTGCTGCAGCTTAGAGGAGGGGAGGGTTGGGAGCATCAGTGAACTAGAGCTCAAAATGCAAGGGGGGGGGGGTGAGTTAGTGTTCAGTTTTTAAAACAACCCCTCATAATGATCACTGGAAGTGATCATTGATCTTATCCATCAAAACATATTGAAAAAGCTCTTTCCCAGCCTGCTTGCATGGGCTCTATTCTCCCCTGTAAAGTTTCCTACCCTCTCTTCCCCCACCCCCAGACTTATGGTGAAAGCCCCTTGCTGTCTAACGAAGCCACTTTGATTTTTTCATGTTTTTAACTTTTCCTCCCACTTCAGTGCAGGAAGTGGTCCAATTAGCATATACAACTTATTGATGCCCGAGAGGGAAGTTGTTGTTTTAGCCCCAGATGATACTGCAACCTTCCCCAATGCCAGTGTGCCTCAGGCATGACCTGGCAAGGCAGGAATTTTCAGTCCTTAGTCTCTAACCATGAAAGGAGCCACATTGTGTTGGCTGTAGCCATGGAAATCTCTCTGCCAAGACCTGGGCTGAACCACTATCAGGTCATTGCTGCCCTGGGCCAGCTTTGTGTGCCATGTACCTCAGTGTGGCAAGACTGTCTCACTACCATTTCCTTGAGTCATCCAAATCTCAGGGAGCTTAAAGAAGAGCAGTACAGTGAGATCAGGCTGTCTTTTATTTATATACAAACATTATGTAAAAGCGCCAACAGTTTGCTTTTTTTAAGCACAGAATAATTCACTCCTGCCATCAAAGCTGATACCTGAACCACAACCCAAGGAGTTCATTTTAAGACTTCCAGTTGGTTTAAAATGTTTACTTGCACTGGAGCAGTTTAAAATCAGGGCAATACTTTGGGCTGTTTTTCTCTAACCAATCAGCTTTAAGAACAAAATCAACCATTTCACATTCATGACCTGGAGGGCTAGAGCCCCCCCATGCATACATCTGAGCTAGTTTAATGAGGAGGGTGACAAACGGAGAAAGAGCAGATCTTCACTGTGTTTTGATGGCATGCACTCAAGAGCCACAAACCAGAGATGATTACATCAGCTGGAATAAACTGAAGTACATAGCCACTGAAAACTGGAGATTCAGCAAAGGGTCCCTGAATAGCCTTGGGCTCAGCATCCCAATATCATCAGCTAGTTTTAACTTTCCAAAATCTACATTTCTTCTTCCTAGTATAAAAAAGGAACCAGAATACAACCCCCTGCATAGACTAATTCATACCATACCCATTAGTGATGGACTTCTAGGCAGTGACTCTTCATTTTCATGCAAAAACTGATTAGGCTTGGAGGGTAGAGGATTCCCATTTCCAGTAAGTTAGTTACAAGCTGGTGGCCATTTTAATAATAAATTAAAATAAAAACAAGCCCCCTACAGTGCTGCGCTGAGTTATCTACCCACTTGGACACATTGCCATATTAGTGGGGAGTAATGAAATGTTGGGCCCTAGGTAGCATGGTGAAAAAGTGCATTGAGGGAGATTCACCAGTTTTTCTATCCACCAAACATTGAACAGAACAAAATAAGAACAAGGCATATGATGCAAATCTACACGCCGAGGAAGAGAGTAGTGTAAGACTGGCATAGCCAGAAATGGCTAGAATCATACACTTTCCCTACACGCCGAGGAAGAGAGTAGTGCAAGACTGGCATAGCCAGAAATGGCTAGAATCATACACTTTCCCTTTCACTGCACTGCACAAGTTCAATAGACAGGTCTTTCAGTAGGAGGCAGGAGGGAGGCTGACAGCATCAGCTAGAGCTGAGGGTGATGAAGGCAGACGAGTGTGGGGACTCCACAGGTTTCCCCACCTCTTACTCTGATAGGGGAGTGCTCTTGACTGGACACTGCCGACTTGCTAATGGATTTGGATAAGACATTCAGTGAGGTCACCAAGCCCATTGCACTTGTGATTGGCCACTGACATGAACCCAGGTCTCTGGTGACAAAGGCTAATGGCTACACCACTGAGTCCCAGGTAAAAGCTTATTAGAAAGTCAAGGCAAAGGAAAGGCAGATGCACACATGGTTTCTATTATTTCACGCTAGACAGACAGCTCCAGCTAGTCCACCTGGGAGCTTGGAGCCTCGAATCTCCTGAATTCCACTGAATGAATGGGAACAAGATAAGGCCCATTCTTCTAGCTCTCTTTGCATGCTTGATTTGGGGGTGAGGGAGCAGGGAAAAAACCGCTACTTAATGCTGGGTTCCAGAGAGAACCAACCCTCACCGCCTCCCACAGGCTGAGCTTTCGCATCCCTTGGTGACACAGGCTCTGTTCCTAATGCCAGAGGCATATGGTAGGGTCTACAGCACCCAAAGGGTAAAAGTGGTTTCATGATTCCAGCAGACTCCATTCCCCTTCCCTGGCTTTGTAAGGGAAGTTTCTCAAGACAACAGAGGATGGGAATTTCTAGTAGCTGCCAATTTCCATACAGAATTGGTAGGTTAATACCTGCACCCGCACTGCAAGTAAAGGCCTGTCTCTTCATCTGTGCCTCAAATGGTGGCAGATGCCCTCTGTAACCCACTGCCTCTGGGCTGCTGCATGTAATCACCCTGGGGCTACAGGAGCCATTACACCTATGGAAGAGCCAGACCTAGGGAAATGCAGCCTGCGACTGACACCTGAGGCTCCAAGATCCCAAAGCACTTCAAAAGAAACAGAACCACACCCCTGAAAACATGCCCTGGCCACCTGCAAACTAAACAGAGCTGATGCTTCCCCATATCCTTCAGTGCAAGGCAGAGCGGGCTGGGCTCCAAGGCAGGAAACAAGCATTAGCTTTACTCAGCTGTATTGCACAGCCAGATGTAAAAGCACAACATACAGAACTAAACGAACACTGGCCCTAAAATAAAACCTTCCCTTTCACACCATGTAGTCCAAGGACGAAGGCCCATCCTTGTCCAGCAACATGCACCCCCTCGCTGCTAGCCTACAGACAAAGCAGAGAAACTGAGTGAGTCTAGGTGTCCAAAGAAAGCAAACAGTCAGAAGCACTGCATTTCCTGGGGATGGACGGATGTGCTTACTTTGAATTTGTGGTTTGTAGAGAACTGTAACACTCAACTAAACAACTACAGGATCTGTCTGCTTTAAAAAAAAAAAAAAAAGAGAGAGACCGAGTTGGTGAGCACAAGAGTACCCCAACAGCCCACAGTCCTGTGGGAGAAGATGTATTCACAGCTTCTAGAGAAATAAGCGAGCTGCCATCATGGAGCAGAAGGAAAGCGCCCCCCTATTGCAATGGCTCAGTCTATCACTAACTGGGCAAGAGCCCATTGGAATGGCTGTCCCTACATGCTGCCTGTTGAAGGATGTCTGCCTTACATCACTGTCTCCTTTAACAATGGCTACCATCAGAGACTGATGGGGGGGATGCAGGAAAGTGAGGTAGGACAAACCAACAGAGGTGGCTCTGATGGGCAGACATAATCCAGGAAGGAAAAGTCTTCTGTGCAGTCTGATGCCTCATTTGCAATCCTAGTTCTAAGCCCTCTGCAAACAGCTGCAAGGATGAGAACGAGAGGGGACGGCTGGAACAGCAAGGTGAGTGTTGCAGCTATTCAATCTCATAGCCTAGCCCAGCTACCTGTCAGAGCTCACATCTATACACCAGCTCTAGCTGTTTGCAGTGTGGGCCTACAGCTTCCTTGTCAGTGTGTGAGTACCGTCGCTCTACTACAGCATTTGAAGCTCTTTAAAATGGAAGGGGACATAAACACACACTACCCATGAAGGGCTAAGCAAAGGAGCATTCTGCACGTGTAGATCGGCGTGGAGGAGGGGCTGACATCATTCCAGCAGGTGAGGCTCCCAGGGGTGCTGTTAGCACATGCGCTTGTACGTGTAGATGTAGGCTTTGCAGTTGGGACAAGTGTGGGTCACATCCTTGAAGTCGTCTATTAGACATGGAATGAAGCAGCAGCCCAGATCACATCTGGAAGAAGAGGGAGAGATCAAAGCCAAGTGAACAGGGGGCAGGGCACAGCAAGCTCCATTGGGGCCTCCATTCCATCCCTCACAGCCTGGCCGACTAACTACACACACACACACACACACACACACACACACACACACACACACACACACACACACACACACACACACACTCTGCTGCCACCCCGTGAAACCTGCTCCCACTGAACCCCAGGGGCTTCCCTAGTAAGTCCCAACATCCCTTAGTAGCCCGGTACAGACGCCCACCTCCCAGCAGGCTGAGAAGAGCAAAGCCTTTTAAGGGTCCATATTTAAAGAACACAGGAAAACACCTGATTTAACATCATTCACTGGTGGACGGAAGCTCACAATTGGGAGCGCAGGGACGCCCAGCAAGAAATTCTCCTTCCAGCTAAAAACCAGTCCCATCGCTCTGCAGAGACACTCCCCACGAAAGGGGCTCTGCTGACACCACGGTGAGCACAGTGGGGGCAGCTTCCTGCTAGCATCAGAGCTGTACTAGGGAGTGGCCAGAGCCCACCAGCAATTGGCCTCAAGCCCAGCTAAGATGGAAGGGACAGGCACAGGATCACCAGGCGAGGCAAAGGGCCGGTGCAGAGCCACACATGGACAATCACATACACACTGCAGCTTGGGACCTGCATAGTGCCTCACTACCTCCTGGCCCAATTTCCTCCTCCACCAGCAGCAGGTGAGAGGGGCTTCAAGGCCCAGATCTGAGGGGGGCTCTATAGGGGATAAAGCCAGCTGGATGAGTAGCCAGTTAACAGAGAGGAGGAGAAGTCAGTGCTGCTTGGGCAAGTCCATTGCTTGCTCCTTTAGCTCATCCCTTCCCAATCCACCAGTGACCCGAGTGGAAGGCACCGGAGAACAGCAAAGTTCCTCGTCCTCCCGGCACATACCCAACAAAGCAGCAGAAGAAGCCGAGGAGGAAGTTCATGAGCCCTATCTCATGTGTGATCGCAGTGGTGATGGCCTGCTGGCAGTGAGGACACACCGTCTGCACGGGGCTGCCCTGGAATATTTCCCCTTGCAGCACGGTGACCGTGGTTGCAGCCCCCGATGGTACAATGACAGTTGCTGTGTGGCCACCAGGAGAGGGGTAATGTCCCGCAGCCGGGTAATAGCCCATGGGAGGGTGAGGTCCTGGGGGTGGATAATAACCTGCCAGTGATAAACACACACACAGTGATAGGCCTTGGCACATTAACAAGAGATCCCTGTTCCACGTTTCTCAGCAGTGGGACTATGTTAGCACCCAGCTGCTCAGTGCTCCCCAGCTGGTTAGCTCTGTGGGCTCAGCAATGACAGTCAGTACACTGATTATGGTAATGCCTAGGGCCAGCCAGGATCGGGGCCCCACTGAGCTGGTACTGTACGAGTCATAGGCACATCATACCCCAGCGAGTGCAACTGAGGACACTGCAGCCCTGTAACTGCTAACCCAGCACATGGCTCTGTGGAGAGTGGAACCAGCAGAGTCAGTCACAGATTATCACCAACACCTCTCCAGAAAGGCAGGCTGCAGGGGCCCGGGAGCTGAGGCTCCTTCCTTGGCACTAGGAGAACGCCAGACCCCTAGTGAACATCTCCTTTGCCCACAGCACAGAACCCAGCACCTAAGCTCTGGGAGCTCCTGAGAGTACACAGCAGCCACTGTGTTTGCCTGCTTGGTCCTGACAGTAACTGGCACCGGGTCACGTGACACCAGATCCTATCCTGCTATGCCACAGAGAGCAGCGACTGTGTATTCCCTAGCAGGGCAGCTGGCATGGCGAGAAGCCCAGGCTGCTGTGGAGAGCAGGCAATAGACCAGTCAGATTTCTGGGCTCCCCTCACTGCACCAAAACAAGGCGTCTGGAAGGAGCACACATTCATAGATACTAATAGATACTAAGGTCAGAAGGGACCATTCTGATCATCTAGTCTGACCTCCATTCGTCGGAGCTCCGGCTGAAAGCCATTCTCTGCATTACCCAGCCCCTCCAGTACTCACCATGGGGCATGTAGGGCACAGAGCCATCTGCAGAAACGGGAGGGGGGATGTAGCCTGGCTGCAGGGGTGGCTCGTACGGGGGTGGCCCAAAATCTGAAGGGGGCACAGGCATCCCGTAGGGCTGGACTCCAGCAGTGGAGACTCTGTCTGAAAGGAAAGGTGGAAGGCATAAAGGATTAGCTGGACTGGAAGGAGGTCACTTGGGAGAGTGAAGGGGAGAGGCAGCGAGTGGCAAAGCACAGCTGAGCTGAGGCGTTCTAAGCCAGGCTGCAGTGGCAGCCAGGCCCCCAGAATATAGAGTGCAACATTAAGGGGGCCTGGCAGAGACCAACCTGGTACAGACCAACTTAATGTTGCAATGAGGGCCACACCCACAACCAGGCAGTTCCAATGGGAAGAATCCAGCAAAACTGGAAACCCTGTGCTGTGCTAGAGGGAATCGGGAAGTGTGTGTCTCAGCCAAGCAAGCTCTGCCAAAGAGATCCCAACATCTCCCCTTCCCAACCTGGGGACTTTAACACCCACCGCGTTCAGGGAGCAACTCATCTCCACTTATCATACTTCAGCAGGGGGCGCTCCTCCCTCCCAGCCAGTACTGGAAGACCCCTGCACAGGCAAAAGTGCCTAGAGCAGATCCCTGAGCACTCGGATTAAATGCCCAAACTGTGGAAGAGGCATTAGCTGGAGACAAGCCAATGCCCAAGCAAAATGCAGCTGAACAGCCCCCTGCAGTTCCAGCCAACGTCTATAGCTCTGTGCCTCACTCCCTGCTCTGCTTGGGGGGCTGGGGACCATCTGAGCCATGGCTGATGCGAGTTCTCTTGCAGAGCACTATGGACTCTTCGGGAAGATAGTTATGAGCTACAGTCATTCAGTCTGGCCAGCTGGGGGAGCAGCCATGATGAGAGGGGGATGGGCAGGACCATTTGGGAGCTGAACTGGCCTGCCAATACTCTCTAACGACTGACGTCCAACTCGCCTGTATCTCCCCTCTGGCTGCAGCTGTGCCAGACAGGCAGGTTTCAGTCCCAGTCCTCGTTTGGGATCTCCACAACCGAGATGGATGTGAATTGGGGTCTGTGGAGTTCCAATATATATGCATCCACCCCAGGGGTGCACAGCAGACCTCCACCAGCAGCTTGGCTCCTTTTGCTCTGAGAGCACTAGGATTTTAGACCTGCCATAGCCACTGTGCCTCAGACTAACAGGCTGCGTGCTGCATCGCGTCAGTCATGCCTGCAGAGACATACCAATGCTGGGTGTCTCAAGGGCCTCCTTGGGCCCTGGAGAGCACTTGATCCATGCCCCAATATAGTCAAGCAATTGCTGCTCAAACCAAGCTGCAGAGTTACTGGGACTTTGTTTTAGCCATGCTGGGTCTAAGGTTGCAGCGAGCCATTCAAGATGGGACACTGGAGAGACAGGCAGAGAAGCAAGACTGGACTGAAAACAAGAGGGAGATTTGTGAGGGGGGTACAGTGGAGCCACAAGAGCTGGTGAGATCATCCGGGGCAGGAGGAGGAGTCAAGGATGCATCCCTGAGAGATACCAACTGAGAGGCAGAGGGTGGAAAAGCACCCAAAGTTGGGTCAGAACCCCTAGAAGAGCAGAGTTACTTGGAAGCCCAGAGAGACAAGAGACAGGCAGCAGGAGGGTGATCAACTGAGGCAGCAGCTGGGTCATGGAGCAAAAGCACAGGAGAGGAAGCGAGATTTGGCCAAGGGCCCTGGTGAGAGTGGTCTGCATGGAGCCAGAGGCAGGGGCTCCTCTACAGAGAGGAGTCAACTTGCTTCGACCAAGTCCGTCACTCCTTGGGCCAGCAAGGCAAGGACAGGAAATACACTGCTCAACTGGCCAACAGCTGAGTCACTGCCTGGAAGGTTCAGGAGAGAGAGGCAGGCCCTGCCATGCTGGGCTAGAGTCTGGCCTGCACAAAGAGTCACTTGGCTGGGTGACCAGACCCCTTGGGGGTTGGAAGACCCTGGGATGGTTTTATTACAGCTTCTCCAAGCTGCCCGCTGCATAGCTGCACCACAGACCTCTCCTTGTCTCTCTGTTAGGGAGTAAAGGGTCTGAAATTGAGGTAGAGCAACATGCTGACTTCACTGCTATAGCAGCTCTGCATCAACCCCAGCGCATTGCACCCAGCAGTGTGACTGTAAAGAGACCACCTGCCCCGGGGTTTCCCCTGAATCTGCCCTGCTCCCATTGCCATTGGGACTGGATTGCAATGTACATGGGATGCCCCATCCTCTGCAACTTACCCGACATGGGGGGTGGGCCATTCTTCTCTTCTATTAGCGGTGCAGAAGGTCCCCCTGGGTAGGGTGGGGGAGGGTCACTGGACATCGCTTACAGCTGGTCTACAAGGAAAAGAATTACAGTATATACAAACTCATCACCCTAGGAAGTACAGAGAGGCACACACACACAGTACAGCTCAATGCAGGCATACAGGGAGAGCTTTAGGGTTACCAGCAGGAACCAGATTTTTCCACAAGTGTCATTTTTGTGGGATCCTAACCCAGCTCATCGACGGACACTCGCCCCAACCCTAACACCCTGGGCTGTGATCTTGTCCTCATATCTCCCAAGCTAAGCAGCTCAAGCTGGGGTCAGAACTCACGGGAAACCCATGGTGCTGCAGGCCATGGGTCCTTGCAGCCAGTGCTAAAATAAACCCAGCTTAGTGTTCAAGGTGCTATGCTGGAGGAGCTGAGCTTGCAGAGGGGATGCATAATAGTAGACCTAACCACTGCGGCATTTTTCATGAAAGGGAAAATATTAACCCAAGTGTCTAAATTTGATTTTAAGTAACTACATTCCACCTCCCTATATTCTCCTGCTGTTTCAATTGGATACATTATCCTTCTTCCCGTCGTACTTAAAAAGGCTGTAGAGAGTTAAACAACAGCTGTAGGTCACTGATGCAATTCCTGCATATATTTCCTAAATGCTTTGGGATTATTCAGGATGGAAGCTGCTCTACAAAAAAAGATCAGCATCATCATTGTGGGATCAGAGGTAGAGGACGCACATCTGAAAAACACAGGCCCTGAACTCTGGATCCACAATTCATTAAGGTTAGAATCAAAGCTTTGTCTTGTGTTAAAAAAGCAACACCTAGGGTGCAAGAACAGGAAGAAAAAACACAAAGCATTGAAGGAAATTAAATATTAGTTCCTAGAAGTGCCTAGTCAGCTTCTAAGAGAGGCTTAGGAAAAGGATCATCTTTAGTTTCCAAATAGTTTTGCCTTTCTTCTGCCTAGAGCTGGTCAAATCAGATGCCCTGATTGAGTCAAGAAAATGACAAAATTCTTGTCTAAATTATGCAGGTTGAAAGTCATGTTAATCAGATGAAGTTGTGCACAGGGAAACACACACACACACACTTTATCAAATGAGCAAAATGATTCCCCCACACCCCTTTCTGGGTGTGTCTATGTATATATGCAAAAGAACTTTGTATCTGCACAAATCTCCATTCAGGCCAGCGGTTGCCCCCACCCTGTGTGAATCAATAGAGAAGAAGCCTAGGTGGAAGATCAGGATCCAGAAAGTCCTGGGTGCTTTATTTTGTACTTACTGGGAATGGCTTCTTTTCTGGATCTTTTCATGACTAAGAAAGCCCCCAGCAATGGAACATGCTATCTAGAGCAACACTCCTCACAGAGACCGTGCATGTGCCAGTGGGGAACCAGAGCTCTCAGGGTCAAGACATTCCTCAGCAGATTATAAACTCATCACAATTGGAGCCTACACTTTGTCTTTTCACTAGGAAGTTCAGTTCAGATCATGCAGTGCCAGCTTTTCAGCGGGAGAGCAACGGACAAGAAGCCATGTCGGGTATCCATCCCTAAAGGATAAGTTTACACCACACTCCCATTTGGAGCCTGCTGCTGGGACGCAACTGTCCACAGCTCATCCATGCTTCTAGCACAGTGTTTTATTTCAGAAATATAAAACATTTCCCCTTACACAGCACACACTGAGTATGGCTCTGAAAAGGTCCCAGGCTGGTGTCAAGCACACTGGCAGCACTAATCACCACTGGGTAGCCACGTAGATTATAGATAGCACTTCGTTGGAGGGCAAGAGCTGGGACTTGCCCTGGGGCTAGACTGAGGCTGTGTGATAACAAGAGTATTAATCATGGCGACCAAGCACTACCATATAGCCTTGTGTAGATCAGACACATTCCTACCAGTATTTCAAGACAGCTTTTCTACGTGGGTGAGGGATGCACTTGATAAGGGAATCCATTTGGAAACTTCTCCCACACCAGGATCTTTCCCTTGCTGCAGTCCAGACTACAGGGTCACTGGGAATGATCTGCTGAGCACCTCATGCTGGGGTAGGGCTCCTTAGTGGGAAGGGACAGGGAGAGGGAAAGGGGATGGGTATCAGTATACCTATAGGGCACTCATTTAGCAAAGCTTTAGATAAAGAGATTAAGAGGGTGGTTTATACACAAGTTTATATAGTATTTCTTGCCCCTTGAGCAGTATTTCACAGTGATTGGCAAGGGGTAAGAAACACTATTTCCCCTCCAAATAGAAGCACATAGCTATTTTGAAAAACAAGCTGCAGCATGCGTAAGAGCTATCTATTCCCTGGTACTCCAGCCGCCAGGAACAGAGTATTTTTTAGGGTCACTGTTAACCAGGGTTACTGGCTATTGGGGCAAACAGCACTGAAATGCAGCAGTAATAAAACAGCTCAGACTCTGCCAGCGCAGAATTCATGGCATCACATCCAGTTCTAGGGGAATTTCATCCCCTTAGCTGAGTCCAGCACTAAGGACTGGGATTCCAGACTCCTATTGCAGGAGAGAAGGGGAAGAGTGACTTGGAGATGCCCAGAACTGGGATGTAATTTTTGCCTGCTCTTATAATCGCCTATCTCTGAACCATGCGTCTTCCATGCAGCTGCTAAGCAAGGCGCAGACAAGGCCTTGACATGAAAAATTAAACAAGGCAAGTACCTAAGTAAGGACAAATCTATACAACACACACTCGCCTTTCTCAAGAAACTTCAAACATGCAGCAAGTCTCCTCTGAAGCATTATACCCATTTCACAGAAAGCTACATTGAAGGAGGGAGAGTAACTTCCATCTGTTACGACTTATAGCTCCTTTTGTTTAGTTTATTCTGCTCATATTTTTTCAGTGACCTTCCCTGTTTCTTTTATAATAGATCACTCAAAGCGTAACCCAGTCAAGGAGAATTTTGTCGGAAACTGCAGAAAAATCTTACCACATCATCACAATTCAATCATACATCACCCTCTTCTCTTACAAACTTTTAATCATCCAGGAACCTTCTGATATCTCTAGGGGAGCAAGCGAATACATCAAGGCCCGGGGTTCTCAAACTGGAGGTTGGGACCCCTCAGGGGGTCGTGAGGTTATCACACGGGGGGTCGTGAGCTCTCAGCCTCCACCCCAAACCCCGCTTTGTCTCCAGCATTTATAATGTTGTTAAATATACAAAAAAGTGTTTTTTAATTTATAAGAGGGGTCGCAATCAGAGGCTTGCTCTGTAAAAGGGGTCACCAGTCAAAAGTTTGAGATCCACTGATCAAGGCCCATATGTCTTCAGATGTCTCTATTTCTTTACTTAAGCCAGATCTACACTACAGACCTATATCAGAATAGCTACATCACTCAGCAGTGTGAAAAATCCATACCCTTAAGTAACAGTTATACTGACCTAACCCACGTGTAGACAGCGCTACAGCGGCTCTCTCATCAGCACAATAGCGTCTTCACTAAAGCGCTACAGTGGCACAGCTGTAGCAGTACATGAAGACAAGCCCTTAGATTTATGCTCTAGGGCACCCTTGACGTAATACCAAAATGCATCGTAAGTGCAGCACTTGGAGAAAATCCACCACAAATCCCCCTCGAACAAGTACAGTCTTCGCCAATCTCCATTTTCAAATGCCTGGGGAAAAGCAGTACTTATTTCAGAGTAGCTTAATCAATTTGCAGCATCTCTCTAGATCATCATTCTATCTGTGTGACCCAGAAAGACAGAAATTGGGTTTATGCCCGTTTTAGCTTCATTGAAATAACAGGAATGTCAGGTCTGCTCTTCCCCATTTGTAATTGGGGTCTCCACGAGTGACTCACATACGGATTGAAAGCTCGCTCAGCACTGAACTGA